>NC_133769.1:13621913-13770639 GCF_003597395.2 Chelonoidis abingdonii | reverse complement strand
TGCTGAGGCAGCAGCACATGGGAGGAAACCAAGCAGAAAAGTGCCATGCAAGACAAGACCCTCATGAGGTGTACATCGACATAGCTGAGGTGGCTGACATTTGGGAAATCCTACAGTGGCTGGAAAGGGCTGGACTAAAGACAGCACTGAGGCACTGATCATAGCAGCACAGGAACAGGCACTGAGCACCAGATCCATTGAAGCAGGGTCTACCACACTAGAGAGGACCCAAGGTGCAGACTGTGCAGAGGCCTCAGAGACAGTCCAACACTAGTGGCAGGATGTAAGATGCAGGCAGGACAGCATACACTGAACGGCACAACCAAGTGGCTGCATTGTGTACAGGAACATCTGCACAGCGTATGGCTAGACCTCCCAAGACCAGATGGGAGATTCCGCAGAAGGTTGTGGAGAATAGCAGGGCTAAGATTCTGTGGACTTCCAGATCCAGACGGACAGCAGGTACTGGCCAATAACCAACCTGGTAATAGACAGGAGCAGAAGACAGCGGTGGTGATAGATATAGCAGTGCCAAGTGACAGCAATCAGGAAAAGATATGAGAAGCTGGAGAAGTACAGGCCTGAAAGAGGAACTAGAAAGGATGTGGAAGTGAAGGCCAAGTGGCCCAGTGGTGGTAGGAGCCCTCGGGCTGTGACTCCTAAGCTGGGTGAGTGGCTCCACAGATCCCAGAACAACATCAGAGCTCTCTGTCCAGAAGAGGCAGTTGCCTAGGATCACTACCACCATAACTCAAACCGATGAACTGGTATACGCTACAGCCTCTGTAATCCTGGAGATGCTTGGCTACACGATCAAGAAGAACAGCAGTATGTACCCACCCTGGAAAATGAGGTTGGAGGATAAGATCAAGGCGACTCGGAGAGAAATATATATATATATATATATATTTGGGTCTGGATTTCAACTGCAAAAAAAGTTTGAGGAGTGCTTGTGGCACCTTAGAGAATAACAAATTTATTTGGGCATAAGCTTTCATGGGCTAAAACCCTAAAACTTCATTGGATGCATGCAGTGGAAAACACAGTAGGAAGATATATATATATACACACACACACACACACAGAGAACATGAAAAATGGGTATTGCCATACCAACTCTAATGAGACTAATCAGTTAAGGTGGTCTATTATCAGCAGAAGGAAAAAAAAAACTTTTGTGGTGATAATCAGGATGGCCCACTTCAAACAGTTGATGAGCAGGTGTGAGTAACAGTGGGGGGAAAATTAGCATGGGGAAATAGTTTTTACTTTGCGTAATGACCCATCTACTCCCAGTCTTTATTCAAGCCTAATCTTGATTTAAAGGCTCCGGGGCTCTGGTTGCAGCTGGGAGCCCCAGGCCCTTTAAATCGCTGCCCGAACCTGGGGAAGCTGGTCCGGCATGGCGTATTGGCTCTTGCCAGTATGCTATACTGGCTTACTTTCACCTCTGCCCAAGTTACAAAGGTTCAGGTCACTGTGCTGCCAACCCTCATGATTTTTATCCCAACTCTCACACTAGTTGCAATTTTTCTTAAAGTCCCACCTACTAGAGTTGTGAGACTCTCCACTTTCATATAAAAGAAAAAATAATTTTCTAACTCCCAATGGATATGGAGAAAATTTGTAAAAAGTGAACACTAAAGGCTCAAAATGCAGAAGACAAATAAAAAGACCAAATGTTTAATATTTAGTTACACCTCATGTTTTTAAGCCTGTCTCATGATTGTTTGGGACCTAACTTAATGATTTTATGAAGATTTTGAGGTTGGCAATAGTTTATGAATCCTTTTATTCACAATGGCAAACAGTTACACAGGAATCCATGGGCTGGATTCTCATTTAAACCAAGATCCCATCACATTGCTTTGGTAGCATGAAGGGGCCATAAAGCATGTGGTATGAGAAGGGGAGAGATGGACACATGGCCTGCAGCACGTATTCTATTAGCTTTATGGAACATACATCAGTAACTCGAACACAAAGGGTTTCTTCCTTTCTACTGTAAAATGGACTCAGAATTATAATTTTAGAGGCAGGCCTTTTAGGATTTATTCTAACTCCTCCCTCTCCCCCCACATCCCTGCTAACTAGTCTGTCTTTTTTCTGATCTTTCAGTGGATTAAATCCATATACTCTACAAGGCACTATCCTTCAAAGCTAGCATTGTCCATTTAAACCAAAAGGAGGGGAATAAAATCTTATAAACTAATGATCCATACACACAGGCTGAAAATTTCAAAGCCACCTGGGAGACTTCAATGCCCAATTCCCATTAATGCTAATGGGTATTGAGTCTCTAAATCCCCCAGCTAGGATTTGAAAACCTAAGACAGAATGTTCATTTTGGGCTCGACTCAATGGGCACTGGAGGGTCCCCTTTAAGTCACAACTGAAAATAATTAGAGTCTCCTATGGAGTGCTACAAAGAGGAACTGCTGTGGCAGCTTTTAAAATGGGGTGCCCAGTGTCTTGCTGTCCAGTGCAAGGTGTGCAGAGGCACTCAGGCTTAATTTTTTCAAACTTGGGTGCCTAAAGCTATGCACCTAAATTAGTATTTGTGCATTTACATATGTGAATTTGTGATAAGCACCTGCAGACCCCACTGAGCTCAAAGGAAACTGCAGGGGCTCAGCATCTCTGAAAAACCCATTCGCTTATTTATTGATTGATCTAGATTTTAGACAGCTGATGGGAGATTTTCAAAACCATCTCAGGTGATTTATGAACAGAAGTCCCTTGGTTTTCATGGGAATTTATGCTCCTACATCTCTTAGGAGGTTCCGAATGTTATGTTCACAGCCTACAAAGAAGTTAGAGTATTTTTAGTTTTTATCTTTCTGGAAGTTTACAAGGTAGCCCTACAGTTTACCCATAGAATCTAGAACCCAGAAAACACACAAGCACCCCAAAACAGAGAGAGACAAAGTAGGCGGTTCCCTAAGGCAGAGACATGCTTCCCGCAGAGTCCCTTACCCTGCAAGCAGGACCAGGACACCCCTGAGAATTTAAAGTGATAGTTTATCATTTTAACACAATTTCAATAGACCACACTAAAATTCTTTCCCCAAGTTTGAAAAGTCTGTTTTCCATATGGATGAAGAGGTAAGCTCTGTTTTGATCCCTGTACCTGGTCTAAGAGAGGTTCTGCTTCAGTTCTTGAGTCTATAGACAAGTAATGGAGATTGTGATGTAGCTCCTGGAAAGTTCATTTTAAAGTAAGAGAAATTGAGATGATTTTCAGGGCTCCAGAAAGAGTGCTGAATGCACCCATCCTCTAGGAAAAACAAAACAAAAAATACTGGCAAGATAACTGTCAAGGGTTTTTCCCCACTTTGAACTTTAGCATCCAAAAAGTGGGGACCTGCATGATCACTTTTAAGCTTAATTACTAGCTTAAATTTGGTACGCTGCCACCAGCCAAAAATATAGTGTTTGGCACACTTCCTGTTCCCCCAAAACCTTCCCTGGGGAACCCAAGACCCAAACCCCTTGGTCTTAAAACCAAGGAGACTTAAACCAATCCCCTCTCCCCCCCCCAGACTTTCCCCTCCCTGGGTGCCCCATTGGGAAGCTACACCAGATCCAAACTCCGGATCTTAAATACAAAGGACGAATTAACCATTCCCTTCCTTTTCCCATCCACCAATCCCTTGGTGAGTTTAGATGCAACCCTTGGATTCCAAAACCAAGGAAAAAATCAATCAGGTTCTTAAAAAAGAACAGCCTTCATTAAAGAAGAAAAGGTAAAAAATTACTCTCTGTAAACATCAGGGCTGGAAAATGCTTCAGGTCATCAGATTTCATATAGCCTAGAAGGGACTCCCCCACACCTAGCCGGAGATTCAAAGTTACAGCAACAGAGAAAAATCCTTCCAGCAAAGACACATTGACAAGTATAAGAAAACAAACATAAGACTAATCGGGCCTTGCCTGGGCTATTACTTACAAATTTTGAAAACATTGAAAAGACTGATTCGAAAAGATTGCTGGAACACCTGGTGTTACGTTCTGGTTCCCTTCTTTAGCCCCAGAGTGAACAACGAACAAAATAAACAGCACAAACAAAGACTTCCCTCCACCAAGATTTGAAAGTATCTTGTCCCTCCATTGGTCCTCTGGTCAGGTGTCAGCCAGGTTCACTGAGCTTCTTAACCCTTTACAGGTAAAAGAGACATTAACCCTTAACCATCTGTTTATGACAATAACAAAAGAGAGATAACAAGAGATGAACAAATGTTAATGGCTATTTCATTTCCAGATGGCAGCTTAGAACTTTTTATATTCCCATCAGTTTTGTCCCAATCCCTGCATAAATCTATTTGAAAGCCACTAGTTTAAATACATCACAGTTGATTTACACAAGATATGGTCAATCACCCAACTAAAGCCTATTTCATAATTCAGCCCACAGAAAAATGTCAAAATTCCTGCCCAGAGCATTGCTGCAGTCAGAGGTAGCTCTGGTTGCTATTATGTCAACATGCTGAGAATGTTACAGATTTGCCTATAATGTAGCTCAAATAGTTATTCCAAAAATCAGGAGATTTAACTAGTGGGGTTTTTATTCCTGTTGTGAGGATGTGTGTGATAAGATTAGCAGGAACCTAGAAATGACGTTGGGTGTGCGTGAATGGCATTTCTTTAAAAAAACAAAACAAACAAACAACAAAAAAGCCTCAGCTATTTAATTTTTCCAAGCTGTAGTCAAGCTTAAAGTCAATGGAAAAAAATTAAAGCAAGGGGGAATAAATATAAGGCAGCAAGATATTACTGGTGAAGGAAAGGCATTGAAGTCACAAGGGAAAAATACAGGGGAGGTTTACCCACACAACTTATACCCCCAGTGTGATGTATTGAAAACTGTAAAAATTACAAGCTATACTTTAAGGAGTTTCCTGGACCTGGTTGCAGGCTAGGGGACTCTGAAAGGGAAACATGCCATCTGGGTTTTCAGCAGTCATTCTGTTGAGAGCCAGTCTAGCATAAGGTGGTGTGAGTTGAGCCCCTCTGTCTTAGATAGCAGCCTGCTTTCTCTCTTTCTGTTTGGAGTACTTGTGTGTTATCGTTCTGAGCTAGTGTTATGTTGCAGCCTTACAGCGAGATTAGTTTATGTTTTTAACCTACCATCTTTGTGTGTATGCCATGAACATAACACACAGAATGTGATAATTACAGCTAGGATTTTTCTAAGGAGCTGAAAGGAGTTAGGCATCCAAATCTCATTGAATTCCAGTGTAGCTTGGCATCTAACTCCCTTAAGTTCTTTTGAAAAGTCTTACCCTCAAATAATTTCTTTTCTTTTATTGGAGAATTATGGGGTGGGTAAAACTGAGATTTTGGTCAACTCTGATACTAAAGTAATAAATGAAAGGGACAGAGCCATATCTGGGGCTCATCACAAAGACTGCTGAGCCCCCAAGTTTATGGTCCTGGATCAATTCTGCATCCTAGGGGTAGGACAGAAAATGAAGTGAGGACTAGCAGGTAGGATGGGCAGGGAAGTCAGTCCACTGGCCAATTTACATAATCAGATGAGAAGAGCTAATCCCCATCCAGTCAAACAAGACTGTCCCTAATACACCTAGTCATGCTATACTGATTTCAGACCTCACAGGTTGTGTGTCGCACAATGAAGCCTGGGACATATTAAATTTGAATTCAGCAGTGGCTAGGGGCCAGAAAGGTTTCCATAGATGTAGGCCCCTCCTTTTAAAGGTGGAAGAATGGATGTAGGGAGGGGGAGTTTATTGAGTCATGTGTTAGAATGAGGAAGAGAGAGAACCAGAGCCTTCTAGACAGTTGTGGAACCAGAATAAATCGAGAGGAAGGGTGTTACTGGGAGAAAAATGGAAGTAGTGAAGGAACCTTAAAATGTTTGAATAAATGTATGAGCCTTTAGATACTTAACCAAACTGAATTGAACCTCTGATCCTTTTGAGGCTTGTCCATCTCTAGCCCTAGTTACCGTGAGATTACTTGACAACAGTAACAAAACATTTACACTGAGAGTCTCAGCCTGTATCTACTTAAAGTATTTTTCCTATATTGATATAGAATGCTTTGAGGGAGAAAAAATGCATGTAGAAATGAGTCTATTCAATTTTATATAAAGGGCTAGAGAATACAATAGTAGCAACATATTTTTCTGTCACCTATGAAATGTGTGAAGTGAAAACTGCTTCTTTCAACACCACAGACCTTGTGGGAAATGACCTGTACACTGGATAAGTTGACAGGCACAGTAGGGGATTTCATTACACCTTAGAATTTGACTAGCACAACCAGCTCTCTCTGGCTTTCTGTAACCTCTGGCAAGTGCTTGGAATTGAATCTGTAAATGTTAATCAATATTTCAGGCCTATTAAATAAAGAAAGGCATTGTGGAAATCAAAGCACTAATGGCTGGCATGGTGCTATAGAATGACTTCCAAGTTGTCAAAAACCGTGTAAGGAGCAAAAGAGCAAATATTTTAATAAAACAATTATCTCAACCATTTCAAACCTGTAGAAGAATGTTACATCTCCACCACTATCACACTAACTTAATTTTAGTTGCCAACAGTTCAATGCCCAAGAGCAACTCTAAATGTGGATGCTCAATGAGTTCTTAAGCAGCTATCCTAAGCCTCTGGGAATGTTAGGGTTCATGTTTTTAGAGGCATTCTGTGTGCATGCAAAATTAGCAGGTTTCTTCACAAAGATTAGGGGACCTGATTCTATCACCATTTATTTCAGTGGGTGCATGCACTAGGTAATGATATATATATATACACACACACATACTGTGACAAAGTTCCTTGTGTGCCTTGGTGAATCCTGTGCTTTTTGGCGGAATTGGTCACCTCAGAGATTCATGGCAGCTCTCAGTTTGGCCTCTTCTGCTAGTGGCTCAAACCTGCTGTTCACTCAGCTAACCTCATCGCTGGCCAGCATGGGGGAAATGGATAACAATCCCCGCAGTCTCTGTGTCCCACCTAGTGGGTTGGGGACAGGGCAGATCCCTTTCCAAATAAGACTGTCCTGTTGGTGTTTCTCATATACCAGGTAAACTCCTCCTGTGTTTGATCAGGAGTTGGGGAGATGGGGGAAACCCAGGCCTGCCCTCTACACGGGGTTCCAGCCCAGGGCCCTGTGGATAGCAGCTGTCTACAGTGTCCCCTGTATCAACTGTGTAACAGCTACAACTCCCTTGGCTACTTCCCCATGGCCTCCTCTCAACACCTTCTTTGTCTTCACTGCAGGATCTTCCTCCTGAAGCCTGATCACGATTGTACTCTTCAGTCCTCCAGCAGCACACCTTCTCATGCCCTGTTCCTTGCGCATTGTGGTGGGTTTTGTACCTCACTAACCCCTTTGATTCAAGGGGGGGGGAGGTTAATCCCACCTCTCTGGGTCTATGTTGGTTTTACTACCTCCCTGTTAGTCAGGGCCGTATGGCCCAATGGCCAGAGTCCCTCTAAATCCGCTTCCCCTGGTAGGATAGTGCTCCTAAAGCAGCAAAGCCCAATGGCCAGAGTCTCTCTGCCCTTCCTTCCCCTGGTGGGGTAGTTTTGCCTAGTAGCCAGAGTCTCTATAGTGTGCTCCTAAAGCAGCATGGCCGAATGGCCAGAGTCTCTCTACATTCTTTTCCCCTCTGGGGATAGTGTGGCCCAGCTGCCAGAGTCCATCTATCTCCTTTGGGGAGAGAGAGGGGTCAGTGAACTATGTCATCACCAAAGGGGAGGGTTAGAGACCCCCCAGTTGGGGAGCCTGGGGCTCCACTGGGCTCCAACCCAGGGCCCTGTCAGTAATGGCATGATCCGCCATGGGTCAGCTGGGAATCCTACCGCAACACGCTGCCCTCAGAGTAGTGGTAGATACCACTCTCTTCCTTTTCCTGGGTCACTTCCTACCAGTTCTCCAAACGTAACAGTTCCTGTGGCATCAGGGTCTTCAGGTTGCTCAGCACCTGGCATTCCCTGGGGTTCCAACAGCTGCCAGTCCCTGAGCCCGCTTCCTGGCTCCTCAGCTCCCTCCTGTAAGGGTTACAACTACTCCTGGGCTGGATCTTCAGCTGGGCATCCTCTTTCCCCAGCTACCAGCCCCGACTGAGTAGTTCTGCAGGCTTTTATGCTTGGCTCCTGGTTGGAGCATGCCAAGCAGAGCCTCAGGGGTGTGGCTTTCTCTGCCAGCAGGGAAGGGTTAACTCTCTCAATCCCAGTGCGGGGCCAGTCCGCCCCATCACACGCACCTTCCACTAATTGATGGGAGGTCCTTTTTAAACCAGGTGTCCTGTTTAGCCTGCCTGCCAAAATTGATTCTAGGAAGCTCTTAATTGGCTCCAGATGTCGTAATTAGCTTGCTTGTCTTAATTGGTTCTAGCAGGTTCCTGATTGCTCTAGGGAAGCCCCTGCTCTAGTCACTCAGGGAACAGAAAACTATTCATCCAGTGGCCAGTATATTTGCCTTCTACCAGACTCCTGTTTGAGGAGCAGTGGGTACTGTCCAGGGTTCTCTGCTTGATGTCCCCATCAGGTTCCCTTCATTTAGCCCTATGACCTCACTCCTGATCCTGTTTTTTTCATTAGTTGTCCCACGGAATTGCTTGGTGTCCCAGACCTGTGGGTCCTCCCCTTAGGCTGGGGGGAAGTCCTTTAGAAGTGGGCGCGCTTTGCCTGCCCACCCCCCTTAATACCAGTAGGACCAGACTCCTGTTTGAGGAGCAGTGGGCACTGTCCAGGGTTCTCTGCTCGGTGTCCCCATCAGGTTCCCTTCCTTTAGCCCTGTGACCTCACTCCTGTTCCTGTTACATCATTAGTTGCCCCCACAATTACTTGGAATTCCGGACCAGTGGATCCTCCCCTTAGGCTGGGGGGAAGGAACAAAAGCCTGCCCACTTCCTGGATCCCAACAGGACCAGACTCCTGTACTCCACCGGGTCTGAGTCTGTCACTATATATATATATATATATATATATATATATATATATATATATATATATAAGTTTCTAGATTTGGATTTGCAACCCAAGGTAGGAGAGTGAAGGTCTTTGTCTCCACCCAACATCTGGTTTATATAAGAGGACAGGAGTCTGCTACAGAGGATAGGAGTCTGCCGTCTAACAGTTACTCCTTTAGCTAAAAGATGTAGAGGCTCATGCCTGTAACACAGAAGGTCTTGGGTTCACATCTTATATGACAAATAAAATAAAATTATGGTACACTGACATGTTGAAGTTGTTTCCATTTCACAGATTTGAAAGGGAGCTATATTTCATTTTTTTCAGCGTTTTTAATTAAATGCTTTTAAGAACAATGTTGAAATTTTTCATTAGCTGAAAACTGGATTTTCAATCAATGAAATATGTCCATAAACCTTTTGATAAGTTTTGATAAAAGTGTCATTAACTTTGCAAACAGAGTCATGCAAAACACTATCTTTCTGAAAATAAGACAGTGTGTAAGTTTTCATTTGTGATGTTTATTTTTTTGGAGGGGAAAAGGCAATTTTTTAATGTGAAAGATTTCAATCAGCTCCAGTTCAGACTCTACTCAAGTACCATTCTACAACCAGTGGGCAATGGGGTGTGGAGAGGAGATATGCTTATGGCTAAAACACAAGATTAAAATCAGGAGATCTGGGTTTTATTCCTCCTTCTTTCATATGCTGACTCCATGGGCTTGAGCAAGTCGACCTCCAAGCTCTTCTATTTCCCACTGTGTGCACGGGGCTAATGCTACATCACAAAGGGCTGCAAGGATTAATTCGTTAGTGTTTGTAATGGGCTCTGAGATCGTCTAATGGAAGACATGCTATAAGCACAAAATAGTGTTGTGTACCAGTCAATTTGAATGTACAGTGATACACAACACTTAGAGAAACGTTGACCCTGTACTTACTTCACAATGATAGACAAGCCTGCAAAGCATTAGAATTTGCTATAGGTTTGGATAAAGTATCCTGAAGGTCAAATACTCTTTATTCAGATCTTATCCAGGCCTCTTCTTGCTCTGCAAAACTAGGATGGAATTCTGACTAAAATAGTTTTATTTTTGAAATTCTTAGAAGGGAGGGAAATCACAAAAATGTGTTGAATCTGGACCAGGCTAAATATTGTGTGGTAGTAGATTTTGCAAATGATCATTTAAACCATCAAAAAGATATATGAAAGGAACGTAAAATACATCCCTGGGCTAGGAAGTGTCACTGGCCAGCACGTAGGTGGTTGTGCCCAGTGGTTGGCTCAGGAGTCAGCAGTTGGAGCCAAGGATCAAAGCTGGAGTGAGGGTCCAAGTGCCCAAGCCACGGGTCAGAACCAGAGTCAAGGGACCAAATCCCAGCAACAAAGGTCAGAACCAAAGTCAGAAATCAGTGCCAAAGATCAAGACTGGGTTACCAAGAGTGAGGGAAGGCAGGGGTAAAGTTGATGTCAAGCCAAGAGTAGCTCTGGGCACAAGACGGGAGCAGGAGCAGTTGCACCATGAGAAAATGCTTTAAGAAACTGGTGAACTGCTGTTGCTGGGCTTAAAGAGCCAGTCTGCTGACTTTTCCAACTAATCAGGCAGCGAAGCTAATCAGGCAACCTACTACAGGCCAACTACACTTGTTAAGTTGCTCAGAGACTGGCTCTGCTGCAGGCCCCGCTTCCTGACAGGAAGTCATCTAGTTTTTAATGGAGATAAGAATGTGTGGGCAATTGCTAGAGCAAATATTCTGAGGGTCTTAGTTTGTAAGTCCAGATACTTCATTTGCAGCCAAGATTATAATAACTGAAAGGTCTAATATATAGGATATTTTTGCAAATTCAGATTGGAATCTTCTTAAAAAAACGTTGTCCTGAACAATATTTAATTAATTATGACTCATAATCCACTAAGAGAAGCTGACTACTTAAATTCCCCATTAATTCAACTGCATACAGTTTTCTTCTTCACTTACTGACCTAAACTGTTATATAGTATTACTGTGCATAGTTAGATAGATGCCATATTTCACTCCAGAGGTGCTGCATCACTGTGGTGAGTGAAATTCTAATATGGCATGTAACACATAGCTATAAAGTGCACACTTTGGTTTGGATTTAGAAATCAATACATAGGCCAGAGTGTACATGTGTGTGTATATCTATCTATCTATATAGATATTGTGATGGGGCAAGGCCAGATGGCTACAGTAAAGTACTGAGGAAGAGGTATGTTAGCCCTAGGCTAAACAAATCCCTAGTACCATGATAACCAAATGGCAGTTACTCCCGGTTAATCAAGGCACCTGGGGCCAATTAAGATCTTTCTAGAAGGCAGTCGAGATAGCTACATTGATTAGAACACCTGCAGCCAATGAAGGCAGGATAATCAGGGCACCCGGGTTTAAAAAGGAGCTCACTTCCAGTCAGGCAGGGAGGAGCCAGAGGAGAGGAAGCGCTTGTGAGGAGCTGGGAGCAAGAGGTGCAAGGAGCTGAGACTGACAGGGTGTTTACTACTGGAGGATTGAAGGAATTATCAGACAGTCAAGCATTATCAGACACCCAGGAAGAAGGTCCTGTGGTGAGGATAAAGAAGGTGTTGGAGGAGGCCATGGGGAAGTAGCCCAGGGAGTTGTAGCTGTCATGCAGCTGTTACAGGAGGCACTATAGACAGCTGCAATCCACAGGGCCCTGGGCTGGAACCCAGAGTAGAGGATGGGCCTGGGTTCCCCCCAAACCTCGCAACTCCTGATCAGACACAGGAGGAGTTGACCCAGACTGTGGGTTCCACCAGAGGGGAAGATTACTGAGGTGAGCAAATCCGCCAATAAGCGCAGGACCCACCAAGGTAAAGGAGGAACTTTGTCACAATATAGATAGATAGATATATCTGTAGATATATACTCTCACACACACACATACATTTAGAGAGAGAGAGAGAGGCCAGAGAAACCTTGACTTTTGTCATTGCATGACTAGTGTCTTCTTTCTATTATCAATACATTTTTGTCAGAATAATGCCAATATTCATTTTCAAAACTGCCAATTTAGACAGACAATCACAGCAAAAGTGATCTGATCATTCAGAATATTTAACTTAGGACATTTTTGTGATGCCAATGGGAACATACAGCTTCTGATTCTTTATAGTTTTCACCTTTCAGTCCTGTGACTCCATGTTACACCAGAAAAATAATTTCAGAACCCCCTTGCACCACCAAGTAATACTGAAAGAGAGGTTAGTTGTGACCTGTTTGCAACTGCCTTGAAGGTTGAAATTCCATGCTCTGCATCACTTAGCGTCTGATCCAAAGCCAATTGGAAATCGATGAAAAGACTACCATTATATTCAAAGGGTCTATGAATCGGTCTCCTGATCAAAACAAATCTCATTTTTGCAGATCTTTAAGTGGTCAGACACCAAGTTTTGAAATTAAATGACGGGAACTGAACCAAAGACATGTGATGTGTCTCAAAACAACAAGACTTGTCACTGAATTTTGCTTCTGTCTCATCCTGCATTACCTTCTGTAGACAATTCCCCCCCACCTCTTTTATGCACCTAGTTAGCATTCTGGGTGGTGGCAAAGTACTTAGCTTATCTCTGGGATACGCAAACGAAAAACTTCGCTGCACTTTCCCTGTCCTAACAGTCAAAGGCTATTTATCAACTAAACAACAATCAAAGACCACATTTTCAATCAGAAATGAACCAACTAATTGGTACTCAGACCCTTTTGTCCCAGGCACTGTAGTGTAAGGACATAAATACAAAGAACCATCCTTTAATTACCAACTGGAAAACTCCCTTGCCACGAACTTCCTTCCTATATTAAACTCCCTGCTGCAACACATTCTGGTCCTCTCTAGTAACTGTGTAGAACCAGGAACTATAACTGTGACGTCTTGCTCAGAATACCTGGGACTGTGAGCCATGTGTTATCCCTCTGCCTCAGCAAGAGAGAGAGCTTAGTAGCAGCAAAGCTATTTCTCAGTGCCCTGATGCACCTGCTCGTCTGCCTTGCTAGCAAACACTTCAGGTTTCTGCCAGTCTAAACCTTGCCTTGCAGGGAGCCAACAACAAACCCCAATTCCAGAGTTCCCCAAAGATGGGACTGCAATGTCCAGTCCCTCTCACTGACACTCAGAGCATTTAAGATCTCTTCCTCCAAAGAGACAGAGCACGCAAAAGCCAGTTAAGTTAGCTGAAGACTTATCTTCAGTATAACAGCACTGAGATGGTTTGGTAATTAAAACAAACATAAGTTTATTAAAGAATATAAATGTAAGTAATTCCAAGTAAGAGTGAAAGAGAGATGAAAGGTTACAAACAAAACATGCTTTCTGGTGTCTAAAACTTATCTTCAGCAAGTTACAGTCTTTGTCTAAATAGGTTTCTTGCCTATATCAGTTCCCAGAGACTTCCATCCCTTGGCTGAAGGATCCGCCTTGCTCAGATTTTTTTCTTAAGAACAGCCATACTGGGTCAGACCAAAGGTCCATCTAGCCCAGTATCCCATCTAGCAACAGTGGCCAATGCCAGGTGCCCCAGAGGGAGTGAATCTAACAGATAATGATCAAGTGATCTCTCTCCTGCCATCCATCTCCACCCTCTGACAAACATCCTCCACCTAAGGACACCATTCCTTACCCATCTTGGCTAATAGCCATTAATGGACTTAACCTCCAAGAATTTATCCAGTTCTCTTTTAAACACTGTTATAGTCCTCGCCTTCACAATCTCCTCAAGCAAGGAGTTCCACAAGTTGACTGTGTGCTGTGTGAAGAATGCTTTTATTTGTTTTAAACTCTGCCCAATTAATTTCATTGGTGGCCCCAGTTCTGTATTATGGAATAAGTAAATAACTTTTCCTTATCTACTTCTCCACATCACTCATGATTTTATATACCTTTATCATAGAGATCCCTAGTCTCCTCTTCTCCAGGCTGAAAAGTCCTAGCTCTTTAATCTCCTCCTTATATGGGACCTGTTCCCAAACCCCTAAGATTTTAGTTGCCTTCTCTGAACCTGTTGCTAGTGGCCAGTTATATATTTTTGAGATGAGGAGACCACATCTGTACGCAGTGTCAAAGATGTGAGCATGACACATGAATTTTTATATAAGGGCAAAATATATTCTCTGTCTTATTCTCTTATCCCCTTTTTAATGATTCCTAAACATCCTGTTTGCTTTTTGACTGCATAATGCACACTGTGTTGACGTCTTCAAGAGAACTATCCACGATTGACTCCCAAGATCTTTTTCCTGGCTACGTTGTAGCTAAATTAGCCCCACTCATATTGGTAATGTATAGTTGGGGTTTATTTTTTTCCAAATATGCATTACTTTACATTTATCAATTTAATTTCATTGTCATTTTGTTTGCCAATCACTTAGTTTTAATGAGATCTTTTGAAGTATTTCACAGTCTGCTTTGGTCTTAACTATCTTGAGCAGTTTGGTATCATCTGCAAACTTTGCCACCTCACTTTTTACCCCTTTCTCCAGATCATTTATGAATAAGTTGAATAGGATGGGTCCTAGGACTGACCCATGGGAAACACCACCAGTTACCCCTCTCCATTCTGAGAATTTGCCTTCTATTCCTATCCTTTGTTCCCTGTCTTTTAACCAGTTCTCAATCCATGAAAGGACCTTCCCTTTTATCCCATGACAATGTAATTTATGTAAGAGCCTTTGGTAAGGGACCTTGTCAAAGGCTTTCTGGAAATCTAAGTATATTATGTCCACTGGATCCCTCTTGTCCACATGTTTGTTGACCCCTTCAAAGAACTCTAATAGATTAGTAAGACATGATTTCCCTTTACAGAAACCATGTTGACATTTGCCCAACAATTTATGTTTTTCTATGTGTCTGACAATTTTATTCTTTTCTATTGCTTCAACTAATTTGCCTGGTACTGACGTTAGACTTACCAGTCTGTAATTGCCGGGATAACCTCTAGAGTCCTTTTTAAATATTGGCGTTACATTAGCTAACTTCCAGTCATTGGGTGCAGAAGCTGAATAAAGGACAGGTTACAAACCATAGTTAATAGTTCCACAACTTCACATTTGTGTTTTTTCAGAACTCTTGGGTGAATGCCATCTGGTCCCAGTGACCTGTTAATGTTAAGTTTATCAATAAATTCCAAAACCTCCTCTAGTGACACTTCAGTTTGTGACAGTTCCTCAGATTTGTCACCTACAAAAGCCGGCTCAAGTTTGGGAATCTCCCTAATATCCTCAGCCATGAAGACTAAAGACTAAAGCAAAGAATGCAGTTTCTCTGCAATTACTTTATCATCTTTAAGTGCTCCTTTTGTATCTCGATCATCCAGGGTTCTCACTGGCTGTTTAGCAGGCTTCCTGTTTCTGATGTACTTAAAAAACATTTTGTGATTATCCTTTGAGTTTTTGGCTAGCCATTCTTCAAACTCCTCTTTGGATTTTCGTATTACATTTTTACACTTAATTTGGCAGTGTTTATGCTCCTTTCTATTTACCTCACTAGGATTTGACTTCCACTTTTTAAAAGATGCCTTTTTATTTCTCGTTGCTTCTTTTACATGGCTGTCAAGCCACGGTGGCTCTTTTTAAGTTCTTTTACTGTGTTTCTTAATTTGGTGTATACATTTAAGTTGGGCCTCTATTATGTTGTCTTTAAAAAGCATCCATGCAGCTTGCAGGGATTTCACTTTAGTCACTGTACCTTTTAATTTCTGTTTAACTAACCCCCTCATTTTTGCATAGTTCCCCTTTTTGAAATTAAATGCCACAGTGTTGGGCTGTTGAGATGTTCTTCCCAGCACAGGGATGTTAAATGTTATTATATTATGGCCATTATTTCCAAGCGGTCCTGTTATAGTTACCTCTTGGACCAGCTCCTGTCCTCCACTCAGGACTAAATTGAGAGTTGCCTCTCACCTTGTGGGTTCCTGTACCAGCTGCTCCATGAAGCAGTCATTTAAAGTATCGAGAAATTCTGTCTCTGCATTTCATCCTGAGGTGACATGTTCCCAGTCCATATGGGGATAACTGAAATCCCCCTCTATTATTGAGTTCTTAATTTTGATAGCCTCTAATTTCCCTTAGCATTTCGTCATCACTATCACTGTCCTGGTCAGGTGGTCGATAATAGATCCCTAATGTTATATTTTTATTAGAGCATGAAATTTCTATCCATAGAGATTCTATGGAACATGTGGATTCAGTTAAGATTTTTACTTTGATTCTATATTTTCTTTCACATATAGTGCCTCTTTCCCCCTGGCCCCACACTACCTGTTCTGTCCTTCCAATATATTTTGTACCCCGGAATGATTGTGTCCCATTGATCTTCCTCAGTCCATCAAGTTTCTGTGATGCCTATTATATCAATATCCTCCTTTAACATGAGGCACTCTAGTTCACCCATCTTATATTTAGACTTCTAGCATTTGTATACAAGCACTTTAAAAACTTGTCACTGTTTATTTGTCTGCCCTTTTCTGATGTGTCTAATTCTTTATGTGAATGTTTTTCGTCTGATCTGGCCCTTACATTATCCTCTTCCATTCTCTGCTCCTGACTATAACCTAGAGAATTTCTGTCAATAGACTCTTCTCAAAGAGAAGTCTCTGTCTGATCCACGTGCTCCTCTGCAGCAGTCGGCTTTCCCCCATCTCCTAGGTTAAAATCTGCTCCACAACCTTTTTAATGTTTAGTGGCAGCAGTCTGGGTCCACTCTGGTTTAGGTGGAGCCCATCTCTCCTGTATAGGCTCCCCCCATCCCAAAAGTTTCCCCAGTTCCTAATGAATCTAAACCCCTGCTCTCTACACCATTATCTCATCCATGCATGGAGATGCTGAAGCTCTGTCTGCCTACCTGGCCCTGCAGTGGAACTGGGAGCATTTCTGAGAATGCCACCATAGAGGTCCTGGACTTCAATCTCTTCCCTAGCAGCCTAAATTTGGCCTCCAGGACGTCTCTTCTACCCTTCCCTATGTTATTGGTACCTACATGTACCAGGACCACCAGCTCCTCCCCAGCACTACACATAATTCTATCCAGATGCCTCGAGAGATCTGCAACCTTCGCACCAGGCAGGCAAGTCACCATACAGTTCTCCGGTGATCGCAAACCCAGGTATCTATGTTTCTAATGATCGAATCTCCCATTATTAACACCTGCCTTTTCCTAGTGACTGGAGTTCGCTCCCCTGGAGAGATAACCTTAGTGCGAGAGGATACCCTAACATCATCTGGAAGGAGGGTCCCAACTATGGGAAGGTTTCCCTCTGCTTCCTTTGACTGCTCTGCTTCCCTGGGCCTTTCATCCTCCTCAACAGTGCAGGGGCTGTCTGGCCGGAGGTTGGACAATTCTACAGTGTCCCTGAAAGCCTCATCCACATACCTCTCTGCCTTCCTTAGCTCCTCCAGTTCTGCCACTCTGGCCTCCAAAATCTCTATGCAGTCTCTGAGGGCCAGGGGCTCCTTGCACCAAATGCACATATATGCCACCTGCCCACAGGGCCAGGGCCGGTTCCAGGCACCAGCTCAGCAAGCAGATGCTTGGGGCGGCCAAGGGGAAGGGGCGGCACATTGGGCTCTTCGGCGGCAATTCAGTGGCGGGTCCCTCAGTCCCTCTCAGAGGGAAGGACTTGCTGCCAAATTGCCACTGAAGAAGAAAGCAGTGCATTGGAACCACCGATCGCAATCACAGTTACCTGCACAGGGCAGGTAATCATATATGCTGCACTCAGCACAATAAACTGGATAGCCCCTACTCTGCTGCTGGGCTTCTGCCTGCATTGTCTCCTGCAGCTACCTAGTTAATGAAAGGGTTGTGTTTAAATTAAGAAGTTTTGAATGTAGTTTAGTTTACAGGTTTTAAAGAACAGCAAGTGAACCTTACCCCCTTCCCACATCCCTTCCAAATTCCCTTGCGAAACTCTGATAGCAGCCCCTGTTCGCAAAAAAATCTCTTTTAAGAGCTCTTGTATCCCTCATGGATGACAAAATGGCTTTCTGCTTCTGCTAATATTCCCCAGCATTTCAAAAGTCAGGCAGAAAGACAGCCTCCGTCTCCTGTTGTGATCAATATATAATCATTACCCCCACTTGCTGGTGTGACAGCTCTCTTTACCTTCTGTGTAAACATACTTAATTTTTTTCTGCCCTCGCCTTGTTCAGTTGACTGTGGAGAGACAGTCAAGCAGGTGACACAACATGCTTTTGTCTAGGACAGACTGGGCTTATGCACTGCTTGCATAAGCCCATATTTCTAGCATACATCTATAATTTTTATACACCATCTGTACATACACCACACAATAAAATTAATGACCAGCATGTGATACCAGTTTGCATGTGATACCTTACAGGACACCTTTTAGATACAGATTATGCCAATGGTAAGTTGTGAGCAATGAGTGTGTCAGGCCTGATGTGAGTTATGGTATGGTGTACCTGCTACCAGTTGGCATTGAGGATCTCTTTGTGTCACAATAACGACTCCACATCTCCCCTTCTTGATTAAAAAAATAAAAGTTTAAAAAAATTAAATTATAAATCAGAGTATGTGGTTTCTTTTTTCCACCTGAGCATACCACTGCTTGGCTTCTGTGAGGCTTCTTGATAGGAGTACAACAGGCCCTGCTCTCCTTCTGACTGCTGTGTGTAACCACTGCTTCTAAACTATGTAAAGATGCATCCACTGCTACTGTTGTTGGATAGTTTGATTATTGTGCCAAGACAGGTGAAGATGTTTGTAGTCCTTTCATTTTATTGAATATGTTTTGTTGTGTTCTACTCCAGATCTACATATTGTGACCATTAAAGAGATCTCTTAAGATTTTTGTTAGATGAGCTATATTTGATAAGAATTTTCCAGAATGATTTCTCACACTGTGATGCTCTCCTCAGGACACCAGAACCATAAGCCACTGAGGGTGTGTCTACAGAGCAAAGAAAAACCCATGACTGGCTTATGCCAGCTGTCTCAGACTGTAGGGCTGTTTCTTTGTTGTATAGACTTACATGCTCAGGCTGGAGCCGAAGCTCTGGGACCCTCCCACCCCACAGCGATGAAACCATCCCACAGCCCAAGCCTGAGTCGGCTAGCACAGGACAGCTGCAAGTGTCTAGTTGCTGTGTAGACATACCATGTTACTCCTCTGCCTCAGCAAGGGAGAGCTTTGCTGAGGCTTGAACTGTGTATCAGCTCCCTGCCACACAAGTCTGTCTGCCTCACCAAGAAATTCCTTGAGACTTTTTCCATCCTAGCTTTCCCTTGCAGGTAACAGTCAATGAACCCCAGTTCTCCAGGGACTTTTCTCTGCACTGTCCAGTCCCTCTTCCTGTACACTCACAAAAATTACTAAATTCATTGCCTCCAAAAAGAGAGAGTGCACACACCAGCTTGCTAGGTTAGTTGATGACTCACTCTATGCTTCAATAGAACAGCACTGAGACAGCTTATAGTAAACAAAGAAGAAATGTATTAAGAAACAGAGATTTCAGGGATACTAAATAAGAGAAAGAAACAGGTATGGTTACAAACAAAACGTGCTTTCTAGTGACTAACACTTCATTTTAACATGTTACAATCTTTGCGTTAGCAGTTTCTCACCTACAGAATATTATCAACAGCTCCAGCCCTCCAGGCCAATGTTTACAGAATCAGAGGGTGCTGTTTCATTTGTTCCCTAATTATAGAATTATCTCCCGTTCTTGTTTATAGCCCAGTAAATCTTTGAAATTTCTTCTTTGGAAAGTAAACCAGGACATGGATAGATAGATGCTATGTTGTTTTCCTCATCCTCTGGTCAGTTTGCTTTTTCAGTTGGTTTAATCAATTTGTTTACCTTAGGTGTAAATGTATTTCCATTGTCTCTGGCCTCACCTTGTTCAATTTACATTGCAAAGATAGGCAAACAGACAAATCAACATTTCTGTGTTTATAACAAACTTGTTCATCTGCTCTACTTAGATTGCTTGGTCTGAACATATTTTAGGAACATAATTCCATCACACATACACAATTCTTTAAACATTAACTGTATACACATCACACAATAATATTAGTGACCAGTTTATCACCAGCATTTATACGACACCATCTGGCTACATGTTCTCACAACAGTATGTTGGGTGCACCCTTTAGCAGTTGTCCTAAAAGGCCTTTTAGGGTCACACACATCCAGGAATCTTCCTACAGCAGAAACATTTTGTGGTTTGGGGAAGGCAGGCAATGCTTTCAGGTTTTGTGAATCCAGCTGAATTCCCTCTTTGCTTCCTACAAATGTTACCAGATTCATTTCAAATTCACATTTCCTATCCAGAGTGAGGCTGGTTTGTTGGATGCATCTCAAGATTGCATGTAGTTGCTCATTATGTTCATTTTTATATCTTTGCCATATACCAACACATCATCTGTATGGCAAAAGACGCTAAATGAAACTGACACGATCTGAGAGATTCTCTTTTGGAAATGTTCTGGTGCTGAAAATATGCCAAATGGAAGATGGTTGAAACAGTACCTTCCAAATGGGGTGATGAATGTACTTAGTAGTATAGATTCATTAGCAAGGGGAATTTGCCAATAGCCTGCTGTAGCTTCTAACTGACAAGATTTTGACTTCTGATAACTGAGATAATGTCTGGCCAACTGCAAGAAATAAGCAGCTTTTTCTGCACACACCTTAGTAAATAAGGTCCATCGAATATGGACTTTGCCATTGGGTTTTGGAACTACAACCATTCCCACACATCAGTAAGTGGGTTCTTCTATCTGGACCCATATCTTTCATTCTCTTTAATTCTTCATTGACTTTTCCTAGGAAGCATATTCGGTGCTGAGAGAGCAAAGGGAGTTGCTGTCAGCACCAGCTTTGTTTTGTACTCTCTGACGGCTTTCCTAGCCCTGAGAAGTCATGTGGATAAGTCTCCTGGATAGTTTGCTTTTTGCCACTAATAAATTCTAGTTTCTCTGCTAGGTGCAAACCTTGTATTGCTGGCAACCCTAGTGGGGGAGTTGTCAATCTTAGTATTACATATATTATTAGTTGAAGGACTTTCTGTCCTTTCTCCAGCTTCTCAAAGAACTGATAAAACAACCAACCAATGTAATGCTATTTGCCCAACGTAAAAGCTTATTTGGTCTTTACAAATCTCCATCCTGGGAACATATATATATATATAATTGCAGTAACAGCCAATATTAATTTTAGATTTTAGATTTCAATTGCTTAGATTCATGTATGTGTACCAAAGTGCGGTCTGCCCTATTGAGAATATAATTCTTAGAAGTTTAGCATTTTCTTCTCAGGATAACACTTCCTCTTGGATTGTTTCTGCTATTGTTGGTGATCTCCAAGCTACCACAAAAATGGGACATTTTACAGCATCTCCTACATTGTGCCTCTTTTATTAGACATTATTGCCTCTGTAGCTTGGGATCTTGCCCCAGCTTCCACAGCTTTTCCAAGTTTCCTTCTTGTTAAGGTTCTTTGGTCTCCCACTTTCCAGTTGTGTACTGTTCTTTTGTTGTAAATTCAGCCTGACAACTTACTTTTGCATTTGTGTCTTTTTTTATTTTGTCAATATTGTCTGATGCAGTTTTCTCAATGCAGCTAGCATGTAAGTTACATTGCTGTTTCCTTATGGTTTCTTGCATTCTCTTTTTGCTAGAGCTCCTGGAGCAGGAGATTTGGATCTAACTGAAGGTGTGTTGATAAACTGGTATCTCTTATGCCAACAACTATCGTGCTTCTTATTAGTTCTTCTTTTGCTGTTTTGTATTGGCAATGATCAGCAAGGCTACAACCTGCAGTAATAAAAATCTCATCTGCTTCCATTTGTTCCTGGCATCTTCTATTAAATTTGGCCATTTTGTACATAAGATTCTGTCCACCTGTGAAATGGATATCAAAAGCTTCTTTCACTTTGGTATATTCTTTCTTTTCCTCATCAGTGGGGTATATGGCACACTGAATGTCATCAGCAGTACCAGCCATTGAAAATTATCAGTACAGTTTACTTGATTTTCTCTGTGCAACAAGAAGCTACCTGGAATTGCTTAGATCTCCAGACCCAGCAAGGCTGGCTGCCTCTGCTACCTTCTTTTGCAGAGCAATTGGCACTGTGGACTTAATTGCTGGGTTAAGACAAGATTCAGCCTCCTTTCTGATGCAACTTTCACAGCTCTCTTCCCTGATTTTCTGCTTTTCCCACTCACCACTCTGGGAGTCTCTTTTCTTCCTTTACTCCTGTCACAACCAGCACATGGGCAGTCAGGCCTAGCAGTCAAAACAGGAGTCAAAACCCAGGAGCCAGGCCAGGTCAGGTCACCAGGAGATCAGAGTGAGGCACTAGGAGCAGGTAGCACAAGGGAATAGGGTTGCCAACTGTCTAATCAAAAACCCAAAGACCCTTGCCCCATTCCTACCCTACCCCTTCCTCAAGACCATGACTCTGTCTCGTCGCTTCTCCAAGGTCCTGTTCCTTCCTTCCCCCCTCCCTCCATCACTCACTCTCCCACCCATTCACTTTCACCAGGCTGAGGCAGGGGTTTGGGGTGCAGAAGGAGATGTGGGATGCAGGCTCTGAGAGGGAATTTGGGTGTGGGATGCAGATTCTAGGCTGGGGCAGAGTGCTGGAGTGCAGGAGGGGATGTGGGCTATGAGAGGGAGTTTGGGTGTGGGAGGGGATGACGGGTGCAGGCTCTAGGAGGGAGTTTGGGTGTGGGAGTGGGTGAGGGGTAGGGGTCTGGGAGTGTGGGTGCAGGCTGTAGGCTGGGGCAAGGGATTGGGGTGCAGCAGGGGATCAGGGGGTCGGTGCTTACCTTGGGCGGTTCCCGAAAATGATTGGCACATTCCTCTGGCAGAGGATTCTAGGTGGGGGGACCAGGGGGTCTCTGTGTGCCACTGCCCACAGGCACCACCCCCCACAGCTCCCATTGGCCAGAGTTCCCAGGCAATGGAAGCTGTCCAGTCAGCCCTCGGGGTGGGGGCAGTGCGTGGAGCCCCGCTCTCCCCTCCACAAGGGCTGCAGGGATGGTGCTGGCCACTTCCCGGAGCGGTGCACAGACAAGGCAGGTAAGAAAGCCTGCCTTAGCTCCACTGCTGTGCTGGGCTGTTTGTGCCCCAGTTTGGATGAAGTAGCCTCCGGGAGATAGAGCCTGATTCCAAGAGACTCCTGGTGAAAGCACGAGAGTTGGCAACCCTACAAGGGAAGCGATCCTAAGTAGGAGAAACCTAGTTGCAGAGACAACATCCTATTCCTCCGCTTGGTTTAAAATAAAAGCAGAGAACCAATGTGGACCCATGGAGTTGAACTTCAAGTTCTGGTGACTGTTTACAGGTCACTGGGTGGCAGCTTAGAACATGCAAGCTCTGTGCTCCAGGATTTGAGATCCAAGGCCACTAATAACTCCTTCTTTAGAGAGAGGGATTCACTCACATCTGATGCCATGTACTGCAACATCATAAATGGACAGAACCATCCTTAATGCAGTAACTCCACAATCAGGAAGTTTCTCTCTTTATAAAGCTCCCCTCTGCAACACATCCTCATCCTCTTAGGTGACTGTGGAGGACTAGGAGCTCCATAACCAACTCCACAAGCACTAAAATAATATCTTTGCAAACCCCTTTCATGGCAATTCCCAAGGTCTCATTGTCACATTTGGTTTATTCTTCTGCAAGCACAGAAGTGTAGCTCAGTTTGGTGATGCCCACTACATGTAAGAGAAGTGATAATTTAGGGCCTAAGCACACTGGTGTCAATTGAAAGACAATGAGATTTAGATTAAATCCAAATACCAACTCCACTAAATACATTAATATTGATATTAGTGTCACCACAGAATGCAACAACATTGTCACAACTCAGTTTTTAAATGAAATCATAAGTGTAACTTAAGACTCAGAATACATGCCTGTTAACTACTTTAATAATGTTGAATATTGAGGAGCAGGGGAGAGGCATTTATGTACTACAGGGAAATATCAAAGTTGTTTCATTAGCACAGGCGTGGTCTGCCTTCTGCGAGGAAGAAAGAACATTGTTTTATTTTTACTTCAAAAAGCTGCAATGCAGAACTCACATAAGTGTCAAACTTATCACGTCACAATTATATTAACACCATCTTTTGAAGTTTATAATATGGAAAATGCAATTTACTATAAAAGGGTTTCAACACCTAGAAAAAGGAATCCAGGAGCAGACAACCGCAGCATTTCAGCATATACTTCAGAGACTTCAGGAGGTTTTGCTGTTGAGAACCTCTGCATGCTAAGGAAAGTGGTAATGTACTCCGCTGGCATAACCGTGAAGAAACAAACAAACAAAAATCGTTGTTTATTTTAGAGGTTTGGGAGACATTCGAATGTAAAGTAGATGATACAAGAGATAGGCAAACTGGATCAACCCTTAGAAGTAAACCAAGGTCCAATTCAAATTTAAGAACAAATATTGTTTGCTTGGGGTTCAAATCAGTTCGGATTGTAAGGATCTGTATCAACCAGATTCTCCTCTTTTTATGTCCAAGATCACTTTTTGAATTTAAGAGCGACTCAGGATCTACCCCATCCCTTCCCCAAAGTCCGCCCTGCTCACTCCATCCCCCCCTTTCTGTCACTCGCTCTCTCCCACCCTCACTCACTTTCACTGGGCTGTGGTAGGGGGTTGGGGTTCGGGGGGGTGCAGGCTCTGGACTGGGGCTATGGGGTTCACAGTGTTGGAGGGGATGCTAGGCTGAGCCTGGGGCAGGTGGTTGGGGTGCAGTAGGGGTGTGGGGTGCAAAGCTCTTGGAGGGATTTTGGTTGCAGGAGGGGACTCCAGGTTGGGGCAGAGTATTGGAGTGCAGGATGGGGTACAGGTGCTGGCTCTGCAAGGGGGTCAGGGCTGGCACTTGTGGTGCAGGAGGGGGTATGGAGTTCTGGTTTCAGGAGGGGGCTCAAGGCTAGGGCTTGGGGTACAGGGTCCTGGCTCTGGGAGGGGGGTCAGGGCTGGGGGTTGGGTTGCGACCTCCCGCCAGGCAGCACTTACTTCCAGCAGTTCCCATTAAGGCAGACTGCCTGCCTACCCAGCCCCACACTGTTCCCGGAAGGGGCCAATGGACCCCTACAGCCCATGGAGGAGTGGGAGGCACATGGTTCTGTGCACTGCCCCTCTCTGCATGCACCGCCCCTGCAGCTCCGATTGGCCACAGCTTCCCGTTCCTGGCCCATGGGAGTTGCAAGGGTGGTGCTTGCAGGCAGAAGCAGCACGTGGAGGGATACCTTCACTTGCAGGGCCACGCTGGCCATGTCTGGGAGTGGTGTGGGGCTGGGGTAGGCAGGAATCCAGCCTTACTGGCAGCCCAACTGCATCAACCAGTCAATCGTGATTGACCGATTGGTGATCACTGAAGTAGAGGCTCATGCATTTAGCTCCATGGGTCCCAGGTTTGATCCTGCCTGCTGATGATTGGGATCTGTCAGTATTACTCTAGGACAGAGGGTTGGAGAGTGATCCCGCCTCACACTCGTTCCACCACAGCAGTTCCTGTCCGTTGGGGCTGGGCTCAGCTCTCTACTCTGGGCACTGTGCCCTGGAGTGCATCACTCAGCACAGTGGCATGACCATTATTTGCCTCCTTCAGAAGAGTGGCCAAGCCAAACCTGAGTTGTGCTGCAACCCCATACATCAGGTCACAACACCATTCACTTATATTGGGCCTTGCTGCTTTCTCCCCCCAATACCGCCCTGAAGGGGCGGCTGGGCCACATCTGTGTGGCACTGTGATCCCATGTACTAAGTCGCAACACCTGGAGGGGGAACTTGGGCCCAACCTCATGAGACAGGAACTGCCACTGAGGACGGGTGCAGGGCAGCTCACTCTCCAAGCCCTCCCCTCCCCCGAGCCCCTTCTCCACAATGGTTCGAGTTTAGGACTACAGAGCAAGAGTGGTGCTGGTGCAAGGGAATCTGTGACCCTTGACATGGTGAGGAAGATGGAGTGGCAGAGGAGAAGGATGCTGGCCTATGTTTAATGCCCTGGTCCCACCACCAGGGCTGGCTCTAGACACCAGCGCTCCAAACGTGCTTGGGGCAGCACTTTCCAAGGGGTGGCATGCCAGCTTCTTTTTTTTTTTTTTTTTGCTTGGGGCACAAAAAGCCGGGAGCTGGCCCTGAGCAGAGGTGAGAGGCGTAGGGATGGCTGCAGGAAGTAACCCTGGAGGGGGGAAGCAGAGGAACCGCTCACCCCTACAGTTCACTTCTGCTCCAGTGCCACCTGCTCCCCCAAGCGTGCCGGCGCTCCGCTTCTCCCCCCTCCTTCCCAGGCTTGCCGCACGAATCAGCTGTTTTGCGGCAAGCCTGGGAGGGAGGGGCGAGTAGCAGAGTGGCAGCGGAGCGCTCAAGGGAGCAGACGGAGCAGAGGTGAGCTGCGGCGGTGGGGGGCACAGGGAGGAATGCAGGAAGTATCCTGGGGGGGCAGAGGAACCACTCTCCCCCAGCTCACCTCCTCCTCCTCTCCCAAGCATGCCGCCGATCCGCTTCTCTCCCCTCCCTTCCCGGAGATTTGGGGAAGGGGTTGGAATGGGGCGGGGAAGGGGTGGAATTGGTGTGGGGGTGGGGGGGCACAGGAAATTTTTTTTTGCTCAGGGCGGCAAAAAACTTGGAGCTGGCCCTGCCCAGCATGCACACAAATTTGGTCCCTAAGGCCATGCCTATGCATTAATCCTGCCCTGCCTGTAGTATGAATGCAGTTATACAAGTATAAAAACATTTATGCCAATATGGCTCATTGCTTTACGGCAAGGGAAATAAGCTATAGCAATATAGTGATATAAAAGTGCTTATAACTGCATCCACAGCAGGACTTCTCCTGGTATCACTGTTTCAGGTTGGCAGCGGGAGAGACTTAGTATGGAAATAGTTATGCTGGTACAAAATCTGTACATAGACCAGGCCCTAAAACATTATTTAGTCACTTTTGAAAATCTGGGTCATAAATGCTACTCAATGAAATATCCCAAGCCGGTCAAAAGAGAGACCCCTCTTCTGCTCGTTTCTAACCAAAAGTGGTGAGGCTACAATTGCAGTAGAAGCTCTTTGAAAACTATCCCTCCACTTGCTAGTGACAAATGAGCTACTTATTTATGACTGAAGCAGTGTCTTCCTGGTTGAACTCTCCATTTTTTTGTGACAGTTAAGTTACTTATAACAATTGTAAAAGAGCCTTAGGCGTCAGAACTCCGGATGAGGCTGAATGAATTTTATGAGAAGTGGAACATCTCGGGACAAAATGCCTAAAACAGTGACAACAAAGAAGAGTGGATTATATAATGTGAATACAAACAAGTCCTTTTACCCCTTCACGTCACTGTCCATTGAATTCTTCATCATGTGTTCAACCCAGCATGCATCCAAAAGAAGTTCTAATGTGTCATTGTCATTATCTTGTGCTGCATTATTTACAACCACTATGTAAGAGTTCTATGGGGAAAACTTCACCATTGAAACAGACCTTGCTTTACAATGCCTGTGGCAATACGAGGTTTGTTTCCAAAGAGCAAAGATAATGTAGCTAAATGAATGGCGGTTTCCCCTGCAGCTGTTGGAAGGTTTTTGTGATTTTTTCTTCACATGTCTCTTAAAATCTGGTGATAAAGTTTAAGATTTCCAAAACAGGTGAATAAAATTAAGCACAGTAACTCCTCACTTAACATTATAGTTATATTCCTGAAAAATGCGACTTTAAGCAAAACAATGTTAAGTGCATCCAATTTCCCCATAAGAATTAATGTAAATGAGGGGGTTAGGTTTCAGGGGATTTTTTTTTCACCAAACGAAAGTATACACACACACACACATACACACACACACACTATAAGTTTTAAACAAACAGTTTAATACTGGTACACAGTGATGATGGTTGTGAAGCTTGGTTGAGGTGGAAGACTCAGAGGGTAGAATATTTCCCTTACTGCTCACTGATGAACTAGCAATGGGCTGAGCCCTCAAGGGTTAACTCTCTCTCTACACAAGGCAGCAGGAATGGAGGGAGATATGTGCATTTCCTCTAAGTACACTGTCTTATTAATTAGATCATCTTGCTGATAGGCAGCTGCTGCAAACTCCCTCCTTCCTGAGTCCTGGTCTGTCCCCCCTGCTCTATGGAAGATGGGGTAAGCGGGCTGCAGGAACAGGGGGAGGGGGACACCCTGACATTAGCCCCCCTCCTTCCTTCCCTCCCCTCACACAGCAACCAGGAGTCTTGGGGAGCAGCTCCAAGGCAGAGGGCAGGAGCAGCACATGGCAGTGGGTGGAGGGACATAGCTGAACTACAGGCAGCTGCTGCACAGGGAACTTAGGGAAGTGGGGAGCTGATAGGGGGCTGCTGGTCCACCCTGGTTCCAAGCCCTCACAAGCTAGCTACAAGAGGCTGCTCTTCCTGCAAGCAGTGGACAAAGCAGGTGGCTGCCAAACAACATTAGAAGGGAGCATTACACAACTTTAAACGAGCATGTTTCCTAATTCATCAGCAACATAACAACGTTAACTGGGACGACTGCATATAAATGCATATTTTAACACCCACATAAATGATACAATATTTAGAAGTCGTGAAAAGCTTGCAGCTCCCACTGTTGCCCTGTTCTGCAAAAATACTGAAAAACCAACATCATATATAAGATCATTTTAATGGCCACAGTTGGTCATATTCACTATTTTCGTGGCTTTGTATATTTTTCAAAATGATAATTTAGGTCAACATTTTAAAAATGGGATGCCTCAAAGTAAGGCACCTGAGTCCATATTTAGGCACCTAAATAAGTGGCAGGATTTTCAGAAGCCCTGAGTGCCTACTGACTGAAACAAAGAATCGTGGCTCATTTGTTGTTTTAGAAATGTGTGCGTTAAAAACATGGGGCCAAATGCTGTGGTCCTTATTTCATTTTTACTCAGGCAAATTCCAAAGGAAGAAACAGAGATTTTCCCTGAATTTCTTCAGCTGAAATATGGAGCAGGTATGGGGAGGAGGTCTGCAACTTTACATGCATCAGAAGTAACGGATCTGTTCCAAACTACTCTGACAAGCCTAGAGATGGGATTTGCAAAGGAGCCCAAGTGACTCAGGAATGCAAGTGAAGAAAAAGTCTGTGTGTCTCAGAAACAGGAGTTAATGCAGAGAAGTCCCATGGCATGTGTCAGACAAGAGGTCAGAGTAGATGACCACAGTGGTCCCTTTATGATCTATGAGTATGTCCACCCTGCACTCTCCAGATGGCAGCGTGTAGCCGTAGAAGTGTAAGCAGCTGTGTAGACGGTGAGGCACTGCTTAGGTGTGTAGAGTACAGACATACTTGAACCCTTTGGGTTTGTTCTCTACACACCCTAGTAGCGCCTCCCCTATCTACACTGCTTCTTTTTTAATTGTCTCACTGACTCCCCACTGTTGGAGCCTTTCCTCACTTACTTCCCCCTGCCGGAGCCTTTCACTGACATGTGTAGCTGCACGCCATTGTGTGGACGCAGCCTGCTTTTCACTCCAGTGTGTAGCTCCAAGTATTCTATATGCTGCACTAGTGTAGTGCAGCATATACCTGTCCCGTGGCTGTGGCCACCACAGTGTTGTATAGGCTTTTCAATTAGCTTTTCAGCAACAAATGTTCAAAGCACCATGGAGCCACTAACTAATAGGCTGGGAATGCCAAACAAGTGATGGAAGTTTCCACTTTTTGTCTTGCCTTGAAAGCAAGAGCAGAATGGGCAAATCATGCTTCCGCAGCACTGCCACTATAGATGCCAACCATACACAACAGGACAGGATTCAGCTTCTGAATCTGCCGTCAAACTGTCAACAGCATCTAACTGGCAGAGTTCTGAATCAAGAATAAAATGTGTCTGATGCTAAAAATATGGCGTGTAAAAAATGTTACATAATGACATGCTGCTGCTGTATATCCCCATCATGTTTTGACAAGGGGCATCAGGTGGTGAAAAATTGCAAAGCACCCATGTGTTAGTGTGCTGGAGAACTCATGAACAGGTCTTGCATAACAGGGTCTGAATTTTCCATTTCAATTCCTCAACAGCAAAAATCACAAAATGGATGGTGTTCTGGGGATGAATCAAGGTTGGCAGTTAATGAGGCTATAGGACCCCTGTTGCATTTCTTGAGGAAGTTGGAAGATGTGCAGTAAATGAGGGAGGGGATTGCTAGAAGACAAAGGATCGTCTCCTGATTTAGACAGTTTAATTCCTCTCTGGAGAACTGCATTCTGCCACAGAGCTCCTATGTGATGCCAGGCAAGTCATTTAAACCAAACATTTCACAGGTGGCCACTAATTATCTTCCACAGTGTCTAGATGCCTAACTTGAGACATCGAGGGTTTTGATTTGCAGAACTGGTACCGCTACATCTGAAATCAATGAGAGATGTGCTCTGAATAAAAATGTTTATAAAATGAAAATTAAAATGTTCTCTGAAAAATCAGGCCATAGGCTTCTCAAATTGGGTAACCAACATTAGTGGATACTTGCATTTAATCTTTGTGCCTCAGTTTCCCATTTGTAAAATGGAAATAACAGGGATGAAGCACTCAGATGCTACAGTGATGAGCAATATAAAAATGCCCAGGAGGAAATTAAGAGTTCTGTATTCAGAGCAAAGTTTGAATATGGTGCAGTAAATAAACCATGAGGACGCACATTGAATGATAAGGATACTGAATAACTGCTCATTAATTGAGCACAGACCATCCTGTACACTGAATGAAGTGGGGATCCTGTGGAGGAAAAAGGATGTGATCACATAACTAATGATGATCTGATTTTTCAATTTGGTAACAGTGTGGAAAAATGGTTGAGGCTGAACAGAAAGTGATTTAAAAAAAAAAAAAATCAGAGAATCCAAGAAGTCAGAAGAATTTAGTTTCAGAGAAAACAAAACATTTAGATCATGCTGAAATGAAATGTTTTGCACATTTTTAACAAAAAGTGGGAAAAATGAGGGCTAGATTCAGAAAAGCCAACAAGGAGGTGGTAGTAGTGGTGTACCCCCTTATATACACTAGCCCGGTGGTTAAGGCATTCACTGGGAAGTAGGGATAGTGGGTTCCAGTTCCTTCTCCAGTGATTAGTTATTTATATAAAATGGACGAGCAAAAGATGAGTGTTATGCTTCACTCCATAGGTTTTGCTTTATGAGTCCCTCCCACTCTACAAGTCTTAGTATAGATTGGGAGACAGAGGAAGATTTACAATTCAAGAGTTTCTGCTACTGACTTGTGCTGTTACTTTAGACAATTCATCTAACTTCTCAGTACTTCAGTTTCTTTCTCTGTGAAATTAGGCTAATAATGCTCAAGTGCATCACTAGGGCTAATAGAGAAGTAACCCATTTATGGGTCAGATGCTATAGATATGCTTCAGTTCTACAATGGTGGGGAATACATAAGTATCTGGATTGCTAGAATGTTAGTAGTGTGCCTGGAAAACTGAAAGTGCTCTGGAATCTAAGAGCTAAGTAATATAGTGCAGATGCTCCCCGACTTGCGTAACTCGAATTTTGCGTAAGTCGGAAACGTATACCCAACCATTATGCAAAAAACCAAACAAACAAAAAAAACCCACTCCTATTTCTAGCTTACGGAACTTTTTCCGTAACTGCGGATTTGCATAAGTCGAGTTTGCGTAGCCCGGGGGCTGTCTGTACAGTAGTTACAGAGCAGTTAAGTAAAATTTATATGTTTATCCTAAAGACTCCACAGACAAAGTAAACACAAAGGACCTGATTCTTAACTAATTTATACCTATTTGACAAGAGGGTAGCTTACTTGACTCAACTGGAGTCACTCCCAATTTACACAGGTGTAAATGAGAGAAGAATTATTACAAGCTCAAATAGTTAATTTAGCCATTGCAGTGAAGAGACCATCTCATTAGTTTCTCTTCAGAAGAACAATAACTGAGTCATATTTGTATTGCCATAATTAATATTGCAATTAAACAATGTATTTGTGGCATGTATATTGCATGAGGAAAAGTAATGTCTTGATCTTTTTTTATTGTAAGTTATTTCAGGTAATTAATGCCCAGACCTAAAAACAAACAAAATCCTCCCTCCTCAAAATAAATATCAGCCATAATATATTTAGAAAGTCTCTCATGAGTCACAAAAAAGTTATCCCTCTCATCTGTCTTCAGTAAAACATCTAGCTATTAGAGATACAGCATTCCCTGAGAAATCTCAGGATATAATGATAGCAACATCAAGAACAAAAAAAATGCAAAAATCTTATTTTGGGTATAATCCCCACAGAAACGTTTCCTTCACCTGCAAAACATTATCAAGCAGAAGAGTGGGTCAAAATGATAGGCTATGCTTTTTATCACTCTTAAAATAAGAAAGTTGGCAGAAAACTTTATATGTGATAATTTACTTCTACCACATACATCATAGATCATCCATATCTTACTTCACTTGTCTCACAGAAAATGGAGAGATTTTCAGGGCACATTGTTTAGGTTATTCTTTTCTTCAGAAATTTGAAATAAATGTGCAGACATACAATTTAAAATAAGGATAGAGTCTCACGGAATCCTAGAATGCTGTGATGGAAAAGCACTACTCTACTCAGTCACTAGCCAGTCTTCCCGGTGGTGCAAAACTCTTTCCCTACACTGGCTGTTTTGTTCAGCCCCCAAAATGCCAGGGATCCACCCACTCATCCACTTTATTAGGAAACTATTCTACGGTCTAATAGATCTCATAGACAGGATAGTATCAGAGGGGTAGCCGTGTCAGTCTGGATCTGTAAAAGCAGCAGAGAATCCTGTGGCACCTTATAGACAAACAGACGTTTTGGAGCATGAGCTTTTGTGGGTGAATACCCACTTCGTCAGATGCACATAGTGGAAATTTCCAGGGGCAGGTATATATATGCAACAAGAAGCTAGAGTAACGAGGATTAGTCAATCAGGGAGGATGAGGGCCGCTGTTTGCAGCTGAGTTGAACCAAGAGAGGAGAAACTGGTTCTTGTAGTGAGGCAAGCCTGCACAGCTTTGTCGAAATCCTGAGCTGATGTGGTCAAATTTGCGATGAACTGAAGCTCAGCAGTTTCTCTTTGAAGTCTGCGGCCTGAAGTTTTTTGCTGCGATGGCCACTTAGGTCTGCTATAGTGTGGCAGGAGGTTGAATGTGCTCCCTACAGGTTTTTGTTATATTGGCCATTCCTAATATCTGTTTGTGTCCATGTATCCCTTTTTCGTAGAGACTGTCCAGTTTGGCCGAGGTAATAGCAGGGGGCATTGCTGCATATGATGGCAATATACATTGGTGCGATGTGCAGGTGAACATGAACTGGTGATGGGGGCTGATTGGTTAGGTCTGTGATGGTGCGTGGTTGTAGATATGTGGGCAGAGTAGGCAGCGAGTTGTGCATGATTGGCTTCCTGCTGAGTTACTATGGTGGGGGGCGATGTGCAGTGCTGGTGAGAAATTTTCAGGTTGGCCAGGTTGTCTGGGGGCGAGAGGATTGGCCTTGCCCAAGCCTGTGAAAGGTGGGATCATTGTCTAGGATGGTTGTAGACTCCCTGTGATATGTGTTGGAGGAGTTTTAGCGGGGGCTGTAGTGGTGATGGCCAGTGAGTCTAGCTGTTTCTCTTCTCGGTTTGTGTCATTGCAGTAGAGGCTTCTGGGTAAGCTTGGTGGAGGTTTCAGCTTCCACCCCAACCATCAACCTCAGCCGACCAATCTAACACGGGAGGTCACTTTCTAAGACACACGGTGCGAATAAGTGATGGTCAAGCATTAACACCACCTATATCGAAATATCTACCGATCCGCTATGGCCTACCTCATGCTTCCAGCGTTCCTATCCGGGCACATCAACAACGATTCCATTCGTTAAGCCAAGCAATGAGTACACCGCATCTGCTCTAACCCTCGAGCCTCATAGAGACGACACCTACAACGCTCACAAGCATGTCTCAAACTACAATACCCGCTGTGAGGAAATAAGGAACAGATCAACAGAGCCAGACGTAGTACCCAGAAGCGTCTACTGAAGACAAACTGAAAAAGAACCAACAGCTCCACTGCACATCATCATTTAGTCCCCAGCTAAAACCCCCTCCAGCATCATCAGCAATGGGTCCTACAAACCCATCCGGACAATGATCCCACACTTCACCGCCTGGGTGGCAGACGCAGTCCTCACCCAAACACTGCAACTGAAAGTTTCTCCAGCAAGCTGCACACCACACCATAGTACTGCAGCTCAGGAACCAATCCACTGCACACATAACTTGATGCCAAACTCTGCCCACATATCTACACCGCAACACCATCACAGGACCTAACCAGATCAGCCACACAATCACCGGTTCATTCACTGCAATCCACCTTGGTAATATATGCCATCATATGCAAAGCATGCCCCTGCTATGTACATGGTCAAACTGGACAGTCTCTATGGAAAAGGATAAATGGACACAAATCAGATATTAGGATGGCAATATACAAAAAACCTGTAGAGAGCACTTCAACCCCCTGGCCACACTATAGCAGACTTAAGGTGGCCATCCTGCGCAAAATACTTCAGACAGACTTCAAAGAGAAACTGCTAGCTTCAGTTCATCTGACAATTTTGACACATCAGCTCAGGATTTGAACAAAACTGTGAATGCTTGCCACTACAGAACCAGGTTTCTCCTCCTTGTTTCAACCTCGGCTGCTAGACAGGGCTCATCTCCCTGATTGAACTACTCGTTATCTCTAGCTGCTTCTAGCTATATTACCTGCCCCTGGAAAATTGGCCACTTAATGTATCTGACGAAGTGGTATTCACCACGAAAGCTCATTGCTCCAAAATGTCTTAGTTTATAAGGTCCACAGGATTCTCTGCTGCAATGGACAGGATATTCAGTTTCATTTTCCCGTTAACAAAGCACGCAATCTCTATACTCCAGTTCAGCCCTTCATAACCTCTACAAATTTCCCCTCACTTTAAGGTTCATGCATTTCCAATATTTGTAGTTTTTAATTTCATATTAGTCATCTCCAGTTTGATTCATTTTCAGAGTAAATTTCATGGATCTTCCTAGTAGTTATTTTCTAAACACCCAAAATGGAATGAGTCAGAACCTCAGATGCAATAGGGTGACCAGATTGTTCCGATTTTATAGGGACAGTCCAATTTTTGGTTCTTTTTCTTATATATGTAAGCAGGTCAGGATGAGCTCTACCTGACATCTGGTGAAAATGAGAGGTGTATTTCCATAGGCACGCCTACCCCATGCCAGGCTGCCGAGCTGTGGAGCTGCTTTGTGACAGAATGACTCACCTCAGTTGGGTGGTACTTGCTAGACAAGGAATCTGCGGTTCAAAACGCAGTGAATGTGAGAGGCTGGGGATGGGTGATCTGTGCCTGGGGTGCCGTCTCTGTGGAGCCAGAAGCACCAGTTCCACCCCTCCTCTTCCACTGTGGAATGTCAGAGTTGATTTTTTTATTTCTGTTAAGGATCTAGATTCGGTTACTGAGCTGAACTCACTTTGGGCAATGGTGCACTAGCACTGGGTCCCCATAGCTATGTGCTAAGATCACTAAGAGTTAAATCACAAAAGAGCTGAAATTACTGAGCTGAGAGCACTGACACTTGTGCTAACTAGTGGGGAGTCTGAAGCATACTGCCGAACAGAGGCAGTGGCAGAGTGGAGCAGTTTGTGGGGATGGCTGGAGCGGATCACGGGACAGCTGGTGGAGCGGAGCAGCTGGCAGAGCGAGTAGCTGTGGGATGGTGGAGGCAGCCACAGAGGGAGCAGAGCCAAGCAGTTTGCAGGGACAATGGAGCAGCTCACGGGGCGTGGTGGAGCGGGGAGCATTTTGTGAGGACGGCTGGAGGGCAGAGTGAAGCAGCTGTAAAGTGGAGCAGTTCGTGAGGAGAGCGGAAGCAGAACCCACCGAGAGGCAGGGCAGCTGGCCCTGCACACGTAAGGTACCCCTTTCACCCAGGCTGGGGGGAGGGACTCTACAGATAGACTCTTGAATCGTGGGTGGCAATTGACCGAGATTTTGGGTTGGTTGGACTTTGGGGATGACTTAAGACCCTAAGGGGGAAAAGGATCATTGCCAAATGTACTTGGAAGGTGGGTTTTTGTTTATGGTTTGTGTTATAACTCTGTTTGTGGTGTTTCTCCAATGGGATGCCACATTAATTCCTTCCTTTATTAAAAAGATTTTGCTACACTTAAACTCCATGCTTGCGAGAGGGGAAGTATTGCCTCCTAGAGGCACCCAGGGGTGTGTGGTATGTAAGTATCCCAGGTCACTGGGTGGGGGCTTGAGCTGGTTATGCATTGTGTTATTGAAACAGACCTCTGGATACTGAACCCGGCCCTTGTTGCTGCCAACTCACGGGGCAGAAGGGTTACATATAGGCCCCTATTACCCCACACTCCCTGTCCCAATTTTTCACATTTGCTATCTGGTCACCCTAGATGCCAAGTGGCATTGCTCTATTACATCAGTTGAAACCAGTTGAGGTTCTGGCCCACAATTGATTCTGTGTACCCTATAAGACCCCGGTCTTGAAAAAAAGCTCCTATTACTCAAGTAGGCCTCTTTGAGGGACCGGGACCTAAATTTGTCAATCCTATCAAATAAAGCAATCAACTTTGGCAAGATTTGTTTTCTATAACTCAACATGCTAATATTGCTTGGTTTCATTATCCTCAAAGAGCTCGTTTTCACTCTGTTAAACGTCCATTAGCGATTGGAGCTTTTTTTTTTGTTGGTTTTGTTTTGTTTTGTTTTTGTTTTAAAGCATCCCCAATGCACTTGAAAAGAAAAGAAAACTGCTTTGGGTTTGGTGCCAGACCTCCCTTTACAGCGAGCTTTATATACATGCAAGTATACCACAGCTCTCTAGCAAATAAGCAGACATTAGCATCAATGCTTTAAATGTCTCCAAGCTGTTCAAACAAAATATGGAGAGGTAGGCAAATCTACCATGCCGCCATTTGTGGGAAAGTTTTAGTATAAATGTAAATATTCTCACTACGTTTTTTATACATTATTCAGTCTCTGCCACTTATTATCCTAGACCAAGTCTCACGATAATGGATGGGTTATTCGTGTCATTATTAATGAAAAGAATAAACCATCTAGATTTAGTTTAAATTTGTTAATACTCCCTGAAGAAGTAAAGAGTATTGCAACTCCAGCTTTAAGATATTACAGATGTACTTCTCTGACAAAATACTCAGCTGGTATACAGTGGCAGAGTATATACATATTGAGCGTTATTATTTTGTATTATGGTAGAGCCTTGAAGTTCGAACCTAGACTGGGCCCCCTATTGTGCTAGGTATTCTACAGATACATAGCAAGAAGCAATCCCTCCCTTGAAAGAGCTTACAATCTAAATAGACAAGAGAGACAACACGTGGATGGGGAAACCAAGGCACAGAAAGGCGTTTTGCCCAAGATTACACAGCAGGATAGAACCCAGACAGAGATGGGTGAAAAATAGCCAGTCAACAAATGGGATGATTTTTCCTCTTTTTTGCTGAGAAAGGTGTCACTTCTTTTAATTAATAAATTTCCTTCCAGCCTGCTTTTCTCCTAAATCCGAGTTCCTGTTCACTAGACCATGCTGTTTCTCTAAGTGGCTTGGGATAGCATAACACCTTAAAATGTACATAATGTTTTATCTATGTATAATTTAAATGAAATTAAAGCCATCATGAATGATCCTATTGCTATAACAGGTTTTTATGTTAGTCATAAATTTTTTAACAGGTAAGAAAATGAATCAAAATGTATCTCCCTCATGGTCATTAAATAATAACTCTGGATCACCTAGTATGCTTAGGTAACCTATTTTAAAACTTTGGGAGGAAAAGAGATGTAATTAGGTTGATGGATATTTTTGATAAGGGAATAGTAATGTCTTTTTCAATGATAATGCAAAAGGATGAAATTTCATCTAGTCATTTCTGCCTATTTTTATTACTTAGGTGTTATGTGAATGCAGTTTTGGGAAATGAACTGGAAGAGAATCAGCTGAATATTGTGGAAAGTAGAGTGATTAACAGTCCAACCGGAGCTAAAAGCATCTCTGATGTAGATAGGCCCAAATGCTTCCCTCTGATCGAATAGTGGGGAATGTGGCACTAGCAAAAAAAGAAGTGGGGAAGGGAAAAGTATAGGGGAGTGCTATCTCTTTGGCTTGGCCCGTCCTTTGCCTCAACAAAGCCTATGTTGTAGGTTGCTCTGATGGAATCTGCATGGAGATGGTGGGGCTAGAAGGACAGGCCACTCTCACTTGCTTTGTCTCACTTTATGTTTTGCAGGACAGTCTGGAGCTAGTTATTGAGTCAGTAATAACTTGCATGGTTTCCACCTCAGTATAGGTTCACCCCTTGGGAATATGGATTCTAGGACACAACTGTGTATTCGTAGTTAAGGCAGTGGACGAGGACTCAGGAGATCTGGGTTAATTCCTGGCTCTGTCTTTGTGATATTGGGAACGTTGCTAAATCTGGGACTTTCACAAAGTCCAGAGGATGTTAGCTGCCCAACTCTAGCTGAGTTTCTATATAAGTGCCTATCTCCATTAGTCCTGTTTGGAAATCCCTGCCTCAGTTTCTCTGTGCCTCAGGTACCCGACCTGTAAAATGGGAATAACACATCCCTATTTTAAAAGTGTACTGCAAAGATAATCATTTTTTTTTAAAGTGCTCAATCACTAGGGTAAATGAGCATTATGTTAGTATTTAGACAGATAGACCTATTATGCTATTTGGAGAAAACATAGTACAGAGGTATAGAGCCTCCATACAGATGGACCTGGCATCCAGGAACTCACAGGTTTTCAGGTCCAAACCTACTGGTCAAGTTCTTTGGGCCTGCTTTTTTGTTTTCATATAATCTACGCAGGGTGTGTGTAAAATGTTTCCCTTCTGATTCACTAGCATGTTGCACCCAGGTTGCACAAGTTAAAACATCTGCACAAAGTGAAAACCAATGGAGGATCAGACCAATTGTGTACACATGCCAAGTTTCCAGTATTCTACACAGGAATAACCAGTGCAAGGGACAGCATGACCTAGAGTTTTTAATTGGTAGTGAAGAATATGGGAATAGCCCAACAGAGAAATGGAATGCAGTAGTAGATACAGAGGGCCCAGATTCTCCTCTCACCAATTTCACTCTGTTCTGACTCTATTGTGAAGTGGAGAATCAGGCCTAGATTATTTGGACTTCATATATATATAAATAGGTTAAGTTTGCAACAATGGAATATTTAATATAGGGTGATGTATTGTTTTCTAACTAGATTTCCTTATATATCACCCCCAAATAAATGTATTGAAGGAAGAGGATTATTCTGAAGCAGAAGTGTATGCATAAGAGTGGGATTTTCAAAAACCATTTTGCGTTGGCCTGACTGCAATCCCCCTTGAAACAGGCAGATTTCAGGGCAGGGCAAAACTGCTGTGACCAACTGCCTGCCCTGACTTCGCATATTGAGGCTGGCTTCCAGCAGAAGCTTAGAACAGCCACAGCTTTTATCAACTTGTCATCAGCACAAGTCTGGCACAAGGCCCTACAACACCATCTGGAGCAAGGCCCTACTGCTGAAGCTATCCAAGCTGCTTGAGTGAGACCAGACATTGCGACTTGTTAAGTCCATGCTTTCAGACAGCACGTTCCATGTCCATCTTGGAAGTCAAGTTAGCAAAAACTACAGTCTGTACAATGACCTCCCACAGGGATCAGTAATAGCAGCATCCCTTTATAAAAAGCGTATGTATAAGTGACGTGCCTAAAACATGCCACAAGTTCATTTATGTTGATGATATGGCACGGATGACACAGTCTGCAATACTCAAGGAATGGGATGGATAATATTATTCAGTGCTGGTGTCTCAAACCCAATCCATCAAAAACAGTATCATCAGCTTCAGAATTGCTGAGATACAAAGCGAAGAGGATGCTTAACGTAAACTTCTGCGGCAAGGCAATTGCCCACAATCCTAACCCCCCACTACCTAGGAGTCACCCTTAATCACAATCTTACTTAGCAACATAAAATGAAGAGTTACGTCAATATCATACTTTGCTGGTTCTAGCTGGGACTATGTTGTTTGAATGTCATGAAAGGCAATGCTGGCTTTAGTTTATTCCACAGCCAAATACCGAGCACCTATTAGGGGAAGATGCTTGCATATGGACCTCGTTGACATTCAGCTAAGTGCAACTATCACACTTGTAACTGGAACCCTGAAGTCCACTTCACTGCCTTGGATTCCAATCCTTGCAAACATCCTTCCTCCAACCATCTGGTGAGATATGGCTATGTTGCATGACTACAAGAAAGCTCTTGCTAACCAAATGTTCTCACTCCATGACAACCTTGTTGTTCACCCACCTCACAGTTTCCTTAAGTACCGCTGACCATTCTGGGAAACTGGAGAAGCTTTTCTGTCATCCAACTTCAACCCAGAAAGATCCAGTAGGCAGGCTCTGATGTAAGCAACAAGCATCTCATAAGGAATCCCACCATTGAACTGCCTGGTTCCTTGCTCCACTGAAGACAATGGAAGATCAGCCACCATATTAGGACATTACATGGAAGATGCATGTATCTGATGCACAAATAGAGAATCAAAGATTTGTCACAGTGTGAATGTGGAGATCTCCAAACCACTGAACACATTGTGATCAAATGTCCCATCTTTTCATTTTGAGGAGGTACAGGAAAAGTGCACTTTGTATCTCCTGAATGGATTACAAACCTTCATATTAACTTGTAAATGCTTCTATTTCCATATGATGGAAGACAATGACCAATGTCTTCTTTGGGAGTATAGTTAGGCTAACACTTAGTGCTACTGAAAAATCACCCCTGAACTGCAAAACAGAGATTGGGGTTATGGAGTAAATTTTTCAGAAGTGTGTAAGGGTCAGAGGCCTAATTTTTAAAGGTAGTTAGGCACCCAGTGGGTTCTCAAAAGCACCTAAGGGCATATCTACACAAAGCAGCAATGCCCACTATGGGGATATATCATCTAAAGTGCACTGATGTGTTGTGCATTAATTGGTCTATGTAGATCCTGCTGGTGTGCACTAAAAGTTCCTTAACGTGCTTTAACATATTACGCAGACCAATTACCCTACAGCATCTACATGTCTAGCCTAGCGGGCCTTACAAAGTCACCTAAGAGTCTAGCCTGCTTAGGCACTTTTGAAAATCTTACTGGGTGCCTATCTGAATCTTTATGCTCCATGTCTAGCTCCACAGAGGGGACTTAGGCTCGGCAATGCAAAGCCTAATGTTTAGGTCTCCTGCCACCTAGGAGAATCCACAACCCCAAGTTAGGTGCCCAGGCTCCCTATACAATGCCTGGGGAGAGTTAGGCACCTAGGAATGGGATCTGCAAAAGGCAACACTCTGCTCTGGGAGCCAACTAAGCTAGCCAATAGGACATGCTGAGGAAAGGGAGTTAAGCACCTAACTCCAGGCCACAGGGAGGCATTTCTTTCTGCTCAGGAATCACAGCCATGAGCCCGCTCCTGGAGTTGGGACTTAAGACTGGTCAACCTTTTCTCACAAGAAGCCTACCAAGGAGGCAGCAGCCTATAGTACAGGGTTTCTGAAACAAGGGTCACCGCTTGTGTAGGGAAAGCCCCTGGCAGGCCGGCTCAGTGTGTTTACCTGCCCATCTGCAGGTCCGGCCGATCATGGCTCCCGCTGGCTGTGGTTTGCGGCTCCAGTCCAATGGGAGCTGCTGGAAGCAGTGCAGGCCGAGGGACTTACTTGCCGCCGCTTCCAGCAGCCCCCATTGGGCAGATCAGTGATCCATGGCCAGTGGGAGCTGCAATCGGCCAGACCTGCAGACAGGGAAGGTAAACACACCTGCCCGACCCGGCAGAGGCTTTCCCTACACAAGCGGTGACCCCTGTTTGAGAAACCCTGCTACAGTATAATGGTTAAAGCACTTTCATAGAACATGGAGTCAGAGGTTCAGTTCTCCCAGCTCTTTCATGTAGACCAGGGATTTGAAGCCAAGTCTCTCACCTCCCAGATGAGTGCCCTAATACTGAGTTGCTGGGAGAGAAGCTGAGCCCTGATTAGGGGGCGGGGCTTCTCTGATTAGGGGTCCTATAAAGGTAGCCAGCCAGTCAGGCAGCAACATAGACAGCTGCAGCGGCACAGGAGCCAGCAAACAGAGCTGTAAACAGGGGAGTTTACAGGGTCGTTTGGGGGAAGACTAAGAGAGGCAGGCAGAGAAACAGACAGGGTAGTGAAGGGAGTGTGCAGTGTTCTAGCAGTGTCTTGGTGCTTGTTGGGGTTTGTTTTGCTGTGTGTGGTGGTGCTTTGGGCTGGTTTGTGTTTCCCAGTTGTACAGGATTTAGGTGGGAAGCCTATGACAGATACAGAGGCAGCAGTTGTAGTGACCCAAGCAGTGGAAGACACAATGAAAATGACTGGATGTGGAAGCTGCGGCATGTACATGATCCTGGAAAGGGTACCTGAAAAAGTTTTGTCTGCCTGAAGTAACACCTGATAGAGCTCATGGAAGAAAAGATCCAAGGATTGAAAATGCAGGAGGAAACTAGTTTAGAAGGGGGTTTGAATGGATGATGGAGCAAAGACATGATGAGGCTGAAGGGAAAAGCTCAGCCTTGCACATAGAAGCAGGACCAAAGAACTCTGAGGGGAGACTGCTGGGTGAGGAAAGTGGACAGTTGAAGCATGTGACTAAGTGAACCAGGCAGAGGAAAAGACGGGCTAGTGAAGGAGCAACAAAGCTCAGGAACAGGTTTGTGGAGTTGGAAAATGAAGAAGGAGCACAGCAGGTGGTCGCTGAAGGTGAGAGGGCAAGGAAGAAGAGAAGAGAAGCTAGCCCTATAAGGAGAGGGGAAGAGTCAATGGAGATGACACCAAACATGAGCCCCAGGAGGATACGGGATGGGTTGCGGAGGATTGCAAGGGTGAATAGCAATCGGGAGGACTTGCAGCCAGAGGGAACAGGGGATAGACCAGAGAATCACACCGTCACCAGGAAAAGGCAGGTCTACGTGATTGGGGACTCCTTACTGAGAAGAATAGACAAGCCTGTAACCAGAGCTGATCCAGAGAACAGAAGGGTGTGCTGTCTGCCAGGTGCTAAGATATGGGATGTGGACCTGAGGCTGAAGAGGATCCTAACGGGAGAGGGAAAGAATCAGCTGATTGTCCTTCATATGGGAACAAATGATACACCTAGATTCTTGCTGGAACGTATCAAGGGAGACTATGCCAGGCTAGGGAAGATGCTTAAGGAAATCGAGGCTCAGGTGATCTTCAGTGGGATTCTGCCTGTTCCTAGAGAAGGGCAACAAAGGTGTGATAAGATTATGGTGATTAACAGAAGGCTTAGGCAGTGGTGCTATAAGCAGGGCTTTGGGATGTATGGCATTGGGAGGCATTCATGGACAGAGGACTGTTCTCTTGGGGTGGACTTCACCTGAGTAGGGAGGTAAATAGACTTCTAGGATGGAGGCTGGCACAACTGATTAAGAGAGCTTTAAACTAGGAATTGGGAAGAGATGGTTGGGAAATGTCCAGGTAATCTCCATGCTGGATTTTAACAGTGAGAGGGAAGAAAACAAAGCAAGAAAGGATACTGTCATGGGTAGGAGAATGGACATATGGAGGAAGCATATGGTAGATACAATTCTAATAGGTGATACTAGTGGTAGAATGTCTGGGCCTAATCAGGTAAAGAATGTGAGTGAAGCCAAACAGCAAGAATTAAGATGTTTGTACACCAATGCGAGAAGCCTAGATAACAAAATGGAGGAACTAGAGCTACTGATGCAGGAAGTGAAACCGGATATTATAAGGATAACAGAAACATGGTGGAATAGTAGTCATGACTGGAGTACAGGTGTTGAAGGCTATGTGTTGTTTAGGAAAGACAGAAATAAAGGCAAAGGTGATGGAGTAGCATTGTATATCAATGATGAGGTAGACTGTAAAGAAATAAGAAGGGATGGAATGGAGAAGACAGAGTCTGTGTGGGCAAGAATCACATTGGGGAAGAAAGCTACAAAAGCCTCCCTGAGATAGTGCTTGGGGTGTGCTACAGACCGCCGGGATCTGATTTGGATATGGATAGAGACTTTTTTAATGTTTTTAATGAAGTAAAACTAATGGGAATTGTGTGATCATGGGAGACTTTAACTTCTCAGATATAGACTGGAGGACAAGTGCTAGTAATAATAATAGGGCTCAAATTTTTCTAGATGCGATAGCTGATGGATTTCTTCACCAAGCAGTTGCTGAACCAAGAAGAGGGGATGCCATTTTAGATTTGGTTTTGGTGAGTAGTGAGGACCTCAGAGAAGAAATGGTTGTAGGGGACAACCTTGGTTTGAGTGATCATGAGCTAATTCAGTTCAAACTAGATGAAATGATAAACAAAAATAGATCTGGGACTAGGGTTTTTGATTTCAAAAGGGCTAACTTTAAAGAATTAAGGAAATTAGTTAGGGAAGTGGATTGGACTGAAGAACTTGGGGAACTAAAGGTGGAGGAAGCCTAGAATTACTTCAAGTCAAAGTTGCAGAAACTATTAGAAGCCTGAATCCCAAGAAAGGGGAAAAAAATCATAGGCAGGAGGTATAGACCAAGCTGGGTGACCAAGCATCTCAGAGAGGTGATAAAGAAAAATCAGAAAGCCTACAAGGAATGGAAGATGGGAGTGATCAGCAAGGAAAGCTACCTTATTGAGGTCAGAACATGAAAGGCCAAAAGCCACATAGATTTGGACCTTGCAAAAGGAATTAAAACCAATAGTAAAAGGTTCTATAGCCATATAAGTAAGAAGAAAACAAAGAAAGAAGTGGGACCGCTGAACACTGAGGATGGAGTGAAGGTTAAGGATAATCTAGGCATGGTCCAATATCTAAACAAATACCTAGGCATGGCCCAATATCTAAACAAATACTTTGCCTCAGTCTTTAATGAGTCTAATGAGGAGCTTACGGATAATGGTAGGATGACAAATAGAAATGAGGATATGGAGGTAGATATTACCACATCTGAGGTAGAAGCCAAACTCGAACAGCTTAATGTGACGAAATGAGGGTACCCAGATAATCTTCATCCAAGAATATTAAAGGAACTGGCACATGAAGTTCCAAGCCCATTAGGAAGAATTTTTAATGAATCTGTAAACTCAGGGATTGTATCATATGACTGGAGAATTGCTAACATACTTCCTGTCTTTAAGAAAGGGGAAAAAATGTGATTCAGGCAACTACAGGCCTGTCAGTTTGACATCTGTAGTATGCAAGGTCTTGGAAAAAAATTTGAAGGGAAAAGTAGTCAAATTGGGACAAAATACAACATGGTTTTATAAAAGGTAGATCGTGCCAATCCAACCTGATCTCCTTTGAGAAGGTATTAGATATTTTAGACAAAGAAAATGCAGTGGATCTAATTTACCTTGATTTAAGTAAGGCATCTGATACGGTTCCACACAGGGAATTATTAGCTAAATTGGAAAAGATGAGGATCAACAGGGCTGGCTTTAAGCCAATTCCCCCAATTACCTGGAATCAGGCCCTGCGCCTGCACCTAAGAGGGCCCTGTGCCTTAGGCGTCTTTTTAAAATAATTTAATTTTTTTATTCACCTGGAGGCAGGCAGACCGCCACCGAAGTGCCGCCGAAACCCCGGACCGCCGCCAGGTATTCAAATCAGGCCCTGCCATTCATAAACCCGGCGCTGGGGATCAATATGAAAATTGAAAGGTGGATAAGGAACTGGTTGAAGGGGAGACTACAACGTGTCGTACTGAAAGGTGAATTGTCAGACTGGAGGGAGGTTACTAGTGGAGTTCCTCAGGGATCGGTTTGGGGACCAATCTTATTTAATCTTTTTATTACTGACTTTGGCACAAAAAGTGGGACTGTGCTAATAAAGTTTGTGGATGACACAAAGCTGGGAGGTATTGCCAATAAAGAGAAGGACCGGGATATCATACAGGAAGATCTGGATGACCTTGTAAACTGGAGTAATAGTAATAGGATGAAATTTAATAGTGAAAAGTGCAGGCCATGCATTTAGAGGACGTAATAAACAGAACTATTGTTATAGCTGGGGGGAGGCACAGTTGGAAGTAATAGAGGAGGAGAAGGACACAAGTATTGGTTGATCACAGGATGACATGAGCCGCCAATGGTGATTGCCGTGAAAAAGCAATGAGTCTGGGTGCGCATCAGGTAGGTATTTCCACTAAGATAAGGAGTGTTAGTACCATTAACAAAGCACTGGTGAGACCTCATCTGGAATACAGGGGTAGTTCGGTCTCCCATGGTAAGGAGGGATGAATCAAAACGAACAGGTCAGAGAAGGGCTACTAGGATGATCCGAGGAAATGGAAAACCGTCTATGAAAGGAGACTCAAAGAGCTGGCTGTTTAGCCTAACCAAAAGAAGGCTGAGGGAGATATGATTGCTCTCTTAATAAATTATTCAGGGAATAAATACCAGGGAAGGGAAGAGGATTATTTAGGATCAGTACCATGGTGACACAAAACAAATGGATGTAAACTGGCTATCAGGAAATTAGAGAAATTACAAAGGTTTCTAACCATCAGAGGAGTGAAGTTCTGGAACAGCCTTCCAAGGGGAGTAGTGGAGCAAAAGACATATCTGGCTTTCTAGACTAAGCTGATAAGTTTATGGAGGGATGATATATGGGAGGCCTAATTTTGGCAATTAATTTGCCTTTGACTACTTGTGGTAATAATGCCCAATGGCTTGTGATGAGAGATGTCGATGGTTGGGTTCTGAATTACACAGAGATTCATTTCCTGGGTGTCTGGCTGGTGAGTCTCTGACCACAATGCTCAGGTTTAGCTGATCACCATTATTGGGGAAGGAATTTTCCTTAAGGCAGATTGGCAGAAGCCCGGGGGGGGGTTTCGCCTCCTTGCAGTGGTGGAGCACGGATCCTGCCTGGAAGATTATCTGCACCTTGAAGTGTTTAAACTATGATTTAAGGACTTCAATGGCTCAGACATAGGTTTGATACAGGAGTGGGTGGGTGAGATTCTGTGGCCTGCACTGTGCAGGAGGTCAGACTAGATGACCATAATGGTCCCTTCTGACCTTAAAGTCTATGAATCTATTATGTGGTGGTGCTTTTTTAGGGTCTTCTGCTGGCACTGATCCACTTTGCATAAACAAACAGTCATCAGGCAAGAGAGAAAATGAATGACTCTATAGGTTGGTGGCTAGGGTTCTTACCTGAAAGATGAAAAACTTAAGTCCTTAGTCCAATGAATATTTCATTATTGAGTTTCAAATGGTATCTAGATAACTTTGAACATCATTAGTAGCTGTTTTTGAAGATGTCACCCATGTTCTCACAATGTAGAAAAATTGAAAAGTTCTGCTTAAAAGTTAATGAACACCTGCATGATTTGCTCATTTTTAAACATTCAGCAAATATGTTTGCATTTTAAATAATGGAAGAGAAGTTATATTAAAAACAGTCAAAAGGAAATTTAAGGGAGTAGCAATTTCAGAAGAAGCAAGAGCATGTCTAATGAGACATTGGGCAAAGGAAATTGTACTTTCCATGGTGGAGCACATTACAGTATATGCGTATATCCTCTTAGAACATATTACTCATCCACCTAAAGGTCATCCAAAAATTAAGAAGATATGAAACCCACATTTGGGATTAATGTGGATACAATTCCTTTTGTATGATGTATTGTTTATTTTGCTGCTCTTTGTAGGGTTATTAGAACCACTTGGAAACTAAAGCTCAGACATATTTCAGAGATTTTAAAGGCGAGGAAAGACTGCTATAATGGTTTAGGCTGGTCACCTGCATAACACAGGGTACAGATTTGCACCTAGTGATTCCTGAACCTAGTCCAACATCATGTGGTTGAACACAAGCATATTTTTAGAATTTGAAAAAGTTGTATAGAATTTAATAGGAAATCACCCATTTTTAAAATCATGTAGAATTTGATAGCGAATTATCTACCTGGTATAGGATGGCTCAAAACACCCATACAGTGGAGCTCATCCTTTCACATTTTCAAACTGAATTTCTACAGGATCCTAAGAAGTTTCTCTAGAACAACACTGTTTTGATCTCTATAATCTATTGTTCTTTTCCATAAGGGGACTGTAAGAAGATGTCCCCCAAATTCAAAGTGAAGGTCAGAACAGAATTCTTCTTAAAAAGTTCCCCCCTAAAATGATCACTCTAGTTATGAAGCAGCATCGTAAGAGTATGCACTGGGCCTTCTATCCAGATGAGCATGGATTAGAAAGGTGAATGCAAAGAGTAATCAAAAGTTTTGTAAAAAAATTCCCATCACATAAGTCATTCTACAATGTTATTTTATATGTTGATTCTTCAAGGCCCATCAATTTCATTTTGTGTTTGTTCCTTAACTATTGTGGCCTCATCTCATTTAGAGATAGTCCAGGTCATGGATATGCCCAGAAGAACAAGTGCCCTTTGCACTACTGTATGCTGCAAAGAAGACATATTTCCCTTAAAAATCAATTGGACATTCCCCCCACATACCCCATGATATTATCTTAATGCAATATGCAAAGTAAAGTTAAATAAAAACATAAAATACTCTTGCTGGGAGGTTGAAACCTAACACTACTTTATTTCTTAGAGTCCAGAACCGTAACACGCAAGAACCAAAAACAGAGACACACAAAGCAGGCTGACCCTTAAAGAGACACACACAGTTCAAACCTCTGTACTGTAGACTGGCTCTCTGCAGTTGGTCTTTGACTACTCATTTGTCTACCTAGCCTGGAAGCAGGACCAGGAAACCTCTTGCAAATTAAAGTGATAGCTAGTAATTTTAAGCACAGTTTTCCATACACCAAACACCAGTGTTTTAAACCCAGTTAATCAGTTTATTGGACGCTTCTTCCATGAGGCGCCATTCTGGGGCAGGGGCAGACTGTACTAAATGCCAGTGTAACCCCATGATCTCTGTGTTTTATCTGCCCCCTCCTGTGCCACAGAGGACGTTGAAGTTTGTGGATACAAGACCTTGTCTTTTATCTTAAGCTCTAAAGGTTCATACCTAAAATGTGGAGGTCCCCCATTCAATCCCCTATGTCAGCCAAGAAAACAATTATCACATTAACAATCCTGAGCTAGTTTAAATTAAGACTTCCTGATGGATTTAGAGACAGCACCCAAGCTCACACTCTGTGTAGCTAAGAATCTAGCCCTTACCAGTTTTATTCATTCACGTTTGTAGTGGGAGAGGTGCTGACAGCGATATGCAGGGCAGGACTATATTTAAGACATGAAAACACATAGCAGAATTTGGCCTTTCAGTTTCATCAATCTGAATCCTCTGTTTAGTGTAGCTACTCCAGATTTACACCAGTATTACTAAAAGTATAATTAAGCTCTCTGAGCATAATAAAGAAAAAAGAAATAATTTCCTCCATTTTTCTTATACAGTAGGCCCTAATTATGTCCCTTTACTGCTTTGTAATGAAGTCTGTGCAATTCTCCAGCACTACTTTTCTAGAAGAGTAATATATTTCATTTCTAAATTAACATTACTTTGGGGATTATTTTCCTCTGCCATCCCCCTCCCCTCCCCCTGAACTCTTCATGCACAAATCCGTTCATTTAAATGCTTAAACAAAACCTACATTAAATACTTAGAAGGCTGCTTGGAACACATTGTTTTAATGTTAAACAGAAAAACAACAAAAATCATAATGATTTAATTTGGCCACCATTTGAAAGAAAAAAATAATCAAAGCTGAACTGTTATGTAAATGCACAACGCATGTTTCTTTCAGCTAGACTTCGTAGGCTAGGCATATGGGCTTTGAACTGGAGAAGTTGGACTGGAATTTCAAGTCTTTTGGGAGCTGTCTGTATGTCACAATGTTTTATTGTTTCTATGGGTAACAATGATGGTACTTACCACTTTTATACCATAGAGCATCACAAAGTGCTGTAAATGCATGCACTAGTTACTCCTCACAGCACTCCTCTGCAATGTTGCAGGTGCTCCCCCTACCCATATTACACCAAGGAAAGCTGGTGAGAAAAACAAGAGACTCAGATGACATTTTTATATTGATATTTTGATGTTAAAAAGAAAGGGCAAATGTCAGGATTTCCTCCCCTCATGGTTTAAATTTCAATTCAAAATGTAACCAAAATCTCAAAATAGCTCCAAAGCAGGTTTAAAAAAGGGGAGGAAATGAAAACGTTTTTTAAAATTCTCTTGTGACATTTTATTTGTTTTGTGGGCTGAATTTTGAACTTTCAGTGAAAAATTGTCCAAATTTTGAGACTAATTCTAGAACCAAACCCATATGGGTGGGACACTGCCGCCTTTTAGACTAGTATGTCTCTCTTGCCATGGCCTCTTATAAAATCAGAGACGACTTTCTTTCACGTGGGAGAGTCTGACTGTGTTTGTTTCCAAACAAACAACTTGAGGCATGGCAGAAGCAGGCACTGTGCTAAAGAAGTTAGCTGTAGGTCTTACTCTGTAGGTAGAACTTATAATTAGGCCTCTTGGGGCTTTTCAGTTATGTCAGAAGTTGAAATAGTGGAGAATGTACTCTTGGGTATGGAAAGAGTTAACAGTAGGCATCACACTACAGCACTCTTGTGGTGACAGTGCTTGACTGGAGACTCTGGGTTGGAGTCCCAGCTCTGCTACAAATTTCCAGTACGACCTTGGCAAATCAATGCATCTTTCTATGATTCAGTTTGTCATATTGTGATAAATGAAGGGGGCTCCCTTTTAGACACCCAGCCAGCCAGTTAGCTTTCAATCCCTCTTAGTAGCTGTTCTCTGCGTGTTTTACCTGTAAAGGATTAAAAAGTCTCACTGCTATGCATAGGTAAAAGACAGTGAATGGGCATCTGACCAAAAGAGCCAATGGGAAGGCTAGAACTTTTTGAAATTGATAAGACTCCCCTTTTGTCTGTCTGATGTTGATCTCCCAGGGAGAGGCAGACAGGGAAACAGCTGTACTGTAAGAAGCTCAGGCCAGGTATGAAAAATCATCAGTATCATACCTAGAAACTACTCATTTAAAACCCCCAGATATGTAAGTAGATCAGGAAATGGCTAGGAAGACATAATTAGGGTTATCTCTTTTATTTCATTATGGCTTGTGGATTCCTCTGTTGTAACCCCAGATGCTTTTGTTTTGCTTGTAACCTTTAAGCTGGACCTCAAAAAAATGATTCTTGGTGCTTAATTCTTGTAGTTGCTCTTTTAAAATCTAGCAATCGACTGAGTTCCCAGATGTATTTTCTTTCTTTTTTATTAATAAAGTTTACCTTTTTTAAAGAACAGAATTGGATTTTTATGTCTTAAGAGGTTGGTGCACATGTTGTTTAATTAGCTAATAGCAACAGCCGATTTCCTTTTTTTTTTTCTTTCTCAGCTCTTCCCCAGAGGGCGGGTGAAAGGGCTTGACGGTACCCCATATGAAGGAATTCCCAACTGCACCTTTCTAGGCTTTCAAAGGGGTTCTGCACTCGAGTGATGGCAGCATCTACCAATCCAAGGTTAGAGAAAAGCTGTAACCTTGGGAGTTTATTACAAGCCTGGAGTGGCTAGTATTAATTTTTAGAATCCTTGCGGGCCCCTACTTCCTGCACTTGAAGTGCCAGAGTGGGGAATAAGTATTGACATATATTCATAAAGTTTAATGGAGAAGAAACCATTAGGTTAACTAGCCTGACATCCTGTAGGTAACACACTCTTACATTTCACCCCATTAACCCTGTATATTTCTTTCCTTCCCAAGATTATTGTAAGGGGAAAAAATCATTGATGTTTGTGAGGAACTTACCTATAATAGTGCTGCGGGTCATATAAATGCCTATAAAGATTGTACTATATATCTATTTATATATAGTAAAATACAGAGTTGGTTTAGTTTGGTTTAACTTGAGTGTTCCATTACACAGGGAGTCAGTGTGGGGGAGTACAGTGGTAGAGGAAAAGTTTTCACCCTCCTACCATTATCATCTGATAGAGATTCAGAGGGAAAAATCCACCATGCTCCTGCTTCATAAAAACTTTGATGCTAAAGAAAGGACTTGTTGAAAATACCTAATTAAAGATAACAGAAAAGGGCAATTAATATATTACCACTGTAGTTTTATAAATTAATTAATTATAATAATAATCATCAGGGCCAAATTGGGAAGCTCTTTATTGTATAATTTTAGCTAAGGCTCCTTCTGGCCTCAGCTTTGCAGCCAGAATGATCACTTGGGTTTTAAATGCTGCTTTTTCCTTTTTCTGTAAGGATGGGTGGGACTTGAACCCAAGCCTGCAAAACTACCAAGCAGCCAACAGCCATCTTGCCCCCACCAGTGCTGCCAGATTCTGGCTGTTCTGTAGGCCCTCTTGTCCATGGCAGTTGAACACCATGGCAAGTTCCACCTGAAATGATCTGACTGTGGTCTTAGTGATCCCTGACTGGCTCCTCGATCCTGTATAAGCACATGGGGCATACCAGGAAGTGTTGAGACAAAAATGAGAATCCCTAGCTAGCTGCCTGCCATGGTCACCCTACTTCTTAGTTTCTGAACTCCTGGTTCTGATCTCAGCTCTGACTTGGATTCTGACTCTCTATCAACCTCTGGAACCCCAACATGGACCCCAAGAGCTGGTATAGACCCTCAGTCTGATTCCCAACTCTGTCTCTGGCTCTCACCCTTAGCTTAACTCCTGAATCTGACTCAATGCTCAGCTTGATTCTTGACCCTGATACTGTGTCTGATTCCTGGATCCCAAGGTCCTGCCTGTCCTCACCCAGGATCCTGACACCTTCATAGAAACATCTCATCTTGGGAGAAAAATCTGCAGATGACACTAGAAGGGAGACCGATAAAGATATGGGGAATGGTAAATCGGTACCTTGCCCACTGTCCTTTACTGTGTGTAGATTGGTAGTATGGGTGGTTAGGATACATGCTCAGCAGCTTAGTGGAGAAGATAGATAAACATGGCTTTAAAAAGAGCTACTGTGGCCTGTTGGGTCAATCTATGAAGTCTGAATCATGGTTTTATTCAGTGGACCAAAGTGATTCTGAAGGAGCCATACTGGTTAGATCAAATACTTGGCTTGTCACAGAGCACCTAACTGTGGAGATACACAACAGATTGTAGTGGTTCCAACACAGGACCTCGTACAGCCTATTGGGTAAATTGCATGTAACGTTTTTGGAGTTTGCCAGCTCCTGGAGTGCCAGACTGAGTTTCTAACGGTCCTACCCTATGGGCTACAAGAATAACAGCTACCGGAGTCCTTTAACACCATTTCCCAGCATGCAGACTAGTTCTAGTTTCAGTGATGAGCTTTGAGTTTAGGAGTGAGAGGGATGCAGAACAGCTCAGGGAGTCTCTGATTAGCTCCCCTTGCCCACAAAGGGAGTATGAACTACTGTGAAGCTAGTACATGGGTCAGACAGTTCCAGCTCTGCAGAAACCAGCGTCCAGAGTGGCAGAGACCCAACCTGGTGCTGGCTACTGAGAGTCAACTGGAGCCTCCACAAGACTCTAGACGCAAGAGCCAGGAGAGGACCCTGCCCCCACCTAAGCATGGGGACACTGAGGGGACGTTTTTGTTGTTATTAATTAAGCTGGCCAGTGTTCACAGTGCTGCATCTCTCCCCTCCGGACTCATCCACATCTTACCATCTGCGTGGGAAGGTGTCAGGAAGGGAGCTGGAGGTGGGGGAAAGTTCTGAGTGTTGGGAAGTGGAAAATTGGTTGATGGGTTAGTCCTTCTTGGTTGATCCCAAACATTTCCTTCCTCAGATCCTATTTTCTTGCTCCCAATAAAATCCCCCCTTGTTGTACTGTTATTTTGTGTGTCATTTATTTGCAAGGGTTTGTGTTGATGTACTTGCCTGCAGTGATAGTGTTATTCATTGGCCCAGAGGACAGCACCATGGGTATCTTGGACACAGTGAAGAGTCATCTCAGGTGGAGGCACCACGCATCACAAAAAAAGAACCCAGGACCCAACCCATGTGAGGCAATGGAGAAGCCACTCCAAGAAGCAAGCACCAGGGAGAAGGCTTGAGTCATGCCTCGGGGTGGGACTACAAGAAAACATTTCGAAAGCTAGTGCACCTACCAGTGTATTAGGCCTACAACTCTATTGTGTGAGAGAACTAAAGGATTTTAAGAAAAGGGGCCACAAACTGATTTAAATCAGCGACTACTGAGGAAATAACACTCATCTTCAAAGTGTGCTTGTCAAGTGAGATACTCTTCCTGTAGGCAGAACTAAGCAAGTACATAAGAAATATGTAGGAGATGTATGTTATCATTTATGTCATAGTAGTGCTTCAAGGGGTCCCTTTGTGCTAGATCTTGTCCACACACGCAGTAGTCCTGTCTGTGAAGGCTTGACTGTATAAATAGATAGGTCTAACAAAGGGTGGAAGAGGAATCAGAGGCACTACACAGGAGTGCAGTGACCTGTCTTGCTCACACAGCCACAGAGCAGCAACAGAACCTAGAGCTTCTGACTCCCAGTCCAGTGCCTAATCATCTCACCCATGAGCTCCCAAACTTTATTAATACCATTTCTTTAGGGTAGCACCCATGATGTATGTGGCGCATTGCAGACATACAAGAATGGGCAGCTCATAACCCAAGACGTTCACAGCCATAGGACAGAGTGTAGGACAGGGGTCATCTCCCCCAATATGTTATAAAAACTACACAGCCCACTTCTGCCACAATAACTGGTTTTCTGCACATAAAAGCCAGGGTCAGCATTATGGGGTAGCAAGCACGGCAATTGCCTGGGACCTCATGCCACAGGGCCCCCCACAAAGCTACATTGCTCAGGCTTTGGCTTCAGCCCCGGGTGACTGGGCTTAAGGCACTGGGCTTCAGCCCCATGAGGCAGGGCTTCAGCTTTCTTCTCTGGACCCCAGCAAGTCTAATGCAAGGCATGCTTTGTGACCCCCTCAAAAAACCTGCTTGTGGCCCCCCAGGCTCAGACCCCTGGTTGAGAATGACTGGTATAGGGGAAGGGAACAAAATTCACTGAAAAGTGGATCTGTAAGAGGGAATTAAATGTGGACAAGATTAAATTTTGTCATTGAAGCACAGCCCAGTATTTGGGAGCAGGGGATAGTTTCATGTGCAGCTGCACTCATGATGAGCTCACCAGTGTATAGGGAAAGTGTGTAGCCTGTACTAGCTCCTTCTGATGTGCTGGCTTGCTTCACCAGTCTTCTTTTCTTGCATCGGGGCGGTAGGACAGGAAAATGGTACCATCTCCAAGCCCCAAATTACTTGACCTATTTTGGTCTCAATTTTCTGTAAAACGGTGTTAGCTAAAGATTGACTGGGGTGTTGCAAGGATAAATAAATAAAGAGGTTATTGTCAGAAAAGTGGCACCTTCTTACTGAAAAATCTGCCACTGCTAGCTGTACGCACTCAAGAATCATGAGTCCAACCTTCAGAAACTGAGACTGGGCTTTAAAAATAAATAAGATTTAGAAAATGATGGATTTTTTGGATTCTTTTTATTTGTGTTCAGGTTTTCACTTTATTCTCTGCCTAGAAACTTAGGTTAAGTTGGGGGGTGGGGGTTAAGTGAGAGTTTACCATGATTTCAGGAGTGGCGACTTTACAAAAGATAACAAATATTCCAAAATTTCTGATAAAACTGTGAAAGCTGCCAACACTGAAAGATTAGCTAAGTATAGTTCAAGCCCCCTCCACTTACTGTATTTATGCTTGTGTCTGTCTTTAATGGAAAATGAAAGAGCTCAGAATCCATCATAGGACCCTCAGTACTTTGCAAGATAGAGACCCAAATAATTCCTTTTACTACTATTTACTCCTGAGGTCACTGAAGAACCAACAGGGCTATGGGAAAGTGAGTAGGATCTAGTCTGACTGGGGCATCAGCAGCAGCAAGTTTTATTAAGATCCAGTTGCAGAATCTTTCACTAGGTTTGGGGAAAAAACTGTAGTGACCCAGAGACTCCAGCTGGTAGGAGGAGCTGCAGAAAGAGCCAAAGTAGGGACCTTCTGGCAGGCAGAACTTTCTACAGAGTTGGCAGGACTTTCTTTACCCTGTACTGATGGGCTGTTTGTTTCAACCGTCTCCCTCCTCCTTCCTCAAGGTCTCTTCACCTCAGCTTCATTCTACATCTGCCTCTGTTCTATCCCCCTCGTAATCCCTCTTCTTTCATTTTTTCTTCCCATTTAGCTGATCCTCCTCCTTACTATCCCCACCCCAATTAAAATAAAATAAAATGTGGAGCTAACATGACATTTGCTCCTGTCACATTGTTTACAGTGCTTGTGTGTTATACCCCTTTTCCCATCTGGTGACTGTATTGTCTACTCAGACAGTAAACTACACCTCTACCCCGATATAACGCTGTCCTCGGGAGCCAAAAAATCTTACCGCGTTATAGGTGAAACCATGTTATATCGAACTTGCTTTGATCCACTGGAGTGCGCAGCCCGCCCCACAACCCCCCGGAGCACTGCTTTACCGCGTTATATTCAAATTCGTGTTATACTGGGTCATGTTATATCGAGGTAAAGGGGTATATGTTTCTACAGTGCTTAGAACATTCTTGGATTGTCCCTATGCTCTATTGTACTGTTGGTCATAACTACCATAATAAACAAAATAATAATAATGGCGAGACATGAGCCAGAAAGAACATAACTTGACTTCCAGGTCATGAATAAGTTTGTAGGTCTGGCATCTTTATACCCATAACACAAGCAAATTTAAACAGGTAATTGTTGAGTAGCAATAAAATGGAGCTCAATATGCCATCGGTACTAGAATTGACTGGACATTTTTCATCTAAATGTTTTTTCACCAGAAAATGCTGATTCATCTAAACTGAACCTGTTTGATAGAAAGGGTAGGCTTTTGACAATTTTCCCATTAAAAAAAAAAAACGAAAAGTGTTTCCAAGTCAAAATGTCCTCTTTGGACATACTCAAAATGAAAAGACTTCATTTTGTGTAGTAAAATAATGCAGAGTCAAAAATTAAGGCAAAACATTTCAAGTTGTCCAAACATTTTGATTGATCCAATCTGAAAATGTTTATGGATTTTTGGTTCATTAAAGTGTTCCTGATTTTGATTTTTTGTCCCAATTCTGTAAGGGAACTTTTTTTAGAAATCTCAGAAGTTCTCACAGAATGGGGAACTGTTTCCTGCTCAGTGCTAATTGTTACAGAATCACTCTCCAGAGCAGAAGCACACATTGATCCATTGGTTTGTAAAGCACTATGAGAAGAGTAGTTAAAGGGTGCTAATCTAAATGTGTAGTATTATTTTAGTGGATTAATTTTATTACTTTTGAACTTCCTGGCTCTTTTCAGTTTGAGACAGAGCCGCAACTCTTCTTCAATCGTACTTTTTGGTGATTAGTAATTACTATAATCTTTATTCCTAGATATCACTTTGCTATATATGGATATGAATATAATTACATATTTTATGCATTGAAGTAAATTGCACCTATGTTCAAATACTATTTTGAAAGTAAAAAAGAAGAAGAGGCACTAGCACTATTTTAATGTTTGCTTCCACATGCCATTTAAACCTGTTCAACTCAAGTGTAATTGGCCTCGAATATTTCATCTGTAGTTAACAGGTTAATTCTTTTCTGGGAGGAAGTAAATCTAGTGTTACTAGGTGAAATGCAGTTTACTGTATCTTTTTAATAGGGCCCTGTCCAACAAGCACTGAAGTCAACAGAAGTCATTCTAGACTACCTGGTCTGAGCCAGTATTGTAGATTTAAATCTAGAATCTCTATATATAGGGCTCTGTATTTCACAGGCTAGAACAGGGTGGCCAACCTGTGGCTCCGGAGCCACATGTGGCTTTTCAGAGGTTAATATGCTGCTCCTTACCTAGGCACTGATTCCGGGGCTGGAGCTATAGATGCTAACTTTCCCATGTGCTGGGGGGTGCTCACTGCTCAAGCCCGTGCTCTGCCTCAGGCCTTGCCCCCACTCCACCCCTTCCCCCAAGGCCCCTGCCCCTGCCATGCCCTCGCTCCTTCCCCCATCCCCCATAGCCTCCTGTGCACATGAAACAGCTGATGGGGGGGACTAGGCGCTGATTGGTATGGGCTGCCAGCAGGTGCTGGGATTTGGGGAGCAGATGTGGGGCTGCTGATATGTTACTGTGGCTCTTGGCAATGTACATTGGTAAATTCTGACTCCTTCTCAGGCTCAGGTTGGCCACCCCTGGGCTAGAAAAAAGCAGGTTCAATCCCTAACACAATGACACAGATGCATGAACTCATTAACCAAAGGAACCATGTCTATTAATCTGTGGTAGAGCACACAGACTTGCTCCTGAACTTCCTTCTAGAATTGCTTCCTGACACATGGATCCTTTCCTTACAGAAGGTGCCAGGTGTGCTCTCCAAGGAACACTCCTCAGTCAGCCGGCATGGTAACTGTATGGTGCAATTCTGAATAACTCCTGGAGGGTTTGAACATATCCTTAATTTATGCCTAGCACACCAGGACTGAGCCTTTCACATGGAGAAATACAGAGAATTAGACAGATTCATGAACACATTTGGACAAAAATGGCAATTCAAACTGCACAGGTCCGCCCTGACTTTTCCTTTCAAAACTTAAGAATCCTTCAGGATTTCTGTGCTCAAAACTACATCTCAACACTCAGACTGAAACAGTGGCTGATTTTATATAGGTTACAGCTCAGGAGCTGGTTTCCTATAAATACTTCTCAGATGTCATCTGAATTACAGTCTTCTTCAAATAAGGGGGCTGCAGGCATATCCAGAAGCCTGTTAACAAGGAGATGACAAGCTTCAGGCATCTAATTGCATTAGCTCATCACCAGTAAAACACTAGCAGTTTTAAAGCTAATCTGCCCGGGGATTGAGTAGGAATTGAATCTAGACTAGGAGAGTTATTTCACTGACTTCAAAGGCCCGTCCACTTTGAAAGAGAATCTACAATCTGTTTGCCAGTTCAGCCAGCTGCTACTCAGGAAAGCCAATAGATTTTTGTGCATTTTCTTAGCACTTCCATGCCCTGATGTTTTGCAGAGAACACTCTGAGTTATATAAAGCAAACTGCATTTGCAAAATGTGATGTACGCCGAGACCCACAGATAATTGCCAATAATTGTCCTTCCAAAAAGCTCACAGGTTCAGACATGATCTTATGTTTGTGAGATATAAACTAAGATCACAGTACCAAGGATTTATCACATTGCTTTCTGCTAGCTATAGCAAGCTGCACTGAGAGGGGGGCTGCAGATGTGTTTGGCGGATTGACATTTAAAGCTATGCATGCTGTTACAGAGGATTGACATTTAAAGCTATGCATGCTGTTTTTTCAGAAGAGGCCACTAAAATGTTACACTGGATCTATAAATCTTACTTACCTCATTGTGCCCTCCCTGCTTTGCATGAATGTATTGGGGACTGGAAGGGTGCAAATCACCTTCCCCTTTCTAGGTATCCCCTTAGCAGGGCCACACACATTTGCAGTGACGTTGATCCCTTCCCAGTCCCTGCTAGTGCCTCCATTGCTCTGCCTCCTCCTCTACATTCTCTGGCAAGCTCTGCTGACCAGAGGTGTGAGGGAGCACACATAGAACGATTCTGAAGGGCTCTACATTGTGCACTCCCCTCAAACACTGCAGGAGAGAGTGTGCTCCTCCCAGGGTTGGGAAGCCACAGGAAGGTGTGGTGTAACAGGGGACGCTCACCTTTTGAGTGCCTCCTGTTGCTACATCTGGCATTGCAGGCCTTTTCCTGCCCCTGGCGGCCCCTAGGGGTTGAAAACCTGCCTAGCAAGGTTGGCAGGGGCTCAGTCCTCTGGCCAAGTCAATCAAAATGAATTAACTCCTTCTGGGAAAGCAAAGGGTTCAAACTGTTGGCCCACATGGGAGTCTTCAGCCCTGTCTCTGGGCCTTCTAACTCCTGCTTTCTAACTCCTGCTGGATGCCAACCCAGGGACCCTACAAACATCAGCCATGCATGGCTTCCTTGAACTGGTTGCTGCTATATTCCCTGGGCCTCTTCCCATCTGGTATCTTTATCTCCATCCATTACCTCAGAGCTAAAGCTTTCAGGTTCTCCTGGGTTTAGCAAATGCAACTCATCAAGCTCCTGTAACCACCACAGAACACTCTTCCTTGGCCTGACCTGGTGAGCCCCTGCAGTTCCTTTTCTCTGAACCTGCTGGGCTCTGATAGGTTGCAGAAAAGCAGCCATTGTAGGCAGGCCTGGAGGACTCTTCTTTGCTGCTCCTTCCTGGGGCTGGATGCAGTAGGACTTCAGGTCCTCTGGCAGACCTCGTCACATAGGGGGTAAAGATATCTTTACCACCAACCCCAGTCCTGCATTGAGTATAGCTCAGCCAGTGCAGAGGATCAAACTCATGGAGAGATTTGATGGGATGCTCAAGATACTATGGAGAATCAGTGGTAGAGCCAGGTGCAGGAATCCTAGTGAAGGCAAGCAATATATTGTACCTACCAATAGCACTATATAGTTGCACTACAAACACTATACATGGCCACTGAAATTGTTCAGTTACCTCTAATGCACTGAGACTCCTGAAACCCAATGCTACTTTACACATTTACAATGTAAGTCATTTGCAAAGTGTTTAAGAGCAGCAAAAAGGGCTAGGTACAATAGATCTCTAGAGTCCCGCTTAACAAATAGTTCTTTTGTGCCCCCACCCAGAAGCCTGGGAAAACTAAAAATGCACTTTCTCTGGATGCCCATAACAGGCAGAACTTCCCCACTTGCAAGCACTCCATGAGTAATGAGTAAAATATTATCCCTTTCCACTAACTTTGGCTGTAACCCATCTAACTCCCTTCCTTCCCACCAGAGAGAATGTCCCCCAGTTGATAAGCTCTTGGCCACACAACCCATTGACTAAGCACCATCTGCAGTTTGGATCAGCAAATAGCAACAGTCCGGATATCTTTTTTGCATACCAAGGGAACTGCTTGCTTGCTTTCACCTGTAAGCGCCACCACATAACCCACCTTCTGATTCGTCTTTATTAGGGAGCAGGGCCTCACTGAACCCACTAGTTTCTCTCTGTGAAGTCCTCATAGAAGGAAATCCAGAAGTACTTAATTTAGCAACCCTACTTGAGTAGAATCCTAGCTGCAGGAAAGGGGAGCCTCTGCCACAAGAAGAAAACTCTTTTCTCTTCCTGAGCCTCTCTGAGAGTCTACTACCTGCCAAAATCTAAGTTCAGATATGCTTATGATGACCTCCCAAGTGTCACCACCAGTGGAACTGTGGATAGGTAGCCTATACAAATAAAGCTCTCGGGCAGCCCTATTCATCAAGAGAGGGTTGGAGAGCTTCCCCTGCTCTGGATTTTCTAGCCATTAGGCTGATACAGGTCTGTCGCATTTTAAGCGCATTTAACATGCATAATTTCAGCTTTACGAGGTCGGCAAAAACAAAAAACAAAAAAAAGAAAAATAACAATTTAAATACTATTTCTGTAGTGTGGGCAATTCCACCCGCCATTCAACTCAATGTAATTTTGACTATACACAGTTTTCGCTTTACGCGAAATGGAACCCCCATGTAAGATGAGACTTGCCTGTAACATACATTTATAAAAGGCACTTGTCACCACAGTACCTGCTGCAGATCAGTTACATTGCTCAGGTAGTAACAAATATGCTCTAGTCTCCATTCTGTTGATAACCTGTGGAGTTTCCCCAATAGATCTCATTTTACCTGACCCACTCAGAAAGTTAGACCAGTCAGAGAGGATTAAATATAAGAGGCTACTGCAATCTTTAAGGCATTATTGTACAGTAATTGTTCTTAAAAGTAGAAAAGCCACCATTAAGATGTAGAGGATGAAATCAGTCCCCTGTCTTTTATCAGAATATTGGTTTAGAGAACACTCTTGGTGTATATGAGGGTGGCCCAAACCCTTAGAACTGAATAGATCTGGCGCTGGCTAGTATTTGTATACATCTATTATTACAGCAGAATGTGAACAAGGGGGTGGCCATGGAGAATGGATGGTTTTGTGGATAAGAGAGTTCTTTGCCAAATTCTGAACAGAATGTTTGTGTGACCTTGAGCAACTTGCTTAATCTCTGTGCCTCAGTTTCCTTGTGTGTGAAATAGGGATAAATGCTTACATGTGTCACCAGGTTGTTGTGAAGTTAAATGAATTGGCATTGTAAAGGAAATATTTAACTTTCCTTTTCACTGCTAATCTTCCAACTGCCATTCCAGAACCTGGCACGTGCATGGTGCAAGTATCTAAATCGATACATAAATGTCTACAGATCTAGTAGGAAGAGATTAAAAACATGCCACATGGACATCACCACTGCAAAAGTGATGAATTACACTTACTACCTACGTTTGTTCGCCTCACCTGCACTCTGCCAACTACTCTGTCTACAGTGTCGACTACTTCTTGTTCTCAAAACCTCAGCAGTTTCAAACATCTTTAAAAAATCCTGTCAAAGAAATGTTTCATTCCTTCCCTGACCCCCTATATCTCTTCCCGTGCGGCACTTCTTGTCAGAGACAAATGTCTACAGAATCAGCAGCAGCTGTACCTGCTTACACCAGTGTTGAATTTCCCCAATATCATTTTCTAGCTTATTTATATATTCTTACTGCTGAGTTTCTTTTCCAGTTGGCCAGCACTTCTGTATATATCCCAAGTGCAGCTGAGCAAATAATTTGCAATTAGTATTGTATCTGACTAGCAGTCTTTTTTCCCCTAGACTGCAGAATAGCCCTGAGTAGATTGCAATTTCCTTGAATTTATTCAATTAATAAAAATTGTCTCTCTCTTTGAGCTGACAGCATACAGTTTGCTAAGAAAATCCAGGAGCTGATATTCAAAACTGGAGCTCTGTTGCTTAGTTGCGATGGGTCAGACAAGTCACATGGTACCCATTTCCCTAACTGGATGAGTTCACAGGCATTTCCAGCACAGTCAGTTATGCATACACACATAAGCAGCAGGTGGGTAGGGGTACAGGAGACTCATCCCTCCTCCCCCAAAATTGATCTCAGCCTTAGCTGCCTACACGTGTGGACCAGCTCTGGTGACACCAGGCCTAGAAGGGGGAAGGGCAAGGCATTGCGTACAGGGAAAAGTCCTGCCCACACACAGATGTGTCCATAACATGACCCTGTAGTAGGCTCCTCTGAATCTGTGAGCAGCAAGAGTCAATGGGCTGAAGTGGGGAGCTCGGTGAGCTGTGGATAGGCAAGTGCAGGGCGGGCTCGTTCTGCAGCTTCTCCCCACCCCAGGTGCTTTTCTCCTCAAGGAGCTGGAATAGAGACACTAACCCTGCTCCCTGCCCACCCCCACACACTGGAGAGCGGGCTCCTCTTGCATGCTAATGGAGGTGGAGACCTGCCCACCCCACACAACTAGACAGCCCTTCCCCCCCAGAACTGGGAACTTGTTTGGTCCCCTGACCCTGTTAGACAAGCGGCGGAGCCCTCCTCTCCATGTGGGTTTTGACCCACAGTAGCTGCTCTGCATCCAGGGTGCATCTCAAGTGCATGATGGGCTTGCTCACCAACCACCACTCCACCCTACACAACATTGCCTGCACACAGGACCAGGATAGTGACAGCAAATCCCCCCGCAACCTGCCCCACATGTACAAATCAGAGAGCGGGGCCTGGCACAGCACAGAAAATGGGCTTTACTTAGCCCCTCCCCCACAGAATATTTTCACCAACCCTCTATGTTTACCCATTTTCAGCTTGAGTAGTGCGAACAACACAGACATGGCTTTGCACAGACATTTCTGTCACTAAACCTCCACTACTAAAATGTTAGCAGATAGCGAACACAAGGCGGAGCTCAGCATGGCCCCAACACATACATTCATGGCCCGTTCTAATGCTCTTATTCATGTTAACATTGAAGTCAATGGGCTGCACGTGGAATATGGTGCTACTCGAGTCTTGTTACACTCAAGATGTTTTTTACATTAGCCTTAGCTACACTAGCTCAGCCCCTTGGTGTAGGCATGCTGCACTGGAATACAATATGACCACAGTGTTACAGCATAAGCCTGATTTGAAACTAAAATTATACTGATGCAAGTCACTTTTTACATCACAACACTAGATCCTTGCTTCACTGTAGCTTCACCCTAATCTAAGCCCAATTATTCAAGGTTATGTCTCCTCCCTCAGGAAAGAAAGAATCTCCCTTCAAGAGAGATTGCCTGACCAACCTGATTGCTTTCTACGATGAGATGATTGTACTTGTGGATGGGGGCAAAGCTGTTGATGTTGTATACCTTGACTTTAGTAAGGCTTTTGACACGGTTTCCCACAGCATTCTCATCAGCAAACCTAAGGTAAAGTATGGGTTGGGAGAAAATGGACTGTGAAGTGGATAGAAAATTGGTTGAATCAACGGGTGCGGGTAGGTATCAATGGCACACTCTCTAGTTGGCAACCAGTAACAAGTGGTGTGCCCCAGGGGTCTGTCTTAGGGCCCGTTCTATTCAATGTCTTCATTAATGATCTGGATGATGGGATAGCTTGCACATTAAGTAAATTTGCAGATGACACCAAGTTGGGGGAGGGTGGACACGCTGGAGGGCAGGGATAGGATTCAGGAGGAACTTAGACAATTGGAGAAGTGGGCCACAAGAAACCTCATGAAGTTCAAAAGGCAAGTGCAAAGTCCTGCACTTAGGACAGAAAACCACCCCAGCACTGCTACAGGCTGGGGACTGTTTGGCTTAGTAGCAGTGCTGAAGAAAAGGATCTTGGGTTACGGTAGATGGAAAGTTGAACATGAGCTACAGTGTGCTCTTGTAGCCAAAAAGGCTAAAAGCATACTGGGCTGTATTGTAGGAGTGTTGCCAGCAGATCAAGGGATGTGATTATTACCCTCTATTCGGCACTGGTGAGGCCGCATCTGGAGTATTGTGTCCAGTTTTGGGCGCCACACTACAAAAAGGACGTGGAACAATTGGAGAGAGTCCAGCGGAGGGCAACAAAATGATTGGAGGACTGGAGCACATGACTTATGAAGAGAGACTGAAGGAACTGGGCTTATTTAGCCTGCAGAAGAGAAGACTAAGGGGGCATTTGATAGCAACCTTCAACTACTTGAAGGATGCTCCAAGGAGGAGGGAGCTAGGCTGTTCTCAGTGGTGACGGAGGACAAGAACAAGGAGCAATGGTTTGAAGTTGCAGCTGCGGAAGTCGAGGCTGGATATTAGAAAAAACTTTCTGACTAGGAGAGTGGTGAAGTATTGGAATGGTTACCTAGGGAGGTGATAGAAATCTACCATCTTTAGAGCTATTTAAAGTCCGGCTAGACCGCACCCTGGCTGGGATTATTTAGGGAAAATGGTCCTGCCTTTAGCAGGGGGTTGGACTAGATGACCTCGTGAGGTCCCTTCCAACCTTTTGATTCTATGATTCTATGATTCTAAGAGCCTATATTTGTATTCCTAGTTGTCTCCTTAGGTACCCAATTCCACAAACAAGTCCCAATCCAGCAGGATACAAAGCATGCACATAGCTTTAAACATATAAGTAGTCTCAGTGACATCAATTGGACTACTCACATACTTAGAGTTAAGGACGTCCTTATGTGCTTTACTAGATCTGGGCCTCTAGTAGTCTCATGAAAGCATTGGGATTAGTTAAGTGCATAAGCATTTGCAGGATCATACCCTTAGGCCTAGTCTGCACTACAAACTTAAGTTGACATAAGCTGCATTAAATCAATCTACTAATGTATGTGTCTATGCCACCGAGTATACTACACAGGAGAAGGTGGATCTTATTGCTGTGTGGGTAGAAAAGTCTGTGCAGGCAGAGCTCCGATCCAGCAGAAGAAATGCTGACATCTATGCCAAGATTGCATGGGCATGGGAGAGAAGGGCTACACCAGGGAGACGCAGCAGTGCCCTGTGAAAATAAAGGAGCTTCAGCAAACGTACCAGAAAACAAGGGAGGCGAACAGTCGTTTTGGTTCTGCCCCACAAACATGCCATTTTTATGAGTAGCTGCATGCGATTCTTGGCGCCAACCCCAACACTATCCCAAAATGCTCTCTGGATACCTCCCAGAAGCCCCGGGCAACCTCAAGTTGCAATGAAGAGAACATTGTTGAAGAGGAAGAGGAGGAGGAGGAGGAGGAAAATGTGAGGCAGGCAAGTGAAGGATCCATTCTCCTCAAGTGCCAAGAACTGTTTTTAACCCTGGAGCCCATCCCCTCATAGGACCAGCTGATGGTAGAGCGTGATGCTGGGGAAGGTACCTCTGGTGAATACACTTTTCCAGTTAAAGTGTAGGGGTTACATGCTATTATTATTATTTTTTAATCTGAACAAAAAAGTAGGTGTAGTGGGTTTTGGTGGCCACTGCAGCATGCGGATGGACCAGGAATCCTCCATGGAGATCTCTAGGAAGCTTTCATGGATGTACTCTGCAATCTTTTGCAGAAGGATTCTGGGAACGGCTGACTTATTTCATCCACCACAGTAGGACACTTTCCCGCACCACTCTACTATTAACTCTGCTGGCATCACTGCAGCACACAGCATTGCAGCATAAGGATCAGGTCTGTATCCAGATGCTTACAGCATCTGCTCCCTTGCAGCCTCTGTTACCCTCTGGAGAGTGATATCACATAGGGTCACTGGGGGAAACGGGGCAAGTTTTCAATGCTAGCCCTTAAACCAAAACAATTCAACAAGTAATCTACCCCATTTGGTGAAATCTGGGTCACACAACCACACTTTTCCAAATGTGCTGTGGTTGTGGTTGGAAGGGATCACTGAGTATTGTAAGCAGCATTAAAAAAAGGGGTGGGAGAGTGGAGGCTTCTTGTTTGTCTCCCTTCCTCCCCAACCTGGTGCTGCTGTTGTAAAAAACAAATTATTTGGGGAGCTTTACACTGGTGCCTGTCCTCAAGCACTATCCAGATTGCTAGGAGAAAGGGGGCTTTTCTCAAGTTCCAATCTGTGATCCCAAGGATATCTTCACAAAAGCAGCAGCATAAGACCTCTTGCCCATGCCTTGTGCCCTTGCTCACCATGGCTGGAGCAGCAAATTGACTCTTGCAATAGTCAGCGGTTGTGTTGTGGCTTGCAGTGAAGTGTATTGAGGGGTGGTGCACCAGAAACAATGTATGCATGGTCAATGCTACCCTTGTGCTTTGTATTCCTTGCAGCTGAAGCCTGTTCCGTTGGCACATCCTCTACACCAGAACAGAGACTTTAGCCAGTTTAGAAGGTGGAAAAAGAAGATACAGGAGGACATGCTCAATGAGTTAATGCATGCCTCCAAGAGTGACAAGACAGAGCTTAGAGGACAGAATGGAGGATTACACTGAACGAGAACCTGGACACGGAAAGGGAGGACAGGAGAACATGCAGGGAACAAGAGCATGCCATGCAGGAAGAGATGCTGTGGATTATGAAGGAGAGATCAGACATCTGGCATCTGGTTCAGGTTCATGAAAGGCAGCTGGATGCTAGAGACCCTCTGCAGACTATGATGAACCTGTTGCCATCATCATCTAATTCTACATCCTTCTCCTTCAAATGTCCTATGGCAGGTGAACTGGTTCTACTGCTGTCCAGGTTGCCTGCAGAGAGCTTCATGAGCCATGGGAGCAAGGGGTAGGCTGAGTCTCCCAGGATCACGACTGGCATTTCAACATCACCAATGGTTATTTTGTAATCTGGAAAGAAAGTTCCATCTATCACCCCACTGCAGTTAGGGAACCCCATTGCAGCAAAACAATCCACTATATCTGCACATTGCCCAGAGTCACTACCCTGTAAACTTGGATCACAACAGAACCCTTGGTAGATTTACCCACTCCAAATTGATGCCCCACTGATCAATAGCAGTCTGGCACTGGAAGCTTCCACAGAGCTATCGCCATTCGCTTCTCCACTGTCAAAGCAGCTCTCATTTTAGTACTGCTGCACTTCAGGGCTGGGGAAAGCTCTTCACACCATTCCTGGAAAGCAGCCTTATGCATTCAAAAGTTCTGCAGCCATAGCTACATAACAATGCAATCCCACCAGTCAGGGCTTGTTTCCTGGGGCCCAGATGTGGTCCCCCACCATATCAAGGTGATGCATGACTGTCACCAGCAACTGCAAATTGCTCCGCTCTGTGTCTTCCAGCTTGCATGGCATCACATTGTTCTGTGAGGTGGCTCCTTTATCGGCTGTGTAAATGCTGCATGATAAGGCGCGAGGTGTTTGTAATGCTCACAACAAAAGTGTACAGCTGAGCGGGGTCTATGCTTATCGTGCTATGGCGTCTGTGTGGGTAACCCAGGCTTATGGTAAAAGGCACAAAAAAGGCTTGGCTTGTTTGCCATTGATTTCAGGGAATGAGGTAAGTGCATCATTGGAGACTAACACCATGTTCCCATAACCACCCACACCAATGTTTTGGTCTGTAAGCAGACTCAGGATGAGCTCTACCCTGACATCTGGTGGTGACTTATGGTGAGTGTGGAAAAGAATTTCAGAGGTTGATTTTGTTTGCATAGGCACACCCACGCCGCCTAGCATGAGTCCACGGCAGCCCAAAATGGTCACTTTGACAGCTGTGGGATCCCTAATTTCTCTGTTATTGGGGCAGGAGGAATAAAGTGGTGTTACCCTGATTATGTGAATGGGAGACTATGAAACTGTTTTATGACAGAGGGTCTCACCATCAACTAAATAGCACTTGCTAGACAAGGAACATGGGTTCCAAAACCCAGTGAATTGAGAGAGGCTGGGGACAGGTATGTGTAGGTGTTGATATGGGCCCCCTTTAAGGGCCCAGAACACCAATTGCACTTCTTTCTCTCTCCACTGTTGAATAGAAGAGCTAATTTTGATTCTATTAGGAGTCTAGCTGGAGGCTGCTGAGCTGAATTCACTTTGGGCCCTTGGTGCACCAGTACTGGGGCTCCCATACTACAAGCTGAAATCACTAAAAGAGCTAAACTTACTGAGCTGAGATCACTGAGTGCTGTGTTAATTAGTGGAGGAGCCTGAAGATGTATTGCTAAGCGACTGGAAGAGCGGAGCAGTTTGCAGGACAGTTGGCACAGCCCATGGAACAGTGAGCCGAGTGGAGTGGAGTTGAGCAGTTTGTGGGATGGTTAGAGAGGCCCACAGAACAGCAAGCGAGTGGAGCAGTTTGCAGGGATGGCTGGAGTGGCTCACGTGTTGGCTGGAGGAGCAGAATGGCTGGTGGAGTGGAGCTGTTTGTGATGAAGGCTACAGAAGAACTCCATGGAGAGGCAGAGCAGTCAGTCTTGGACCACGTAAGGTGCCCTTTAACACCCTTGTGCCCTTCCCCATTTCCACTCAGGCTTGGGGTGTGTGTGTAAAACTCTGCAGATAAACTTTTGAACTCTGGGGTGTCACTGACCAGGGACAGAGTCTTTTGGGTTGTTGGACTTTGGAGTGATTGTACTTAAGACCCTAAGGGGAAAAGGACACTGCCCAAACTTACTTGATGGGTCTTTTGATCATGGTTTATGTTATGAATCCTGTTTGTGGTGTTTCCCCAACATGATGCCACATTGTTTCCCTCCTTTATTAAAAGGATTTTGCTACACTCAAACTCTGTGTTTGTGAGAGGGGAAGTATTGCCTCCTAGAGGTGCCTGGCGGGGGGGAGGGTGGTACGTAATAGTTCCAGATCACTGGGTGGGGGCTCGAGCCGGTTTTGCATTGCATTATTGAAATGGAATCCCTGGATACTGAACTCGGCCCCTGTTGCTGCCAGCTCAGAGGGGCAGAAGGGTTACAGGTCCCATAAGGTATTGCAAGCCCAATACAAAATTACACTCTGCTAGGTGCACTGTGGGATAGCTACCTACAGCACAGTGTCCCACGCATTGATACAAGCCTTGCTAGTGAGGCTGCACTCTGCTGACACAATGAGCATTGTGTGGACACGCAAGATCAACTTGCTTAAATCAGAGGCTTGATGTCGACTTACATGAAGTCGACTTAACTTTGTAGTGTAGACATGGCCTTAGTCTCAGTGTTCCACGCTTTGCTTTCTCACACAAGCTGCTTATTTGATGGGTTATTTTCCTGCTGCAGCACTATCCTGGAAACTCAGGGAGATTATGCTACAAAAATCACTGATATCCTTTCTTGCTTTCAGTGACCACATAAGCCCTGTTCTCACTTCACAACGAAGAGCTAAAAATGGCAAGCATTTGGCTTCAAAGAGAGTAAGATATGTAAGCACATTCATTTCCCATCACCAAGCTTAACCTGAAAACCCAGGGAGCATTCCTGAATCAATAGAATTGCACAATTGTATTTTTTTTTCTCCTCAGCATTACAACCTTAAGTTCTATCATTTTTATCATTCCCAAATACACACAAATATTCTGTACATTTTCAGCACAGTATACTGGTTACAGCACCATTGTGAGTTTCTATTAGAAGTATCTACAGATTTTTCAGAAAAATGCAAGGACACTGTACAAATTGGAGAATGTTTGAAAACAATGTGTATACTCAAAGCAGCTTGACAAAAAAAAAAAATCTTATATTTAAGAAATGTTTCACATCCTGGTAAAAAAGTGCTAAAGGATGACTTTGTGTTGGCTTCACGAGTGGAGGGAGAACGATTTCTTCAGGATTTTTAAGCTTTTAACAAACAGTGTTTCAATGTCTGTTATTTGATCAAGTATCTCATTGTCTAAACAAAACAAACGCCATGTGACATTCTTCCTGTATGATGTATATTTTTCCTATACAGAGTTCTTTTCCAGATGCATTTGCAGCCTTGCCTTGAATATAAATATTGATATTTTCCACTGTGCTTCAGCGTTCTTCTTCAGTGTGCAACAGCATGCGAAGTGCCTGGCAGCACAGGGAAAGACACCGCTATTATTTGCACTGCAGTAGCACCTAGAGGCCCTAAACAAGATTGGAAGCCTTTGTGCTAGGTACTGTGCAGTCACATAGTAAAAGCCTATCCTTGTCCCAAAACATTTACGATTTGTATACACATAGTGCACGTGCATTGGGGTAATAGAGAGATGAAGTGACTTGTCCAGGTCATACAGAAGGCAGGTGAGATAACTGGGTGAGAATCCAGGTCTGCTGAATTTTTTTTACAGTTTTAAGTCCAGAAAAAGTTCACCCTCTTGCACCCAAGTGGATGGTTCCATGTGTCACATTTCTGTTATTCTGATGGAACATGGGTGTCAGAGTCAAGTACTGGGATCATGGGCAGGGTCATGCATCTCTCAAGTAGCTAAGGCCAATGCCAAGGTGACTTTTGAATACCAGAATTGAGATCTTGAACTAGGCTCTATTCAGTGCTGAGGTGGTACAGAAAGAGGAACTCCAGGGTGAAGAGCTCATGACAAACTGTGTTGTTCAGCAGGCGGGTGGCTGTGATTTGTCCCAGTTGGAAGTTTTTTTTCCAGAGCACCTGGCTTCATTCTTCAGTACCATGAGTAGCAATAACAATCACTGTGGCCAGATCTGAGACTGATATGATTGTCACAGTCCGCTGGCCAGCCACAAGTGTATATGAGCTTTTTGGGGGCTAGTGGACATCCATTAGCATAGATCCCAAGGCTTTGTGCTGATGTACTGATCCAAGCACACATCCTCTGGATACTGAGGAATGTTACAGAGGAAAAATTATTATTTGAAATGCCCTTCCCCCCCCCTTCATACAAGCTTTGTTTCAGTCTTGCCTGGATTTGGCATTAGTGCTCCATTATCCAGGGGATATTGATTTTAACTAGGCATTGAGAAAGCTGGGAAATGATGTTGTTTACATTTTATGTATATGAGGTGCAGAGCTGATAGGATGTCTGCCTATCGCCGTCATTCAGCACATGCCGTCTCACCCGCTCTCCCAAAGGCTACATATACATGTTGACAACAACAATTCACATGTAAGGAGACAGAGACAAATGCAGGTAAGAAGCTGATTCATAAGAGAGAGATGAAAGATTGGGAAGGTGGTTGGCACATGGAAGGTTGTTTCTAAGAGCAAACGGGAAAAAAGTACAAGGGCAAATGGAAAGGAGAGAGAGGAAAGGGAGAAAGAAAGAAAAGGGGTGGAATTGTGCAGATTTGAGATCTGATCTGAAGCCTACTGAAGTCAATGGAAAGCTCTCCATTATTGTTGTTACTGAACGTTTATGACATGGTCATACCTAGAGGCCAATCAGGTTGAGGGTCCATTGCACTAGGTGCTGTACAAATATATAGCAAGTGACAGCCGCTGTTCCAAAGAGTTACAGTTTGAGTGGGAAATGGTTTCCCTGTTCTGCAAAATTTTAGAGAAATTTAATTGTTTTCCCATTCCACATCGGGATGGTTCCCTGGAAGCGACGACATGTCCCTGCTGCTCTTAGACGGAGGCGCGGCTAGGTGGTTCTGCGTGCAGCCACCGCCCTGTGCACTGGCTCTGCAGCGCCCATTGGTCAGGAACTGTGGCCAATGGGAACTGCAGGGGTGGTGCCTGTGGGCAGAGGCAGTGCACGGAGCTGCCTAGTTGTGTCTCTGCCCAGGAGCAGCAGGGACATGTCATCGCTTCCAGGGAGCTACCTGAAGTGACCACCGCCAGTATCCAGCACCTGATGCCCCCTCCCATGCCCCAACCCCCTGCCCTGATCCCACGCTCTGCTCCTCCTCCCATGTCCCTACCCCCTGCCCCGAACCCCCTCCCATACCCAAACTCTTTCCCTCTTAGTTAACTGGAATTTTTGACTTACTAGCACCCCTCCTCTCATTCCCCCAACATGCCAGATAACAAAGCTTTTACTGTGGTTTGTCCCCAATTCTTAGCTAGTTGGGAGCAGTTATTACCTTCCACCTATCAAGACTTCAGTGGGCTTTCAATCAATTCCTTAAAGAGAAAGACCAGGACCATGAAGTCCATGTGAGAAGAAAGGAAAAGCCAAGAAAGGGATCTGAAGCATGAGATGATGTGACCCAACAATAGGAGATGGTAAAGATATTAGCAGACTGACAGGGTCAGAGGACAACAGAATGTAGGGAGGACAGAGAAAAGGAGATTGCAGCCAATGAGACAAAAGCTGATCCAGATGGGAAAAACCAGAGATTTAGCCCCAAAAATGAAGAGAAGGAAATGTTTTCAAATGCCTCTGTATTGATCTATGCTCTCCCATGCCTCTCAGACTTTTACTGTTCTTGAAAATAATAGTAGTAAGAAAACATTCTGATAAATTAAACAATTAATACTGAATCTAAAGCCAAATGAGCCGTCTTCCCTTTACACTAACTTCTGCAGTCTTCTCATAAATTAATTTCTCTAGAGGGATATGGTCCAGGAGGCGCTTGATTTTCTTCAGCCTTGCTCTAGGAGTAGCAATGTCAGCACAGTCAGTGGAGTTACACTGGTTTAATGGAGATCAGGATGAGTTCCAAGGGGATTTAACTCCAGAGACTGAGAGAAAGCACGTCCCAGCCATTCTCAAAAAGCTACTGCATGACAGGATATGCATGTCGACAAGATGATTCTGCTGGGCTTGATGCTTCAAGATCCTAGCCACTCTGGCACCAACCCAACAAAGCCCTTAAGCACATGTGTAGTCCCATTGACTTCAGAGGGACCAATTATGCACTCTTGTTTAAGTGCTTTGCTGGATCCGGGCCGGAGTGCCATTGTCTGCTCACTCTCTGCACTTGTGGCCTCTTCTGTCACCACACATTGACTTTAGACAGGTGGGGCTTCCAAAGTGCTATTGTAATTCAATAAAAAAAGCCCCAATAAGTATCACCTCATAGCATAGATCAAACAGCCAGCTGCAGACTTACAAATCTGGTTTATTGGCTTTATGGGAGAGGAATATTTGTATATTTTCTAAAGTTTGGATTATTACACTGCTTTTGTTGATCCAGCCCAACTCCCGATTTGTGCATCCTTCCTGCAGCAACCTAACTCAGTGGCATGTGCAATTTTGGGAGTAGCAAAGTATCAGTTTTGTAGGGCCACCTGAGATGCACTTTTCCTGTAAAATTTCAGTGAAAGAACCTCACAGCAGAACGAGGCCTGGAATCTTTTATACAGCTCACTGTAAGTAATCCAAGATTTCACTGTAATACTTAGGGAAAATGTTATTTATAACAGCACAGCCAGACTGCAAACAGATGCCGGTAGAAAGTTAATCTATTACTAAACTAATTTGCCCTTTTTTCCTGCCATGAGACTGTAGAACATAAATAAAATGTGTTTCATAACCATCAAGTTTGCCGAAAGGACTCAGCACTCAAACACAAGTTTGCCATCCACAGAAATATGGGCACCTGTAGGGCTGCTGGCCTGTCTTCCCAGCCCAGGAAGGACTATTACTCCTATGAAACAATCTGTTCTGGCCCATCCTTTAAGCCTAGGCATGAAGTAACACAAAGAAAGTTATTCACCTGACCAAAGCAGGCTGCAGGGGTCCAGAGTTCATTCCCCTTGCCTCTCTGCTGCTCTCCTGCACTTCAGGCCCTGCCATGGGAACTCACCTGCTTCCTGAAATGCTTTGCTTCAGGTGAGACCTCTCAGCCTTTTACAGGAACCCCCTGACTGATTTCCAGCTATGTCTGACAATCAAACAGGACTGGCTGGCCCCAGACTCTAAAAACAGGGAGAACAGGCTGTTACAGAACCTCTGGTTACCACTGTAGTTGACTAAAGACCCCAATCCTGTGAGATCAGAAGCAAAGTTCATTCTATACCTTACAAGGGGGAGTTATTAACTTTCAGTGGCCTGATTCAACAAGACACTTAAGCACTTGCCGAACTTCAGGTGTAGGTTTAACTTGCATTGATTTTCAGAAGCAGTTTTCAGAAGTTTTGTAGCTAGATAATATTTTATCATTATCAATACAGCCTCTTAATTAAACTTTTCAAAAGGATGTATTCAGTTCTTTGGCATGTGCTAAGGATCACTGCTTATATATTTTGTAAAGCAGCATAGACTTCTCTAGCATAATTAAGGTAACAGCACTGTTTTCATTATTTATTTGTATGCTATTTTGTCCTAACAGTTCCTTTTAGATCTGGAATCTCATTTTTAATTGGATTTGTGGGAATTTCTAAAGGGATTTTGAAGGGTAGTGTTGTGTCTCTAAGTAGCAATTCTTCTGGGGCGGAAAAAAAAGCAATTTTTCTGGCTAAAAATAGAACAAAAGTTTATTCTGACAAGTAAAGAGATTTTAAAGATCACATTTGAACTGGCAGGAAGGTTTTTTCATTTTAATGAACTGATGACCATGGGCCAAACTCATTATTTCTGTATTTCTTACCAGTTTGCACAGAAGAGGGAGGGCAGCTAAAAGGGGAAAGCCCTTCCCCTATTCCTGCTTGGCAAGCAGTGGAAGAAGAGAAGGCAGCTCCCTGCGAATTTTGTTTGTTCCCAGAGCTCAGACAGTGGCATCATTATGAAATAGCTGTGAGCCGGAAGACTGCTCTGGATGCTGGCATCTTGCTAGCATTCCCACATCCTGCATAGCCAGAACACACACTGCTTTAAACTGGAGCAGGGTTTTCCCAGCCAATCCTGGACATGTTTGGCCCCATTAAGGCTAAATCACCATGGAACCAGCAACCTGGCATGGTATAAGCACCTCTCATTTGCACCCAGATACCCAGCATATTTTTCCAGGTTTTGTTGTTGTTTTGTTTTTGTGTGATGGAAGTGCTTGAATTCTGGGAACAAACAAAAAGGTTTTAGCATTGACTGGCTCTTTTCTACACTGTGCTTTCAGGAACAACAGATGCAGCCTGCAGAATGTTGTTTGACTTCTGCTCAGCTGGAGACAGTAAGATTCTGCTTCTTACATAGAAGTCACCCGATGTAGAAATATTTTAGGCACTATTGATTATGGTAATAATGAGCAGCTCTGGGCATCACTGAAATCTGAGAGAGATCATTACATTTTCAAAACGGAGATTTCTCATACTGCCATCGATTACTGCCATTTATCAACTAACCTTCTAAAAATCAAAATCCATGTTAATTGCACAGTATTTTAGGACTGAAAACAATAATACAAGGTTTCCCTTCTCTTTAGAAATCTGGCTTTTTATTTTTATCATGTAACAAGCCCAGAAAGTCTTATGTTCCTGTTAAAATATAAAATAAACGAAATTGGAACCATTTGTAATCAGGATTTTATCTGAGCAACATTTTCCTTATCACCCAGTGCCTTTAAGATTTTGTTCCATTATTCTACTGCAGTAATAACAAAGAAACTAAACTGCTTGCATCAACCAATAATGCAACCAATTTTAAAGGCTTGCATGTCAAAAATCCATTATTGCAGACATGATTACCTGGAACTAGTGATAACAAATTGTCACAAATTACACTTTTTTTCCTGGGGGGAGGGAAGAGGAGGGTAATATCTTCATCATTTAGAATATATCATGTTTTATACAAGCAGCAGATGTTAATATGAAAAGACAGAACATCTCAATTTTCTCACTGTTAACTCAGCTTACTGAGCCAACTTCACAATTCTCACATTCCTTAGTCCTAAGAGAAAATGCTAATTTAGATTGTTAAAGATGACACGGGTTAGGGTATAAAGGGTAATTAGCATAAGATCCCGCACAGAGTGTTTTTAGCACCATTAATCAACACCCACCTAGGCATACACTTTTTTAGTCAGAAGTGCTGAAAACCTCCCAAAATATTCTGTTCTAGTTAAGTCATAAAAAAAATGTAGAATTTGTCTTTAAAATAGGATTGGGAGCATTTTTCAGTAAAAGTAACTTGATGTGCAGTTAAAGTAGAACTTTTACTTTACACAAAGGAATTATCAAAACCACATATAGGTATTTTTGTATGAGGATGCTTTTCTGATATTGAAGATTCTTGTGGACTCAGCTAAAGTTCAGGAATACTGTCAAAATGCACTTCACATTTTTTGGATTTGCATTTTTTAAAACCAATTTTTAAATTTATATTTATATATAATCAGTTTTTATACAAAAAATTCACTCAGATTTGCACTCCATTTAATTATACACACTTCGGCTAAGTTACATTTTCATGAGTAAAGCACAACTTGATTTTATTTTCAAATATGACTTGGGATGACAAAACCCAATTTGAATTCACAGGATAGTATTTGGAAGTCGATCCCACACAAAATCTACATTACACTTAAAATAAATTATTATGACTGTATCTGATGCAAAAAGAATGATCATTTGAACTATTGGAAGGTGTTCCTAAAACCAATATAAAAAATAATTAGAGAAGGTTTTCTGGAATCTTAAAAATGTTTTAAAAGATAGCGCTATTCTGTTACCATTTGCCTTGTTTGATTATTAAATCAACATGCATGAAACAGTGCACTTCCTACATTAGACAAGCATAGAAATAAAATCTCCAGCTGCCAGGGACAAAGTTCTAGGCATTTTAATGCTAAAGCAGGCCAGTCAAGTAATTATTGTCTCTAATTGGCACTTCTACAAGATGTTACAATTTTTACAGTATCTGCAGCCAAGTGGCACTTTAAAAGGTGAGAAATTATTTCTTGCCTTTAGGGGAAAAAAAAATCAAGTACATTTCCAGTCTGAGCAACATATATGAGAATGGTGACTGAATACTTTAAAGCTTGAATCCAGCAAATCAGTTAAGTACATGCTGAATTCTAAGCATGTGAGTACTAATAGTTTCAGAGGGGAGTACTAGTTAATGGGACTATTCTTGTGTCTCTGTACTTAAGTGTTTTCACTGGACCGAGGCCTCAGCAAAGGATAAACACATCACTACCAGTGATTGTGTGAAAACTGGGCCAGATTCTGACAGCAGGACATGTGTCGCTTTGCTTTTGAAAAGTAGAATCCAATCAACAAAATGGAAGAGTCACTTCAGTAGGTATTACTGGAAACCCAAGTTCTGCTGAACCTGCTGTGGAGCTGGGTGTTTACTCTGCCGGTGCTTACACTAAATAAGATTTAGTGCTTACATCACCAGGTCCTTAGCTGATGATCTGGCCCACAGAGTGCTTTTCACCCATAGACATGTCCAAACAGTTTACAAGGGTGGGTAAGCATTATCATCATCATCCTATTGTATAGAGGTGGGAAACCGAAGCACTGAGAGAAGTTACTTGCCCACAATGACTTTTAGAGCAGGGCTGACTCCAGTAGAAACAGACCATCCTTCGTGCCATTAAAATACAATACCCTCTTACCCGTTTCATTTCTGAGTTCCAGTGAAAGCAATTTGCTTACTAATTCTGGAGAGATGGTTAGAAAGAAAAAAAAGCGACAGATGAATCAGCATACATGTCCTGAGAAGTCCATCCAAATTTGGCCTCTCCTTTGCGATACTGGTGGTGGTGAGGAAACCTGCTCCTATTGTGAAGCCTGCATTTTCTCCTCACAAATTGTGTATGCTCAGTCATACGAGCTCCTCCTTTTGGGGAGAAAATGGGCAGGTAACATGTTGGCTGAAGTTATATTCCTGGTGTCAAACTGAGTAACTGATTTTAAAAAAATACACTTGCTGGAAGGTTGCAAAGTAACCCTACCTTTCTCATAATTCGAAACCATAACACGAGAGAAAACAGGCTGCTCCCTGAGGCAGCAAGGCACAATTCACCCAACCTTGCTTTAAGCTGGCTGTTTGAACACTGACTCTGCTCCCAGACTTTGCTGCAGAATGCCCTGACCTGCAATCTACCCCTTACCCCATTACCACCACCCTTAACGTGATAGCTTGCAGTTAAAATACAGTCCTCAATACACCACACAATGGGGCACTCAATGAAGGCCAGGTTTACTATACATAGACAATAACACAATCAGTATCTTCTGTCATAACAAAATAAGTTCTTTACACCATCACTTTCAAAACAGATAGATACTCAGTTGTCAGACACAGATACTTTGCATGCACTCTCACCACTTAACCAAAGCTCTAGTGGTCCTCGCCCAAATCCAGAAATGTTTCTTTCTTAAAATCAAATCTCTACTTCAAAAGCTCATTCATCCACATGGAATTATATCCGCTACATGATTGAATTCTTAATTATAAAGTAGCAATTACTGGCTACAGCATGCACAGTAACATCAGGGAGGATATTGTCCTCTAGTGTGCCCAATGGACCATGCTGAAAAGAACAAATTCCCACTCCTGGAACTTTTTATGTATAGGACCAAAAGGAGTCAGTGCTAAAAAAAGAATAATAAGTATTTCTCATGTCAAGCCTGTTAGCACAATAGAATGGGACCAAAGGAAGCAAATCCTAGATGTCAGATAGGCACCTTGCATCAGGTATTTGGCTAGCTCACCTGTAGTGTTTAGAACAGAGTTCACTCTCCCTGCACATTCAACTCTTGTCTGCTGCTGAGACTGGCAACTGGTATTAATTATGGTGTATATTAAGGAGGGTGGATGGGGTGTTATACAGACACTTGTCTCCTGAGACAGACTCCAGCAGCTCATTTCATACAAGATACCAAGCCACAGCTGAGTAACAATCCTCTGGATGGCCCCTGGTTTGAGATTAAAACTCTATGCTAGCAGAAGGGAAACTTTATTTTACGATCAAGAGAGTTCAATGGAGATGACAACTTGTGAGAAAGCAGTCAAGTACCTTGGGAAACCATCAAGAGGGAGAGCTAAGAAAGAAGAAAAAAAAACAGGAAATCAGCTGTTGCCACCAGCTAATTAAACATGTGCACAAACCTCTTAAGACACAAAAATCTAATTCTGTTCTTAAAAAAGGTAAATTTTATTTTAAAAAATACATCTGGGAACTCAAGCTATTGCTAGATTTCAAAAGAGAAACTACAAGGATTAAGCACCAAGAATCGCTTTCTTGAGTCCAGCTTAAAGGTTACAAGCAAAACAAAAGTACCTGGGGTTAGCACAGAGGAATCCACAAGCCATAAAGAAATAAAATGGATAAACCTCATTGTGTCTTCCTAGACATTTCCTGAACTACTTACATATCTGGGGTTTTAAATGAGTAGTTTTAAATGAGTAGATACTGATGATTTTTTTCATACCTGGCCCAATCTTCTTACAGCATAGCTACTGCCCTGTCCACCTCTCTCCAGGAGAACAACAACAGACAGACCAAAGGGGAGTTTTTTCTTAATTTTAAAAAGTTCTAGCCTTCCCATTGGCTCTTTTCGCCGGGTGCCCACTCACCTCCTTTTACTTATGAAGAGCAGTGAGACTTTTTAACGCTTTACAGATAGAGCAATTAGAGAACAACTACTAAGAGAGATTTTATAGCTACTGGCTGGCTGAGTATCCATAAAAGGGAGATTGAGCCTACCCCTGCTTCATTTATCACAGGGCTAGTTACCAAGTAAAGTCTTGGCTTAGTCTGGTTGTTAATGCTGACAATCCTGTTACATGTTACCTTTCTCAGATCCGAAGAAGAGCTCTTTGTAGCGTGAGACCTTGTCTCTCTCATCAACACAAGTTGGTCCAATAAAGGCTATTACCTCACCCACCAGGGCTGTTAATTGTTGTTCTGGCTCCTTTCTCCTCCAGTTTGAGGAGGACACAATCAATAAAGGGAGTTTAATCTTTACTTAAATATCTTGAGCACCAGTATGGTACTTGCAAGCCAACTCAGCTTTCAGGCCCTGTGTCCCCATGTAGCCAATTGGACAGCTTTTAATCCCTTACCAGCATTCAGTGAAGTTGTATGCAGAGCAGGAGACTAGAACTCACAGGAAAGTCACATGATTATTCTGTTTTGGTCTGTACACAGCTTGCTGGCCCCATTAAATGTATCTTTTTCATTTTAGTCATTCTATAAATGAATTCATTCCTTGTTGGGAGCAGGAGAGAACTCTGTTCTAAATTAAAATCTCACTTTCACAGGAACTGAAATGAGGGGACAATGGTGGGTTGTTGTATCGAGACTAGGGGTTACCCACCGACACCCAGGGAGATCTACAGGGGAAAGGCTTGAAGGCATGAGTGGGAGAATGAAACAAACAAGGTGTCACGGTTGGCAATTTGCATTAAGCTAAGTGGAGGCTGTATGGTCATGATATAATTCACCTCTCCATGAACGCCTCATTCGCCCAATGAAGAACGAACTGGGGCTATGATCAGGCAAAGAGATCCCTGTAGGCAGACATTCACACCTATGCAGACCCTGATAAAAGAGCCCCGAATGGCTGCTGTATCCAGACTTTCCTCAGTTCTTCTATGCCAGGTTCTTATCTTGCAAAAGGGTCTGCCCGTGTGGCTCTCTTTGTTTCTAGGCCAACTAGCTGTTTGCTGATACCCATAAACATCCTCCCATATGTGCTATAGTGTGATAGTAGAGTTTATTGTCTCAAAAGAATCACACTAAATCTATTTATGCTTGTTGAAATATTTAGAACATTAAATTTTAAAAGTCTTCCTGCTCTTATTAGAGGACTCTATCATGGGGCTAATTCCCTATTCCTTGTACTCCAGAGCATCTCGTAAAAAGTTCCACTTCCATATAAAGGTTAATGCTCAAGCTTCCAGAAGTAGTTCTATAATGATGTTGGACTTGGATTTCTCAATTAAATGCTAATTTAAACAAATGTAAAATAACCCTCTAACATTTCTTTTTTGATAAACAGGGGTACCCTGCTCCCGAGTTGTCAATTTTAGAAATCCACCAGTGAGCTAATTCCTCTGACGTGTAGGTTTGGGGCTTGTCTCTGTAAAGAATGTATAGAACGGTAACCCAGTTGTACTCCACCATATGTTCAGCCTCATGCAAAAGTCAAATCAACTGCCTTTTTCTAAATTATTTCTTCCCTTGATATATGGACCTTATTTATAACCTCCCTTTGTGCAACCATAATGGCATCACATAGGGTTTAGGTTCTGAAAACTGCAGCAATTGCCTGAAAATTGATTTGATGTTTTTTGCCCATCCCTCCCTCAGGTCCCTCAAGACATTTTAATATGAGCCATGACATTATGATGGATGAAATCTGGCATTTTACTGTAGCAGTGCTACTCCCATGTGGAAAATAACAGCTTGTTCAAAGCCCATCTTCTAGCCAGATTTAGGATATACAGTAAGCCAGAGTCTCAGTCCCTGCCCCCCTCCTTCTCTCCGGTCTCACAGCATCCTTCTCAAACAGCTTCATTTCATAACTCAAGCTGCCTAAGTATCAAGTTTTTACTAAGCCTTACCAATGAGCGCAGTCAACTCAAAGCACATGAGTTACTCACCACAAAACTCTCCCTGTTAAATTACATAAGGAACTAATTTGCAGGTAATTATTTGAACAGAAAAAAATCTAACATTTGATGTTCACGTCCAATGACTGTGCGAATACACAATGCCGCCTCTGACAACATCAAGCTTCTGTTGAATTTAAAGCACACCATTATAGTGTTAAACACATTCATATATCTTTTACTTATTTGTAAAATAAAATCCCATTTGGATGACCTGAGCTTTATAAATGGAAGGAGCCTCATTTCCTATTGGCAAAAAAATCTATGGATATTGGGAAGAACGAGTATTTTGAAAAGACCGTGGTAGGAGCTATGATCTGTAGACTCTTTAATATCTAAATGCACGAGTACTTGTAACACTTTTGGTTTCCACAACCATTCTTGTGAACAAAGTTGAGTTCCCATGAATGTTGGAACCTAAGTGAATCAAAGGGTCAAAACAACCTCCCATATACATATTCTCTCTCCACATACTTGTTTATTTTATTCATACAGCTCTCATCCGCAAAGAGCAGATGGAACTTCGGTTTTAAGGTTTCAACTGAAAAACTGTGTATGTGCAACCGCCTCCCCCACTTCATGGAATTCAATGTATCTGCAGTAGCTCAGAAGGATAAGCTGAGTCAAACTTGCTAGGGTTGGACTGGTAGGGAATCTGCATATGGCATTCTTGATCCTTAAATCATTCCGCCATTATCAATGACTGCAATGAATTATTTTGCTTATTAATAAAAATGTGATCACACAATGGGCTAGACTGTGGCATTAGGCACAGTCCAGAACAAGGGATGGTGTACTAGCAGCAATGGCCCAGAAATAGCTCCAGAAGACATTCTAGCTAGGGTGCTTATATGGGCCCCATTACTGTGGTGTCTGAGCACCTCAAAGTCTTTCCTCACAACACTCCCAGGAAGTAGGAAAATATTATCCTCTATTTACAGTTGGGAAATGAGGCATCAAAAGACTAAGGGCCAGATTTTCAAAAGTATTTAGGCACCTGAAGATGCAGATAGGCACCTAGTGGGATTCATATAAACTACTGAGCAGGTAAGTTGTGTATGTCCTATTGATATCTATGGGAGTTAGGTGCTAGGTGCTTTTGAAAATCCCAGTAGGTGGCTTTCTGCATCTTTAGGTACCTAAGTACCCTTAAAAATCCAGCCCTAAGAGATTGCCCTTGGTCACACTGGAAGTCTGTGGAGAAGCAGGGAACAGGAACAATTTCCAAGGCCAGCACACAAACCTTTGGACCATTCTAATGCTCCGCTGAGTCAGAATCCCTTCCCTACTTCCTCCTGGCTCTCAGGGAGGCGGAGGGTCATTTTATGCTGATCTGTACCAAAGGTAAAATAATGCCACCCTCTTCCCTGCACTAGCTTTGCTACTCTGGTCACTGAATTGGGAAGTGGCCATTCCCTGCCCCTTTCTATACATTTGCTCCAGAGAAGGAGTAAGCAGGGAGAGCCAGGGCCCATGACCCCATCACTTTTAAAAGTGGGATGGCAACCCGCTCCCACTTTTGACCTGCCTTAACGGTGAGCAAGGGGGGCTAGGAGAGTGAGGGGGTGGAGAGGAGCGAGTGGGAGGTGGGGCCTCAGGGGAAGAGGTGGAGTGAGGGCAGCAGCTTGGGGGAAGAGGTGTGGCAAGGATGGGGCCTCAGGGAAAGAGGCAGAGCAGGGGCAGGGCCTCAGGAAAGGGACAGAGTGAGGGCAGGGCCATGGTTAGGGAACTGGTGCCCCTCGACTTCTAAGGAGCTTCCTGGACTCCTGAAGCAGGGCCCTACACACTTGGACCCAAAGTCTGAATACACTGAATTGGAGAAATAGCTGATATTATTCCCTTGCTTCAGCACAGTAAGGATCTTGCTCTGTACATGGAAAGACATTGAAACAAATGGCTGTAGAAATAATCTAGTCAAACCCTTAACTGTGAGAACAAACAAACACAAGTGTTTTCCATTTGTGTTGTATGGTTAGGGTAAACCCAATCTGACACTTACCCGACAGCCCCATTGAACCAAACTTATTTAGCTGAATATATTTAATTTGGCAATGGAAAGGATATTACATGACTATCAGATCTTCATGGCTTTATAGCTTTTGTCACTGGAGAGTGGAACTATTTCTAGTCTCCTCTCCCTTCTCAATTTGTATAAAACAAATGGGTTCACCATCACAGATTACCTTAACAGCCAACGGAGATACCTGTAAATCCTGTGCAACATCACTACAAGTATTTGTTAATGGCTGATTTTGAAGGTCAACAACTGAAAAATTGTCACTATTTATTTCAGTCCAGTTTAGTTTGAGGGTTTTTTTGTGTGCTGTCCATCAGCTCTTTCAGCGTAGCTGTTTCATCCTGTTCATTTTTGTAAGTACATCCTTCAAATTCCTTTGACAACCTGAGAAAGTATTGCAGCTGAATACAATATTAATTACATTTCAAAGCAAACCTTTTATTCATTTGGGGACAATCTGTGAAACAGAAATCTGTGACTGAACCTGCTGCCAAGCCAATTACTGCAAAATAACTCAAATATGTCTCAACAGATTGCAGTTTTTCCTATTGTTAGATTGTTTATTTTTTGGCTCAAAAGGTTACATTCACTTAAATTAGACATGTACTTAAGTATTATATATTTGTATAACTGTATATAGGTATATATAGATATACACCTTAAAATGTAAGAGTCAAGCAAACTCTTTGTAGTTAACAATTTATTCTGTTAATCTAATTGGTTTTCTTTTTTGGAGTCATCTGCAAACAGACTTTGATCATTATAGTTTCATAGATTTTAAAGCTACAAGAACCATTATGATCATCTGCTCCAATGGTTCTTGACCTTTTGGGGCTCAGGACCCATTTGTAAACCTCGATGACCAGTCACAACCCAATAAATAGCTTTAGTGCAAAAAACAAGACACCTCCCCCAATGCATTTGGCTAATAAAATATTTCTTACCCATGATATATAATATACATATTAACATAACAAGTACTACATAAGGACATTGCATATCATAGCGGCAGTTCCTGAGACTCCTATCCCATGGGGCTGGAGCGGCTTGGCTCCCTGCTCCAGGCATTGCAGCCTCTGGGGTCACAGCACTGCACAGATTTTGGCCCAAACCCTTGGCCAACCAGGTCAAATTTGTGAGAGTGGCAATGCAACCTGGTGCTTGGAGTTACAGCACCACTCACTCAAATTTGGCTCAAACAGCCCACCATCATGATGGTGGTACAGTTGAACCAAACCTAAGCAGCTCAGCCAAACAGTGCATCATGTTGCAATGTCCAGAGTGGGAAGCTGAGCCCAGTCAAACTCATGTTACTAGAGCCACGGCTGCAGAGTGAGTGCAGAAAAGACTCTGAAACCCCCATGCTCCTCCCAAGGCCCTCCCATCTCCCACAGGGATAGGACCTGACCTGACCCCTCTCCAGGCTTCCCACATGGTGTTGACAGATTCCGATGACCCAATTTTGGGTTACAATCCAGCGGTTAAGAAACCCTGACTTAGTTTGACTTCCTTCATAACACAAGCCAAATAACCTGACCCAATAACTTCTGCATCAAGCCCATAACTTTGGTTTGAGCTATAGAATATCTCTTAGAAAGACATCCAGCCTAGAGTTAAACATGTCAAGTGATGGAGTATTTAAAATCCAGTATAACCCTAAGTAAATTGTTCCAGTGGTTAATAACCCAATCACTGACTGTTAAAATGGCATATTGTGCCATCTTTAGTCACATTGGGTAATACCTTACTGCATGAGTGGTCCCATGGACGCCAATAACACTTCTGCTATAGTCAGGTACTACTCAACATGAGTAAGGGTGACATGATCTGGCCTTATGAATTTTTCATGACTCAGATTATCTGATGAATGGTTTATATAAACATATGACACAGCCTATGGATTGTTCATGACATATTTGCCATCTCAACTGTTTGCTGTTCATAAGTCTTACTACGCAAATGGTTGCTTAGGTCATACAAAATTGTTTCTCCTTCCAAACCCAAACAGATCTTTCAAGATGGCCACACACATAATTTTGTTCCAAATACTCATCTAAGTACCTATTTGGAATAGTGTCTGCAACCTTTTTTCCTTTCTACCAACATACTTGAAAGTCAAAAATCATTATTCAAACCAATGTTTGCCAATTTTATTTTTAGTATTCACCTCATTCTATTACAGAGTTTTTGATCTTGCATGGTGAACAGTCCTAGTTTAATCTAGACTTTTGGAATTGTTCCTTATTGCAAATCTTATTCAGTTCCAAACAAGCTGAAGAACAACTTGCAGGCCATTCGGCCAGAAAACATGGACTTGAATTAGTGCCCAAAAATATAGTTGCTCTCTGTATACACATTCATCATCAATGAACTTCCATTTGTCCCCCAGTTTAATTAAGCATTGAGAAGTTTGGCTGGTTACTTTAACCACAAATGAATCAAACATATATAACCTACATTATCACACTGGAAGTCTCATGAGAACAAGTTTTCTTGTAAGAATCCTGGCACTCTATTCTAGCCTCTAGCTGGTCCAGAAATACCACAAAAAAACCCCAGTGTCTCATATGTTGATTCCAGCTGAAACCAATAAGCAAGTGAAATAAAGAAAACTCAACTTCTACTCACCTCAGAAAAGGTCCATATAAAATTCAAAGTAACAGGTTTAATATTCAAAAGTGCCGAGCACTCAGAATTCCCATTTACTTCAATGGAACTGGCAATTACTTAGCAGCTCGGTAAAAATCAGGCCATAATTTCTTCACACAGACTAGCTAGAAATGCCAACAAGATCTGCCAAGAGCAGAACAAACAATCACTTATTCTTAGAACGTGGTCTTTGGAAAATCTTTCAAATTCAAGTCACTGAAAGCATTTTTGAAAAATACATCTGGAGTTTTCCATTTCTTAAGCTATGACAAAATTCCCTAGGAAGCTTATTAGGATGGAGGCTTATTAGGATGGACTCACAGTAGCAAGCCTGCCATTTAAAGATGGAAGGTCAGGTTTATGCTTTTATCATACAGAACTGAGAGCCAGGAGACCTGGGTACTGGTTGAGCTATGCCACAGATTTCTTGTGTAACGCTGGATGGATCATTTCATCTCTCTGTTCCTCAGTTTACTCACCTGCAGAATGAGATGGTGACACTTGCCTACCTCCTAGAGGTTTTGTAGGGGTTGATTAATTCCTCTTTATTAGATTTTGAAATCCTATTCTTAAAGTGCTCTCACACCCATTACAACCATCAACCCACTCAGATAGAACCTTCTTGATCTCCCATTGTATTTTGTGTAGCCCCTCTGTCTAGAAAAAGCAGGGATTCTGTGTCTTGTACAAGCCTCAAACCTACAGTAATACTTAAAGAGGCACATGCAGCCAGATAATATGTTCCCATAACCGACAGCTGCAACCTGGAGCCATCAAGCAGCACTGACCCTGTGGAGGGTAGTTGCTATGGGAAATCATGGGGGAGATATCCTAGAGAGTGACTGTTTGTTTCTTCTGAGTAACAGGGCTACTTCCTGTATACGCAGGCAGCAAGTTGTGATTTCTGCTCCTGACTGGCCGAGAATTGTGAATATCTTGTCATTTTTGTTAGCCCCACTTTCCACCTCAGCCCATTTGTTTGTCTTATCCACCTGTTTGTTTCTTAGACTGTAAGCTCTTTGTGGGAGGGAATGTTAACTGTGGTGTATTGAAAACTGTGGCGTTTGTAACTTTAAATTCTGCAGGGTTTTCCTGGTCTTGTTTGCAGGCTAGGAGGCTCTATAGGGAAGCTTGGGATCTGGCTCCTTCAGCACTCAGTCTGTAAAGACCCAGTTTAGAGCAAGGTGGTGTGAGCTCCCTTAGGGAGCAGCCTGTTTTTGGTTCTTGTGTGTTAAGGTTTTAGGTTTGAAGAAATTAAATAGCATTACACAGCAACCTTCAAGAAAGAGTATTTTGTGTTCTTATTAGGGCTATCAAACGATTAAAAAAATTAATTGCAATTATCACACTGTTAAACAATAATAAAATACCATTTATTTAAATATTTTCAGGTTTTTCTACATTTTCAAATATATTGATTTCAATTACAACACCGAATACAACATGTACAGTGCTTAATTTATAATTATTTTTATTATAAATATTTGAATTGTAAATATATATATATATATATTTTCAATTCACCTAGTACAAGTACCATAATACAATCTCTTTATCATGAAAGTTGAACTTACAAATGTAGAATTATGTACAAAAAATGCATTAAAAAACAATGTAAAATTTTAGAGCCTACAAGTTCACTCAGTCCTATTTCTTGTTCAGCCAATCGCTTAGACAAACAAGTTTGTTTACATATGCAGGAGATAATGCTGCCCGCTTCTTCTTTATAATGTCACCAGAAAGTGAGAACAGGCATTCTCATGGCACTGTTATAGCTGGCGTTACAAGATATTTATGTGCCAGATGCACTAAAGATTCATATGTCCATTCGTGCTTCAACCACCATTCCAGGGGATGTGCACCCACGCTGATGATGGGTTCTGCTCAATAACAATCCAAAGCATTGTGGATCTATGCATGTTCATTTTCATCCTCTGAGTCAGATGCCACCAGCAGAAGGTTGATTTTCTTTTTTGGTGGTTTGGGTTCTGTAGTTTCCGCATTGGAATGTTACTCTTTTAAGACTTCTGAAAGCATGCTCCACACCTTGTCCCTCTCAGATTTTGGAAGCCACTTCAGATTCTTAAACCTCAGGTCCAGTGATATAGCTATCTCTAGAAATCTCACATTGGTACCTTCTATGCATTTTGTGAAATCTGCAGTGAAAGTGTTCTTAAAATGAACATGTGCTGAGTCATCATCCAAGAGTGATATAACATGACATATATGGCAGAGTGTAGGTAAAACAGAGCAGGAGACATACAATTCTCCTGCAAGAAGTTCAGTCACAAATTTAATCAACTCATTTTTTTTTCCCCACGAGCATTATCAGCATGGAAGCATGCCCTCTGGAATGGTGGCCAAAGCATAAAGGGGCATACAAATGTTTAGCATATCTGGCACATAAATACCTTGCAATGCCAGCTACAAAAGTGCCATGCAAATGCCTGTTCTCACTTTCTGGTGACATTGTAAATGTAAAGAAACTTGTTTGTCTGAATGATTGGCTGAACAAGAAGTAGGACCGAGTGGACTTGTAGGTGCTGAAGATTTACATTGTTTTGTTTTTAAGTGCATTTATGTAACAAAAAATATCTATGTTTGTAAATTGCACTTTCACAATAAAGAGATTGCACAATAGTACTTATATGAGGTGAATTTAAAAATACTGATTTTTTGTTTATCATTTTTACAGTGCAAATATTTGTAATAAAAATAATATACACTTTGAATTCAACTACAACACAGAATATATATGAAAATTTAGAAAAACATTCAAAGTATTTTATACATTTCAATTGGTATTCTATTGTTTAACAGAGCGATCAATAGCAATTAATTTTTAATCGAGATTAATTTTTTTTAGTTAATTGCATGAGTTAACTGTCATTTATTGACAGTCTTCGTTTTTATCCAATTTCTCTATTTGTATGCCATCAACATAACATTAGCTATTATATGTCCTTACATACAGTACATATTTCCTGCCAGATAAGAATAGCAAAGGAAACTGGACATCTAAAAAAAAAAAAAAAAATCAAGTTAGGGAATCAGGTTTAACCCTTAGCAAATTCAAAGGCAATTTCACAGCTGCCACAGATCCAGAAACTGAGCCAATCAATCAAAGAGCTTGCCACATATTCCCTCACAGTCCTTCCAGTATGTAGTCCAGCATCTGTGTCCTAAGCCTGCCAAGTATAACCTATGATGGTGACCCAGCTATTGGCTCCAACACTAAAGCATATTGAGGGGGAATGAAAAAATGGAAGGCAGTGCCAAGAAAGCATCAGACAGATATATAGTAGCCAATTACCTTTGTAATTGCATTTTAGGAATAAAAGACAACATTGTCTCCAGAATCCTGTAAGCTCTGCATGCTCCTGTGACAGGTTAGGAGCATAGTTAATGTGAAGATACAAACTCCTCTTGCAAGGGGATGACTATAGTAGCAAAAAAAAAAAAAGGACATCATGGGTCTAAGATGGATCCTCAAACTTTGGCCTTGATCACAAAAAGTAATGACAGAACCTGCAACTCTGAAGTCAGTGGATGTTTAGGATCTCTCAAGATCAGGCCTTTATTAGAATTTGAGGAGCAATAATCAGGTGAAAATGAAGCATACCACACGAGGAGGACTTCATTTCGAAGCAACTTTATTAATGATCTGCACAAGACACACACAGCTGGCATAGCCGGTAGTTATACAGTGCAAGCACTCATAGCAGGAATACAAATAATTTTAATCAAAATGCAGCTAGACACAGTTCTGCTTTTCAGTTTGTAATTAGTCGGTGTCCATAGAAAATGGAAGGTCAAACTAAAATGTCAGACTCCTATGTGGAATTTGCACGTTTACTTAAAATTGCCAGTAGAAAGGGAGAGTTCTAAAACAGCACCCTCCACCCCTGCATCACATCCTAATTCTTAAAACTGAATCCAGGGACTAAGATTTTCAAAAGCAGTTATTGATGTTGGGTTCTACTTAGGGTATTTATATGGCCCATAGCATCTGAACACCTCACCATCCTTTAATGTATTTATCCTCACAACAACTCTGAGATCTGAAGTGCTATTATCCCCATTTTACAGCTAGGGAACAGAGACATGTTATGTAACTTGCCCCAGGTCACACTAGAAGTCTGTGGCAGAGCAGGGACTTGACCCAGACTCAGCCATGACCCAGAGTAACCCACGAACTACTAGGCCATTTTTCTTCTCTCACTGTGGGGCAACATGCATGGGCCTAGTTTTCAGAAGATGGGTGCTTAGCACCTTTTGCAATCCTGGCCCTATTTAAGGTGTTTCCAGCTGAGAGCCAAAAATGGAGGCACCCAGAATAACTAACTATTTTTTAAATCATTGACCGAGATCATTTTCCCTGAAGTATGTAGAATGACCTTGTGGTTAAGGGCTGACCTGAGACTCAGTATTAAGCTACAGAATGCAATGTTTACAGTGGGGGGGAAAAGTCAGGAACTTAAACATGAAGGAATTTCAGAAGTTTTGACCTGCAATGTTAAATGAAGCTATGTAGGGTTTTTCATTTCTGTACTTTTAAATGTAAACCTCTATTACCATATTAGTTCAGTGAGAGTAAGTTATTTTGAAAATAAACACAGAATGTTCTTAATATTCAACATATTTCTAATAGCCTCTCAGTCAAAATATTTTCAAATTACAATCCCCAGTCGTTTCAACTATTAGCAATTTTGATTTTATGTTTTTTTAGTGGAGACAAACTTTCATCATTCCACAGGAAGGTGCAATATTGAATGTATTTGTTTTCACTACCGAGGGACAAATTCTGCCTTGATCTGTATCCTGTGCAACCCTGCTCAGGATAAATGAGATATAAACCAAAGGAGAATTTTGTTCTGTATGATAAAAATGAACAAAGTCAATCCAGGATGCAGCAGAGTCTTGTGAATAGGGCATTGGCAGGAGAGTCAAGAGAGATGGATCCTGTTCCTGGCTGCATCATTCATCTTGTGTGTGACCTTCACCTCTCTGTGCCTATGTTTCACCTCCTTCCGCTGTCTTGCCTACTTAGATTGTAAGCTTTTGGAGGCAGGGCCTGTCTATCACTATGTATTTGTACCCTGCTAGCACAGCAGATTGTAAAGGGGCCACTCAGTGCAAAAAAAACTAGTCTATTCACAGGATTGCAGCCTAAGAACTTGGTGCTTTAGTTAACTGCATCACAGAACTGTGACCACTTTAGTACAAGGGTATGGATTTCAGCTGAGGCCTGTAGGTACCATTGTAATTCAAATACCAGATATAGTCAATCATGTGAGGATTAAACCAGGACCCACAGAGCTCTGCTTGGGATTGAGAGATTGCCCATGTGGCCACTATGGCTCTGATACTGTAAACATATACATTTAAACAGGACAACGCATGTACATTAATTTAATCATGTAGATAACTGTTGCAGTATCAGGGACAATGTCTGCTTTTATGCAAGGAAAGTGGGCGGGGGGTGCCAGAGAAAGCCAGGGTCCCTCATGAGGAATGAAAGGAAGTCAGAGGTCAGGGAGTCAGGAATGTCAAAGATTTGGATTTGACACAGGTTCTTTGGTGTGAGTGGATTCAGTTCCCATTTAGCCTTAATCCCCTACTGCATAAAATACTACATCTCCCTTGTAACCTGCGAATTACAAGTTTGCCTTTAATAAAGCAAAAACATATTTGAAACTTCAGTTGCTAATAGCTGAGGTGACTAGGGTGTGTTTTTAAAAATTTTTTGTTTAAGAGTATTAGGTAGTAGACTTTAAGTTTAATATTCTGTATTTAACATAAATAGTTGTCCCCCCTCCCCAACACTTACAGAATAATACCTCACAGTTAAGAGTTAAACACATGGAGATATTATGTAAGTGGAGTTATATTTGCACACATTAGCAGTGCATATTAAGGCAATGTTGGGAATAGCTATTTTGAATTGAATTGCAGGTAATCCATGGTAGAAGATTTATATAGTTTTCCAGATTGACTTTCATGCATTTAATTCCTTGAAAATCAGGCTTCGTGTATGTACTAAAAGAATGAGGTGAGGTACTGGTCAAGTGGCCCTAAAGCCTTCTCCTCTCTGTTTTAATATTCCGAGGAAATTTGTAGTGCTTTTGCATTTAATGGTGATCAAGGATAGCAGGTCTCATATTTAAGAAGTGCAGTTCTCTCCATTACCAGTGGCTTATCATCACCATATGTTATATGTATTACAGTAAAGCCTAGAGGTCCCCAACCAAGGTCAAGGTCCACTCTCTGCCTTGTGCTAGGGGCTGTACAAACAAACAGTATTACACTCTGAATAGCCAAGATAGGCAAGGTACGGGGGACAGGAAATATAATCTCCTTCCTACAGACATACAGAGGGGTCATAGCGGGACTTTAGGTCAGAGTCAGGAACTATTCTTTCCATTCTGCAGAAAAAATTCACAGAGGAAGTCTAGCTCAAAATCAGGAACAGCACTCAGAGCTCCTGGACTCCAGTGCTTTAACCACAAGATCATTTGGCATTTGCAGGAACAGGCCTATAGATCTCTTTTTTAAAAAGTTAAAGGAATGTTTAGAAAAATATGTTCATTCATTTGGGCTTATGGTAAGGGTGAGGGGCTAGCTCATTTGGAAAGAGATTCTGCATTCGAACATGCACCTTTGCCAATCTAAACCATTAATTGTTAGAGCAGAGTCCTAGGACAGAACTGGAGTTGAAGAGTTGTGGATCATATCACACACACACACACGCACACGAGGAAGAGGCTTCATTACCACACTAGTTTGAGGTACTTTGCTTAACTCCTTACTGTCTGGTCACAGCCATTGCCTCAGGTTGAAGATGGCCTAATGTGTCTGGGCCTGTGGCCAGATCAAACATGTGACCTCTCTGAGTTAAAACTCCACACAAAACCAACTGCTTCAACTAAACAGGCCCTTTGACATATGGGAGGATGTGTGGGGCTATGAAGAGGCTTCAGGAAAAAATGTGGTGTCCAAAGCGAGAGAACAGTTATTCATGCTGGAAAACTAAAATGCTGTGGAATTCCTTCCTTCTGGGTAAATAACTCTTCCTACAGCCTCAGTCCTATGTCTGATGTAAAGAATTTTTTTTAATACGAGAGAAGACACCACCTTTTTTGGAAAACAGGGCACCACTTGGGAACACAGGTGCGTGTGTGTGAGAGAGAGAGAGAGAGAGATGAATGGAGGGTTTGAAGTCTAAAAAAAAAAAAATACCAAACATTTCCCAAAATTTTAACAAATAGCATCACCAATGAGATGGACACCTCTGGGGAACAGTGGGTGAGAATGGGATGGGGCGGGGGGGGACGGCAGGCAGGGGATGAGTCTTCCCAGACTGAATCCTGAACCACAAAATTGAATTGCTGGGTGGGGTTGGTATTTTGTGCCATCCACACCCACTCCACACTAGTGCACCTCCATGGCCAGTCTGGGCCCTTTGCTCCAGCCAGATGCCTGGGAGTGAACCAGCCCAGATCCACCCTGTGCCACTTGCAGCATTACTAGAAAACAGATGTTGAGTTCATATCCCTGGATGGGGCCTGCACAGTGCAAGAGGCCAGGCAGTGGTAATGCAGTTTCCCAGGCTGCTTCCGCCACCCCCAGATATCCAGAGCCAGCTTGGAGCCCTCGGCATTGCCCTCCTCCAAGGGCAGTGTGTGCGGAGCACTGGAAAGATAGAGCCACCCCCACTAGTTAGTAGCAGTGGAAGCCTGAGATCCTCCATCTCCCCCCGCCTATAGAGGATGGCAGTGGAGACCCACTGGCTTGGGGCCATATTGCTTCTGAGGTTGCAGCAGCACTACCAGCCAGGCGACAAAATTTTACCAAGGTGGGGATGGCCTTTGCCCTCTCTCACCACCTGTCAGAGAATGTAGATAATTTAGGGGCTAAAATAAAGGGCAACCCTCAAAATAAGGTACTCTTGAGTTGGGTGAATATTCTCAGAACTAAGCTTCCCTTTTTAAAATCTCAGACAGTGACTTTCTGCAAAAGTTCAGGGCAAGCTGGTTTATCCCATCAGAGTTTACATGGTGGAGGTGGTGCCATGCACAGACATGTCACTTCAGAGCATTACTAGCACCTGAATGTAGACATTGGGGCAGATTGGCCTGGTGGATAGAGTACTAAGATAGGATTCAAGACACAAGGTTACTATTCCTGGCTCTGCCACTGACCTGCTGCCCATACTTGGCCAACACACTTCATCCCCTGTGCCTCGGTTTTCCCCATCTGGAAAATGGGGATACTGACCTCCTTTGTAAAATGCTTTGAGATCTACAGAAGAAAAGAAGCACTATATAAGAGCTAGACTGAGCTCAATGGCACTGACAATTTACATCAGCTAAGGATCTGCTTGAGATTAGAAACCAACATTTGGCAAAAAAAATTGGCAAGCTATTGAATAGTTTCTAATTACAAAATACCTCACAGGGTTGTCTTCCTCCCCCAATCCCCCACTCCACTATACTGTAGTACTTACTTTTTGGCACTTGAACATATAGGAAATAAAGCCAATTTTAAAAATAAAACAAACCCATGTGGGGGAAGTAGGTTATAAATCTGGAGACACTAGTTTGCAGAAGCAACAGAATTTGCATGGATTTAGTGTGTGATTAAATTATTTTAAACAAGAGTGAAAAAATAATCATAGAAGACCAATCTTAGGTTGCATAAGTAATATCCTAAAGAGTACCTCACTCCCGCGACAAGTCAAAGCTCTAGGAAGCTATGGTCTCGACACTTAGAAGGGATGATACAAACAGAGGGGAGAGTGAACCCTTGGAAGTTTTAATCCTGCTATCTTTTATTGATACCATTTTAAAAACACAAAAGTCTGAAGTCGTTTCTTCATCATTCACTTTCAGTGGTGCACCGAGGACAATGCTTAAAGTATGAACTGGCTCCCAAATAAAAGTGGGGTCTTCAGATCTTGTTTCCGTTTAGTCCATGAATTCTTCAAAGCTCGAAAGAGGAAACCATAACTGGTATTAATGTGTGACCATATATTTAAGTCAGAGCCTTTGAGTATACAAACTGTTGCCAGCTGCTAAATGAGGGAAAGGTCACCATTTGTTTTTGCTTGATTGATCAGATGAAATCAATAACAGCATCATGTTTCTTGCAAACCATTGTTTCTTCTATGATTCCCTCAATTGCATTTGTGATATTTTCTTGCCATTTAAACAAAAATTATTGCACTGTACTCATGTGCTCATCAACTATGGTTACACCAAATATATCAAGAAGAGGAAGCAGTTATTTTAATAAAAACAGCTGTAGGGGCTGATTGTAAATCACACCACCCACTGCATAAAGTGGATAAAAAAACCCCACTCACAGTCCTACATGGGCTTCTCAGACCTGGGACTTCTCCAGAGCAGGTAGTTTGGGAGCTCACGATAGCCATCTGATAACTTGAATTCTTATTACCCACCTCATAGGGCCAAATATTGTTTTTAGAGCATTGCATACATGAACAATACTAAGGGCAGAGGTGGAATAGAACTCAGGAGTTCCAGGCTTCCAGGCCTGTGCTACTGCTTGTCTAGGACATGACCAGCCTAACCTCATCCTTGCCTCATTTCAACTTGGTTTACAGGGTGTTTTGCTAAAGAGTTAAACAGCTAAACACATACTGAAAGTGAGATGATGTTTAAGAGAACTGCTAGGTTAATGTTGTTTCCTGCTGAAGAATTCAAAGAGTATGTGTTGTAGTAACACATTTTTCTCAAACTTCCTAAAGCATGATAACAAGCTCTGTCCAGCCAGAAGGGTGATCCTGTGATGGATCTGTAAAGCAGGGGACTACAGGTCCCATCAGCCCCTCTCTATTGCCCTCTCCCTTCCCTGGGACAGCATGGGAAAGAGAAAGGTCCTCAAGCAGGAAGATCCCAGGGCCTGTTTGGGGTGGGAACCACATGACAACAGGGAGCTGGAGAGAAGCCCAGGAGCTGTGGCTAGAGCTACATGAGGAACAGGCTGTGGCTGCTGGGAGATACAGCTGGGACCAGGTCCGGGTGGGATTTATGGGGGAGCAGCAGCAGCAGGTGGGCAAGGAGCCAGTGCAAAGAGGCCCAGAGAGAGACAATAACTGAGTCTGACTTGGAAATTCACAAATGCTTATTTGCTTGAAGAGAGAGAGTGGATTGGAAAAGGCACCCCAGGCACTAGGCCTGGAGAAACCTGATGCTTGATTGGGCTGCCCCAGGGACCCAAACAAGAACCATTATACCATAATTTGAACTGTAACTGTTTAAGCCCTAGGATATCTGCAACCTTTCCTGTCAGCCCAATGTAGCCAATGATTTTAGTTTAGTATCCATTTATCATGTAATGCTAGGATTAATCAATATCTTATATTACATATATTCATTGTAATCAGAGTGAATATATAGGATTATAAAAGTATAAGATAGTTCCTCTACATACTGATCAATGTAGTAGACATGAGTAAGACAAGCTGAAATGCAAAAATCTGTAGGCTGAGGCCTGGAAGACTTCATCTTAGCTATTTTAGGCCTTGGAGACAAATGATGACGCAAATCAATGCCCGAGAAATAACCTGAAAGAGGTACCGACTGGTAATATTGTGAAAGTATAGCTTGAGAGATTTAATTTAAATTATAAAATGATGTAACAATAAGTATTGTCTAACATGCCCTAACTGCAAGACAAAGGTGGTACGTCAATGTTGACAAGACCCTACTTAGCCTATAGAATGCAGGGTCTCTTGTGTTTCTAGGGAACACAAACCAATAAGAAAGAGAGGGTTGACACTTTCATGCACATGCACAGAATGTAGGCAGACAGACTCACAAAAAAGGGTACCCAGAACAGGAAAATTGAGCTTCCTATGGAAAACTCTAGCAGGAACCACTCCCTTATTGATGGCCAATCCATGAGAGGGCCAACAGACTCTAACACCATCTAAGATGTTGTATGTCTGTAGGTATAACTGGTCCATTATACCTATCTTTAGGAATTCTATATGCTGTGACATTTATAGCTTTGTTGGTAACTTTAATAAAACTACTATTAGACAAGATAGATGCTCTTGTAATTGTATGTGTTATTTGCATATGGTTTCATGTGTTCCTATGAAATCTAGATCCAGGACAAAGCGAGGTAAATCTGTTGAACTTGAGACTGTAGCCATCAGAGCTGAACCAAGTGATGTACAATTAACATTAAACAGAATAAAAGGCTACACATAGTAAAAGCCTTTCCCTTACCCATGTGTGTGAGTGGTTATTGGGATGAACCAGGGCTAGCGCCTACAAGGCCCAGCTGCTGAAGCACCCATAGTGCTTGGCTCCAAGGCTTATCTATGCTTGAAATGCTACAGTGACCCAGCTGCTGTAGTGCTTCTATGCAAATGCTACATATGCTGATGGAAGGGGTTCTCCCATTGATGTAAGTAATCTACCTCCTTGAGAGGTAGTAATTGGTCAACAAAGAATTTTCCTCAACCTAGTCAGTGCTGTTTACATGAGGACTTAGGATAGTTTAAGTACATTGCTCAGGGGGGTGGATTTTTCACACCCCTGAGCAACACAGCTGGATCAGTCTAATTTTCTAGTATAGATCAGCCCCAAGACATGGTACACCCAGCATGCTACTGATGCCCTAGGAATCTGGGGTGCCAACTAACCCCAACAATAACAATCCATTATTGAATTATCCCCTTATGCCATCCTTTCATCCCTGAAAATTCTTAAAAACCTATTTTCCCATTTTAAAAAGGATTGCAAAATAATGCCCCTGTAATGGGGTGCCCTCACCTCTTGTGAGCACCCTCTGTCTCAGTGCATGTGCCTGCACTCTCTCTCTCTGTTTGTGATGAGTCTTCAGTGACTCAGCAATCCAGCCAAGTCACACACAGTCTGCACGTGAAATAAAAATAAAGCAAACCTCTTCCAGGGTACAAGTCCAACAGGGGTTTCTCTCAGTGCCCTCTGTAATGTCTCTCTCAAGCTGTCCCTGCTCTGGTATAGAGCAGTGCCCCAGGGCTTCCTCCTTGAAGGCAATGTCTTCACCCTCTCAGGGTCTTTCTGGCCACGGCTCTCCAGCTAGGCCATTACAGTTCAGTTCCCCTTCTGAGGTGTATCAAAGTCCAGGCCACTTTCCCAATGGCTGGTGGGAGGGACTCAGACCTACCTTCTACTCGAGGTTCCAGCCCAAGGACCCTATAGGTAGCAGCCATCCACCACATCCCTTTAGATAAACTGCATCACTGCTATAATTCTCTAGGCCTCTTCCCCATGGCTCCAGCACATTCTTCACCTTTACCTCAGGGCCTTGTGCTGGTGGAGTCCCAGCAGCCATCCTGGAGCTCCTTCACATGCCCCTTGACCTCTGCCATCACTGCTATGCCCAAAGTCCTGTAGCTCCCTCAGCCAGCCAGCCACATACACACTCCACTCTCCTCCAGGTCTAGCAAGAAACTGAACTTCCTCTGGCCCTACAACTCTTCTTATACTAGCCTGTTGGGCCCTGATTGGCTGCTTCCCATACATCTGCTCTAGGCAACTTGGAGGCTCTCTATCAAAAGTCAGAAAACTGATTGTTTCCTTATTTATTTTTTTTTGTTTTCCATTGAAAAAAATGTAAAAGTTGAATAAAATAAAAAAAAAATTCCAGCAAAATAAATAAAAAATATTTTAAAACCAGGTCTAGTTATGAACATTTAAGAATAGGGCATGCAGGATCAGGGATCAGGAAGCCAAAACCACACTAACAAAAAATCCTCTTTAAAAAGATCTTCAAACCAGTATCAGCAAGCAAGTTTCCTACTTCTTTAATCATTCTAGGTAGCTAGCAAGATTTCTCCCTTTCTTTTATGCATCATGTTGGGAAAGGAACAACTTAAAATCCATAAGCCCCTTACTTCAATGCAGCTAAATAGACAGAAAATCAAAATTCTATAGGAGCAGGAGTAGTATCTTGATGCACACAATCACCAGCATAGCTTCTGAATCACCCCTCTCTATTTAGCTTTCTTTTCCTTTTTATATAGTCCAGCCCCAGTGGTGGGCCATGGTCCTCTGTGATTGCACCCAGGCTATTCCTTAAATTTGGAGAACAACCTGTCACACAGTGTTACAGCATAATAGAAAACTATAACAATAGATATTTACCTCTATACTTTTCAGGTTACAAATATGAAATACTCTCAGAAACTGAGAATAGTTACACTAGATAGAATAAAAATCATCTCCTTTTATTATAAAAAGTAAGATGCTTCAGTCAACCACTCACCGATTGGGTCAGAAAGAAGCTCTCTTATGGATAGATTATTCTATAATTGCCCATAATGATACTTCTTGTTTTTCCTCCTTAGCATCTCTTTCTGTCAGGGGCAAGATACTGGACTAGACACACCGCTGATCTGATCCATTATGACAATTCTTTTGTTCATACATAATGACAAAAGTTGTGCTTGTAATCCCTTAATTATCCGACCCGTAAATCACACAGCATTATCTTGCTGTTTAAACCTAGAAAAAAAGCATCTTAGCACAGCAGAAAATATCACCCTGAAATATTTTCAGATTGTTAACCTGTACTAAGAAAGTAAACCTTAGACTCAGTTTTGAAATAGGTGGCATTTGTACCTTGCGGAATAAAGGCAGAATCACTGTTGACAATGGCTATTAATTATCCATCAATGAAAGAATCCAGTGTTATAAAGCCTAGTGTTATATTCATATTTTCCACTGATACCTCCATCGTAGGTATTTATATTACCTCCATCACTATAGCATCTGAGCTCCTCAGAATCTTTAATGCTTTTATTTTTTGCAGTGCCCCCGTGAAGCAAGGAAGTGCTCTTATCTCTGTTTTACAGATGTGGAACTGAGGCACAGAGATATCAAGGATAAAATTTTCAAAAATGCCTATGTGATTTAGGACACTGAATCCTATTTTCTAAATTGACTTAGACACTCAGAAGCCTAAGTATCACTGAAAGTCAATGGCACCTAACCTGCTTAGGTGCTTTTGAAAATCACGCTACATATCTAATTTTCAAAAGCAACATAGGCACTTAGGAGCCTACATTTTTAATAGACATGAGACCTAAGTTTCTAAGTGCCTAAGGCCCAGATTTTTAAAGGTATTTAGGCACTGCATAAATGCAAAGGAATGCACATAGGAAAACATAATCCCAACTATACATATAAAATGATGGGGTCTAAATTAGCTGTTTCCATTCAAGAAAAAGATCTTGGAGTCATTGTGGATAGTTCTCTGAAAACATCCACTCAATGTGCAGTGGCAAACAAGCAAACAGAATGTTGGGAATCATTAGGAAAGGGATAGATAATAAAACAGAAAATATTATGCTGCCTCTATATAAATTCATGTTACACATACTTCTTGCAGACTGCATGCAGATATCGTCGCCCCACATCTGTGGAATTAGAAAAGGTACAGAAAAGGGCAACAAAAATGCTTAGGGGTATGGAACAACTGCCATATGAGGAGAGATTAATAAGACTAGGATTTTTCAGCTTGGAAAAGAAATGATTGGTGGGGATATGATAGAGTTAGAGAAAGTAAATAAGAAAGTGTTATTTACTCCTCATAACACAAGAACGACATGGGTCCCCAAATGAAATTAATAGGTAGCAGGTTTAAAACAAACAAAAGGAAGTTTTTCTTCACACAACTCACAGTCAACATGTGGAACTCTTTGCCAAAGGATGTTGTGAAGCTCAAGACTATACCGGGATTCAACAAAGAATTAGATAAGTTCTTGGAGGATAGGTTCATCAATGGCTATTAGCCAGAATGGGCAGGGATGCAAAACCATGCTTTGAACATTTTGCCAGAAGCTGTTTTGCTGCTGTTGCTGGAAGCTGGGAATGGTCTTCAGGGATGGCTCACTTGATAATTACCTGTTCTGTTCATTCCATCTCAAGCACCTAGCATTGACCACTGTCGGAAGACAGGATACTGGACTAGATGGACCATTGGCCTTAACCAGTATGGCCATTCTTATATTCTTATTGCTCTACTCAGCATTGCAATGCCTAACTGATTTAGAAGCCTACATCTCATTTTCAAAAGGGTTTTAGACACTTAGTGCCAAAGTACTATTGCAAGCTTATGGAACACAGACTCCTAAATTCCCAAGTGACTTTGGAAAGTGGGATTTATAGCAGGATTTTCAAAAGCAGCTAAGCTGGTTAGGTGCCTATTTCAATGGGAGTTATGTGTGCCTAAACTGCTTAGGCACTTTCGAAAATCCCACTATTAGGAACCTAAGTCACTCAGGAGCATTTGAAAATTTTACCCAGTGTCATAAAAGAAGTCTGTACTGAGGAGGGAATTGCATGCTGGTCTGCTGAGTCCAAGGGTAGCACCTTAACAACAGTATTCCTCTTTAAGGGCCTCCTGCTCTACACTTTATTTTTATATTTTTGGACGCTAAAACTGAAATGTCAGATCATTGTGGAAAACCCATGTGTGTGTCTAAAACATCAGACAGGAACACTCATTTAAGAGAACTAACTGCCAATAGCCTGATTCTTCTAACAAGTTGATTACAGCAATTAACATTTTTATGCACAGTATGAAAAGCTAAGCTTGAAATGAGGTTTTTCATTCACCTCCAGACATATGGATAAACCATGTACAAAGAAGAAGTTGGTTCTATTGTGGTGGGGGAGAGTGGTCTACTTTTTATTTGCTATGTTTAAGAGGAAAATAAAGCAAGTTTTCCCTATTTTTTCCCTGGATGAAAACTAGAATTGAACAAATAGTGCAAATTAATTCTGAATAAAGAATGTTCCACCCACTTCAACTTTGCTTACCCTTCCATTTTGTACCTGTTTTGTCCATTTTGAGTGTAAGCTGTTTGGGGCAGGAATTGTCTCTTACTATGTGTAAGTACAGTGCTTGGCTCAATGAGTCCCCACTCTCAGTTGTAGCCCCAATGTGCCACTGTTATATTAATAATAACAATACCTAAAAATTCACAGTATAGGGGAAGGATGCTAAAATAAAGTAATCAAGTATCAGTTGCAGGATTTGGGTCTACAGGGAATGGTTTTGTTGGCAATCAAGGAAGATGGCACTGGAGGGTTTTGCCATCTGTGTGGGGATAGTGGAATAGGATGCTCATTTCTTCTTTTCCTTCTCCGCCAAACTACTCCACTCTTATTTATGTCAACCCATGGATCTGAGTAGGTAGACAGTGGACACTGATTGGTCACTGAGTAACCTTGTGGAGGGTGTAGCATGAGTGGCAATGGAGACAAAGGGTCAGGTTTCAGGAAGGACCTAGTGTGGAGCTCAGGAACATAAGCTGGTGGCCAGGCTTCTACCAAACAAACGCAGGCCCCTCATCGCGTAAGACTGGTTTCTATCCATGTTTAACAAAGATATCTATCTTACAAGTCTGGCAGTGTACGCTTCTGTGATTGCTAATGCAACAAGAGTGGCAACACGTGGCAGGCCTGGTAGGAGATGGTGGACAGCCACCTCAGCAAGCCTGCTGTCATTTTCACCCGCTCACAACTCCTTCAGGAGGACAGTCTGCAGGAGTTCACAAAATAAAACATTGATTTTTTCATAAAACCAATGAAAATCAGACACCATGAAAATAAGAGCTTTTGGGGGCCATATATGATCACCTTAGTCTAAAAGAAGAAAACTATAGGAATGTAACTTTCCACCTGTGCATACATGTAAAATTCAATGGAGAGAGAAGAGAATAAATAGCTCTCTCCTATGTGTTTATAACAAATTAAATATAGCTATTCTGATCACATGCTTCAGGCCATAAGCTGATGCTTGCAAGGAGTCAGGAAGGTAAATCTCTATCCTTCCCCCACCACTCACTCAAATCACTGATAGCACTTCATAATTGCATAGTACAATACATGGAAGGGTCTCACCTTGCTCTTGTGCAATACCTTGTTGGCCACTTCCAGAAGCAGGAAGTTGGACTTAATGAATCAATGGCTTAAATGAGTCATGCTAATTCATATTCCTATTAGTGACAATAGACAGGAAAGCCATATACAAAGTTTGCTTGGCCAATTCTAATTTTATCTGCTAAGTGACTTTTGCTCCCCAATTTCCCTCCCAAAACTCCTCACTCCCTTTGCATGTCAAGGAGAAATTTGACAGTAATAGCTGGGAAAAAATGCAACTGAAGTTCGATCCCAAAGAACCATCAGATGATTCTTTTAATGGTTCTCTTCACAAAAATGCCATAGCACTTTCAGCATTGTAAGGATTGCCCACCAGTATGTTGCAGAATAGCCTAGCAACCGTCACTAGGGAGACAGTCAAAATTCTGAAACATGCAAACAAGAGACACCAAGCAACTTAAGGAAGTTCCAGATTCCTTTAGATCCTTCCAAAATATTGTAATTCCCAGCCCTGGCAGATAAAATACAATTCAATAGCATGAAGTGTAGCCATTTAATGGAAGAACACAGACATACTTGTATTTTTTATAATATAATAATATACTTTTCATGGAGTCAAGACAAAAACACACACAAAAATTTAATAGTATAATATAGAAAATGTAGGCAGTTACCCTAAAAATACATTTAATTAGGGTAAAATCCTACTTTTTTATAATTCTCTCTTTTGGGTCATCTAATGACCCTAGTCAGGGATCAGGGGCCTTTTGTTGTAAATTACTGACTACCTAGCTTAATTAATAGAACATTGTATTATATAAAATAGGTACCACAGGGTGATTTTATTGCAAGTCTAACAATATTTAATGTTCTTCTTAAAGCCCCAGCTCCTGGTGTCCAGTGATTATGTGAGAGCCTCAGCTATTTTTTTAAAGCAAGTTTCTAATCCTAATGATTGCAGCAAAAAGTTTGAAAATGTGATTTAAGTGCAGCCTGGAGGCCAACATAAAACAACCCACATATACAAATATTATTTTAAAAATCTCATGATGCTTTGGAACCTGGCACATGATTTTTGAGTGCCTGGGTTGACAATACTGGTACCATGTTAACAATATATGAGTGACTGAGTAATGTTAACAGGAGTAATTATGCTAGTACTAGCAGCAAAGAATCCTGTGGCATCTTATAGACTAACAGACGTTTTGAGCATGAGCTTTCGTGGGTGAATAACTACTCGTCAGATGCATTAGTGGAAATTTCCAGGGGCAGGTATATATATGCTAGCAAGCAAGCTAGAGATAATGAGGTTAGTTCTCATCAGGGAGGATGACGCGGCCCTGTTCCAAGCAGTTTAGAGGTGTTTTGAAAAACCAAGGGAGGGAGAAACTTGTGTTTGTAGTGGCCAGCATTCACAATCTTTGTTTAATCCTAGCATGACTGGTTGTCAAATTTGCAGATGAACTGAAGCTACAGCGTTTCTCTTTGAGTTCTGGTTTCTGAAGTTTTTTTGCTGCTTTAGGTCTGCCAGAGTGTCGCCGGAGGCGCTTGAAGTTGTGTGTCTCCTACAGGTTTTGTATATTGCCATTTCCTAATATCTGATTTGTGTCCCCCCCCTCCCACTTTCCCTCAACCCCAACCCCCCCCCATTTATCCGTTTCCGTAGAGGGATTGGTTCCAGTTTGGCCGTGTTACATAGCAGTAGGGCTGTTTGCTGGATATGATTGAGTGAATACATTGGTGACTGCAGGTGAATTGAACCGTTGATGGTTGTGGCTGATCTGGTTAGGTCCTGTGGAGGTGTCGCTGGTAGTAGATATGTGGGGCAGAGTTGGTGCGGTGTTGCAGTTTACTCGCTGAGAATATTTTTCAGGTTGCAGGTTGTCTGCTGGAGTGAGTGTTGGCCTGCCAACCAGGCCTCGTTGTTGAAAGTGGTGGGATCATTTGTCAGGCATGGGTTGTAGAACAGGTCTGACTACAAAAGGAGGCCGCCAGGACAAACTCTCCAATACCAAATTCTACAGGCCACTTCGCCTCAGATCCCACTGGAGGAATACACAAGAAAACTGCACCATTCTACTCAGGACACTCCCTCACTAACACCGGAACAAATCACATACCCCTTAGAGCCCTGACACAGGTTTCTATCTTACTACCCAAGATCCACAAAACCGAAATCCTGAGCCCCATCATCTTGGGCATTTGGCTCTTCACTTGAAGGACTGTCTGGATATAGGACTCTCTACTCAGATTCCTATGCAACCAGCACTCCAGCTATCTCCGTGACACACTGATTCCTCGAGAAACTACAACCCGCATTGGTGACCTTCCAGAAAACACCATCTTACTGCCACATGGATGTAAGGGCTACTCTTACACAAACATCCACCAACAATGGAATCAAGCTGTCAGCGAACAGTATCCCTGATGATGCCACAGCACAACTGAGCTGCTGAGCTCTGTTGTCTTTATCCTCACACACAACTATTTCAAATTCATGACATATATATCTCCAGCATCAGTGGCACCGCTGTGCGGCACTGCATGACCCCCACAATATGCCATATTTTTTGGCCGACTGGAACCAATGCTTCCTTAGCTCTTGTCACTTCATGCCCCTTCTCTACCTTACCTTACAATGCATTGACATACTTCATCATTCGGACCCCTGGAAGCAGTTCTGTGAAAAATTCCACCACGATTTCGACACTTCCACCCCACCATCCAACCTTAGCCTGGACCAATCTACAGGAGTCCATTCCTAGACACCACGGTTGCAAATAAGTGATGGTGCACATTACATCACCCTATACCCAAGACCCTACTGACCGCTATGCCTACCTTCTTGCCTCCAGCTTCCTCCCAGGCACATCCCGATCCATTGTCTACAGCCAAGCACTGAGGTACAACCGCATCTGCTCTAGCCCCTCAGACAAGAGACCGACACCTATAAAATCTCCACCAACCATTCTTTAAAACTACAATACTGCAGGAGAATAAGGAAACAGCATCAACGAGCCAGATGGGCTGCTACCCAGAAAGCGTTCCTACTGTAGACAAACCAAAAAAGAACCAACCAGGACTCCACTGGCCATCACATACAGTCCCCAGCTAAAACCCCTCCAACACATATTAGGGATCTACAACCCATCCCTGCGACAATGATCCTACACATATTCTCACCAGTAATGCACACTGCACCATAGTACTCTAGACTCAGGAAACCAATCCATGCAAACAAACCTCAATGCCAGCTTCGCCCAACATATCTCACCAGGCGACACCATCAACAGACCTAACCAGAACAGCCCACACCATCACCAGTTCATTCACCTGCACGTCCACCCAATGTAATATACACCATCATATGCGCACATGCCCTTCTTGCTATGTACATCGGCCAAACTGGACAGTCTCTAGCGGAAAAGATAATGGCACCAAATCAGATATTAGGAATGCAATATTACCAAAAACCTGTAGGAGAGAACCACTTCAGCCTCCCTGGCCACACTCTGGCAGACTCTAAAGCGCATAAAAACTTTCAGAACCAGACTTCAAAGAGAAACTGCTGAGTCTCAGTTCATCTGCAAATTTGACACCATCAGCTCAGGACTTAAACAAAGATTTCGGAATGGGCTTGCCAAACTAACAAACAGTTTCTCCTCCCTTGGTTTTCACACCTCAACTGCTGGAACAGGGCCTCATCCTGCCTTGATTGAACTACTCATTATCTCTGCTGCTTGGCTAACATATATATACCTGCCCCTGGAAATTTCCACTACATGCATCTGACGAAGTAGGTATTCACCCACGAAAGCTCATGCTCCAAAACGTCTGTTAGTCTATAAGGTGCCACAGGATTCTTTGCTTTTTTTATAGATCCAGACTAACACGGCTACCCCTCTGATTCTATGCTAGTACTGGTGTTCAGCCTTCCAATGCTTTCAGAAGATTCAGAGTGACCTGAGTTTTGGTTAATGAAAGTGCTGTGCCTTCTCTTTGACAAACCTGTCTTCCAAGTAATCAATAGACATTACAGGGGTTGCTATGCTAAACATTTAATACCTTTAAGAGCATCCTGGCTCTTCAGAATTGAATGGATTTGTTCTTTTTATCTGTGGAAGGTAATCACCACTGTAGTATCTGAGCTCCTGACAATATTTAATACATTTATCCTCACAACACCCTTCTGAGGTAGGAAAGCACTATTATGCCTCTTTGCACAGATAGGGAACAGAAGACTCAACCACAGAGGAAGTCTGTGGAAGAAGAAGTACTTGAACCCAAGTCTTTTAATGTTTAAGCTTACAGCCCCTAATCACTGGACCACTGTGCTGATGTGTGAGTAGCCCCCTGCATTTTATTCTGTAGCTTTGTTCTCAGCACTCTGTCACAGGGCAATAAGGGAGACATTATTGAGAAGGACTGTGCAATGATAGGTGATCCCAGAGGCATAACAGCTCTAGGAGGAATACTGACAGAAAACGGGTTAGACCTGTCCCAGATACATACATGCAGCATATGCTTGTCCCCTCAAAATAGTCCACCTCTACTGGCTAGTGCCAGAGGAGACCCACTGGAAAATCTAAGGCCTTAGTCCATGCATGTGAGGAGTGCAAGGACCAAATCTGTTTCTGATCTCTTTGTGCCGATAGTCCTTATTCCTTCATTGTTTTGTATACTAGTCAAGCAGCCATCTTGAACTTGGCCACCTCATAAATTCCCAATCTTAGTTAAATTCTCAGCTGAGAATTTTCACCCCTCTCACTTCCCTTACCCATAGATATTATATATTTAACTCTGCCATGGTATGTTGAGCATTTTGATGCACAATTTTATGAGAGACAAGATCAGTAGAACAGGCCAGGAATTTTTTGATAAGCATATTTCATTAAAGAATGCCTACTTATTGAAACCATAACTGTTTGAGGGATAGGGTTCATTATGACAAATTTTTCATTTAGAAAAACAAAATTAAAAAAAATGTTTTGAAATTATTGAAATGACTGTTTGACATTTTAAAAATGAAAAAAAATCAAATTTTCCAGTTTAATATGCCTTTTTTTATTTAGACATTTAAGTTAATTATAGTAAAAATATTTTAAAAGGTTAAAATCAAGACAAAATATTTTAAAGCTATTGAAATGATATATTATCACAACCATTTTTGTTTTGGTTTTGGATTGTCAGTTTGTGAAAAATTTATAGATTGACTTTTCATCTTGATTTGGGACAGGAAATTTTTTTTAAAATTGTCAATTTTTCCTAGGACAAGAAAACCATTTCCTGTCCATTTCTTAAAATCAGGTATTTTATCATTAGAATACAGGATTTGCATACTTTTTTTTAAGAGTAATATTTAGTATGGAACAAAATTGAGGGGCCTTGATTGACTTCAAATTATGAAGGGTAATGTGAAAAACGATCTGTCCCTTTTATAATCCTGCTGTGTGGATGGACCCAAGAAATCAAAGGACAGTGTGTTTGGAACAAACCGTTTATGCAGCAGATGGTCAACGAGATAATTCATTGCTACTGGAAATCGTTGAAACAAATTCTGTGACTGGATCTAATAAGAGACTGGATAATTTTACAGTCATTAACACTGCAAGCTAAGTTTATAAGAAGGGTAATCAAACATCCTACTTCAGGGCATAAACTAATTGCCCAGGAGGTCAGAAAATTACTCATTGCTCCCATGTTCAGAATTGCACCAATGACTAGATGTGCTATGGGTAATTCTCCTCTTCCCCTGAAACATGAGATGTAAGCCACTGCCTGGATATCAGGCTAGACGGAACAATGGTGGGATTCAAAATGGTGAGTCATGGGTCAAAATCTACCCTGTCCCTGTGCAATTCCATTAATTTGTATATAGCATCTTTCATCCAAAATGCTTAACAGAGTTAAATATAAATGTCAGCTGTGGTTGAGAGAAGTTAAGAGAGTAGGCAGGAGAGTTGAGGGGATGGGGAAGGTTATAACTAGGATGGAGGTTATATGTGTTTGGTGATGTTGTGTAGGAGGGGGGTGGAGTAAGGGCATTTCCTCTTTCAAAATGTTATTAATGCCTCACAGGCCCTCCCTTAGTTTCCACTGTTGAAAGCCACTGGAGGGTCAAAGGGAAGGGGAAAGCACAAATGCTTTCATGCTCTGGAGTTTCGGCATCATTTGTAATCAAAGGCCCTGTCATAAACAGACAGTAGGAGTTAATAGAACAGAAGTACTTTATATCTCTTTTGACTGTAAAGCATTAACAAGTTCAGAGAGCCTGGCTGTCATCTGACCAGAGGACCAATCAGGGGACAGGATACTTTCAAATCTTGAGGGAGGGAAGTTTTTGTGTGTGCTGTTAGAATTTGGTTGTTGTTCTCCCTGGGTTCTGAGAGTGACCAGACGTGCAACCAGGTTTCTCTCCAATCTCTCTGATACAGGCTCTTATAAGTTTAAAATAGTGAGTACTAGGTAGATAAAGCGAGTTAGACTTATGTTTGTTTTCTTTATTTGCAAATGTGCATTTGTCTGGAAGGAGTTTAATTGTGTATTTGTCTGGAAGGAGTTCAAATTTGTATTTTGCTGAAAGGATTTTAATTTGTACTTGTATACTTAGGCTGGGAGGGTATTCCCAGTGTCTATAGCTGAAAGACCCTGTACCTAATCCATCTTAAATTTACAAAGATAATTTTTACTGTTTTTCTCTCTTTAATTAAAAGCTTTTCTTGTTTAAGACCTGATTGTTTTTTTATTTCTGGTGAGACCCCAGGGACTGGGTCTGGATCCACCAGGGAATTGGTGGGAGAGAAAGGAGGGAAGGGGGAGAAAGGTTAATTTCTCTCTGTGTTAGGATTACTTTCTCTCTCAGGGAGAGTCTGGGAGGGGAGAAGAGAAGGAGGGAGGAAGGTGAATTTTCCTCTCTGTTTTGTGAGTCAAGGAGTTTGAATCACAGTAATCTTCCAGGGTAACCCAGGGAGGGGAAGCCTGGGAGAGGCAACGGTGGGGGAAAGGGTTTTCTTACCTTGTGTTAAGATCCAGAGGATCTGGGTCTTGGGGTTCCCCGGACAAAGTTTTAGGGGGACCAGAGTGTACCAGGCACTGAAATTCCTGGTTGGTGGCAGTGCTATAAGTACTAAGCTGGTAATTGAGCTTAAAGGAATTCATGCTGGTACCCATCTTTTGGACACTAAGGTTCAGAGTGGGGAAATATACCATGACAGGCCCTATGTCTGATTGCATTATGATCGTGTATAGAAATGCCAAACAATAAGTCATACACATCATAATTCCCTCCAGTGGGTAAGGTTTGGCCACCACAATGCCCCTCTGACCATGCAGATCTCCTGAGATCCATAAGGAAATCCAGCATTTGTTGGGAGCACACTCAAGGACATCGGACCTTCTATGCCCACGTACAGCAGCTCTCACCTGACTCTGCTTCCTCCTTGGTCTTCAAAGGCTACAGAGTCCCATCCATGCAGTATCCACATGGAGGAGCTTTCGTAGGGCTGGGGAACGATGCCACTTAAACTCTCTCTGCTAAATTTCTGTCCACTTGAGTGGCTATTTCTTTCCTGGAATTGCCTTGGTGGCTAAAAATCAGAGGGGACAAACTGGCCCTAAATCTTCAGGCTCCATGGTTGTGCTGGCTACCCTATGAGAAATCTCACTGTGGTAATGAAACACTGAAGTCTATGATTTTAATCACGTGTCAGGAAACTCAAAGTTAAGGTTTCCACAGCAACGGCGCAGTAAAGCTCTTTGTGTGCGGCAGGCGGTGAAAGCATAGTTCAATTAAAGATTGTCTCAATTATCTGACAGCCTTTCATCCTCTTGAATTCTCCCTCCCTCACATTCTTCTAATTATCTATCAAACAAGAGGCTGGCCTAGACCAATCATGGCAGCACCATGCACTATGCTGTCACCCAGGAAATCTGAGCTTGCATCCCAGTGACAGGGGCTGGAGTGCTGTAGAGGGGCCATGCTCAGCATCAAGCAGCTCTCTAGAAACACCAGTCAGTGTTAGAAGCAACTTGGATGGACTCTGGATGGAAAAACCTCACTCAGCCTTCCTCTGCAAGCAGGTTTATTCAGTTAATGGGGCTTTTTAAGAAGCAGGAAATGGAGGAGATCCATGGACCTAGGAGGGATAGAAAGAGAATGCATAACTCTGGGGACTCTGCAGAGAGAAGGGGAGGGAAAGCAGTTGATCTAGTGGCTAGATCAGAGGACTGAGAGTCTGGACGGCTTCTGTAAGCAGCTTGGATAAGTCAATGGGCTTCTGTGCCTGATTCCCCAACAGAAAGCAAAAAATAGGAATAATATAGATACCTAACTACTCCAGAAAGGTGTTATAAGGCTTAACTAATTCCTATGGGTCAAGTGCTTTGAGATTCTCAGAAGTTCTACAGAAGTGTCAGGCATTCTCTTTAGCATCATATGTATTGTACCACCTTCGAGGTAGGTAGAATGTCTCTCTCTAAAAATAGAGTCCTTATGCATCTTGCCAACATTTTGCCTCTCAGGTAGCACTCATCTAAAGGACTCTGCCTTACTCTACTTTGGTTAAATGCTGATCAGCTGTGCCAGCACTGATAGGTCAATGCCTGGGCTAAGCCTCAATGCTGACAGAGCAGCATGATGTGCTGTCTGCTGGGCCACTGGGCAGCTCTTCAGTATCACATTCCTTTTCTTAACGGAAGGTCAGAGCCTACTGCTCTGCAGGCCATAACAGCAGCCTCAGCGCAGCCCCTTGCATGGCCGCAATAGAAGCAGATTTGATGGGGACTCAGGAGGAAGGAGCCAACAGAAATGAGAAGAGGCAGCCAAAGGTCACTCTGGCCTGCCAGCTGTTAAAACAATCCCAGCGACATGGCTATTAAAATCCAGGGCTTGGGAGCAATCTCCTCCAGCGTCCACTATTGCACTCACTTACCCCTCCCAACCCCTGCATGTGGCCTGCATCATACCAGCATGAAAGAGGCAAGGCAACCAGCAGGAGGCATAAGGCAAGGGAGCAAGGGTTGCACAGAGGGAGATGAAGCTCTGTTTGGCAAAGGCCAGTGATGATGGGGGGCCAGCCACTGTAGGCCGCCGAGATAGAGCTTTTTAAGTACATTTCAGCATAGCATGTTTGCTCCTAAGAAATCTAATATCCTTTGGGTCAGTGCAGGCCAACTGTTAGATATAAAGAATTCATAGTGCTTGCAATCCCCAGATGAACCATTTTCAATTCTTCATGTTTCTGAAAAACCATTGTGTCGATTTATCAGCGGTGGCTGTGCCGCATAACGAGGACCGTCTCCTGCCTTAATGCCAAAGTGTAAATATTGCATTGCAGCAAATAGCAGTAGATAATGCATAATAATGAGCCGGGTTTGGTATATGATGTGTTACTTGGACCTGCAAAACAATGCATCTGTTTTTTTATTTTAATTTTAAGTTTTTCCCCTGTAAAAAATAGCCTTAATGCCTGCTGCAGAAGTGAAATAATCATTTACAATTCCTGAAAAATAGATGATATGATAAGAAAGACAAGGACAGAGATGAAAGACCAATTCTGATCTGACAAGTCGTTTGTTTCGTCAGTACAAATTCACTTAGACACCAGCAGAGCTCTAAGCAGAGCTGAATTTTCATGCTGCAGAGATGGACTTTTCGTATTGTCTCATACTGCTTTTATTTAATAGGATAGGACTTCCAGGCTCAGCACATGATTAAACAACTCTTATGAAAAGAAATTCTGCTTGAGCCAATGGTAATCAAGTGGTAGTTCTGTGATTTTTTTTCTAGTTAATTTCCAGTTCTCATCAGAAATGCATTCCCTTCCTCTCACCTCAATAAGACAAGGTACAGAGCACTTCAATGGCTGTCAATCATCGTGCATTGTCAGATACAAGCACTTTAGGAATTACTGAACCAGTGTTTAGCAAATGCTAAACAAATTCACATCAGTACAGAGCATGAAGAATCTGATTACTGTATCTTCATCCAAGAGTTTTAATAACGTTGGCCAAAATGAGGAGTAACTTGTTCTCCTTTTAAGATATATTTTTTAAATTTTTGTGATAGATAATGAACTGGCAACCCAAGATGTTGAAGTCCTTTATCCACTGGAAAGATACAGTGTGGTCAGTAAGGGTATGGCTACACAGCAACCAGACACTTGTGGCTGGCCCATGCCAGCCAAATAGGGCTTGTGGAACTCAGGCTGAGAGGCTGTTTCACTGCTGTGTAGTCTTCCAGGCTTGGGCTAGACCGCAGGCTCAGTGAAGGTCCCGAGCTCAGGCTCCAGCCCCAGCCTGAAAGTCTACACAGCAATGGTACAGCCCTGCAGCCCAAGCCCTGCAAGCCTGGGTTGGCTGGTACAGGCCAGCGGAAGGTTTTTCTCTGTTGTGTTGACATACTATAACAGTTCAAGTTTCTCATCTGGCCCCCATTTCACCCCGTTCAGTGCACCTTCACCTTAACCTGGAGGTTCCACCAGAGCGTCCGGGACTCATTCAGTGCTTGGTTTCTCTGCTGAGACTGCCAACTAGTCAATTGCTTCATCCCACCAGTTGTGAAGCCCTTCTATGAGCTGCTGAGTACCCTGGAATGAGTAGTAGTTGAGGGAGCTCCGCACCTTGCAGGATTCAACCCTAAAGGTGCCAGTGGCTCTGTAATGGGTCCACCTGTCCCCATTTCATATAGGACCAACACACTCAAATGGCAGTAACTGTCAGGCACTGTGAACTGGTGACCTACATGTGAAAGGCTCTGTAATATGGATATTTTCACCTGCTATCCTTGTGGGTCTTCTCCTGTGATATCAGTCCCTCCAATGAAGAGACATTAAAAATTATGCAGCTTCTTCTGTTTCTCTTCCCACTCATTTTATAATGACCAATAAGGTTTTATGTAACTACATGCATGCACAATAACATCCAGAAATTCAAATAGTAGTTTAGTCCTTGCAACAGTTACACCAACTACCTGTGCCTTTGCGTTTAAGGCCTTTACCATCAGTCTCCCCGTTCACCAAACACAGATGGATGTTAGTTATAGCACATGTTAATGCAAAGTAGCCTGATATTAAAAGGTGCTGAGCACCCATTTACCTACTGAAGTTAATGGGGACGGCCTGTATGTTGGTGTGACTGTTCTCGGGGTGCCCAGGACTGTAAGTCCCCTCCAGTGAGAGGGAATCTTTCTTGTGGTGGTTGGGTGTCAGTTTCCTAGCACCATCATCCTTTCAGCCACTCAAGCTCTTTCCTCTGGGCTGTAGCAGTCCAGACTTTGCCTTGCAGGTTAGCAATCCCTGAGTCCCTTAGAGACTGCCTTGCAGGTTAGCAATCCTTGAGTCCCTTAGAGACCTTCCCCCTGTGATATCCAGCCCCTGACACTGGCTTCTCATAGAACTTCCAGATCCTTTGCACCCAAAGGAACAGCGTACCCAGTTTTACCTTAAACCACGACTCCTGTAAAACCACACAGCACCTGTGAACACTTATGATAAAACAAAAGTAGGTTTATTTAGGAAAGGATATAGATTTAATTAGAAACAAAAGAAAGTGATGGAAACACTCAGTTACAACACAGAACAAAACGTAAAACATGAACTTGGGTCTACACTTAATAGCCATCTTTGCTGTATAATAACATAGAATTCCCTCAAAAGTTCAATCTTTTGCAGAGCTGGCTTTTTTTCAGATAAACCAGGATCCAAGTGTTCATGAATTCCCATCCCCACCCCCTTCACATCTGCCCATTCCTCAAGCGGTTTCCTCTGTGAATGAGTGCAAGTGTCCTTCCCCTCACGCCGGTATACTGAAAACTGTCTTTTGTTTCTATTCAAATAGGTTGAATCCCTGCCTTGTGAAGTTTCATATTTTATCTTTAGGTGATTTTGATTGTTTGTTGTTGCCTCTGATGGGTTCCACTTAGAAGTCTATTGCTCAAGGTTAAAAAATTGAGCCTTGCATGGCATCATCGCCGGCCAGACAGGGCAAGGTGACAACTCCCCCTTGCCCACATGGGCTGTTACTGGGACATCCTGGTGACAAGTCTCCTTTTTTCTCCACAAAGCATACTTTCAGTATAAATACATTGATCCTTAAATATTACCCATACATACATCTCCCAGTGATTATGAACCTTGATATGTTACAAGCTCTCTGTAAATATCTTACATATTATTCTTTCTGGACAAGAATCCTGCAAGATATGTGTTTGCTGTAATGAGTTTATCAGGTCTGAGGTAAGAGTTGTTTGCAAAGAACAGGGGACCTTTTTCCAAGGGGTCTCTGCCACAGTGGGTACCTCTGAAAAATCAGGCCAAGTTTATTTAGGTGACTATCAATGTAGACTTCTGAAGTTAGGCACATAAGTTCAAAAATCATGACTCGTGATTTTAGCTCAACATTGCTGGCCTGTAAGAAAAGATTGAGGCCAAGAGTTCAGAGCCTAGGACTGGAAGTCAAGAACTCTTCTGTTCTACTGTCAGCTCAGCTAGTGACTCACTGGGAAATTATTTAATCTCTGTGTCTCAGTTCTGATATCTAATTTATACTCACTCATCTTGGTTGTGTTAATGATACTCACACTAATAATGATCATTTTTATATAGTACTTTTCATCAGTAGATCTCAACGTGCTTCATGATTTTTCATATATTTATCCTCACAACACCCCTGGGAAATACAGAAGCTTTAGGATACCTATTTTCCAGCTGGGAAACTGAGGCACAGAGAGGCCAAGTGATTTATCCAAGGTCACCCAGGAAGTCCATGGCTGAGCAGGGAATTGGATCTGGGTCTTCTGTGTTCTCAGCCAGTGCCCTAACCACAGGATCTTATAGAACTGGATTTTTCTTAAAAAAATCTTCATTGAAAATTTATTGTTCTTTTCGTTTTCCCCTTCCCCCATTTTCATCAAAATTTCCCAGGAGCACTTGTTCAGATTTTCATTGAAAAACCAAAACTGAAAATAAATTTTAAAAAATCAGTTTTTGAAAGCTGTTTTCTGTTTAAAAAAATATTTTTTATTTCCTGTAACAATTTTTGATATTCAAAAATGATTTTTGGTTAAAATATTTCAAGTTTCGGTAGAAACATTTTCATTTTTGAAAACAGTTTTCTGAAAAACAATGAACTGACAAGAAAATTTTCACAAAAGTTTTCATCTGACAAAAATCCATTTTTGACAAAATTGCTTTTTAATGGGAATAAAAAGAAGATAGATAATAAGGTTGTAGATCAGATCTATGATCCAGGTCAGAGCCTCTACTACAAGATCACCTTTTTCTCCACTAATTTTTTGCTGTCACATTCCACCTTTTTTTAATTTTAAGACTCATAGAAATGTAGGGCTGAAAGGAACTTCAGAAGGTCATCTAGTCCAGCCCCCTAAGCAGAGAAAGGATTAAGTACACTAGTATTTGTCTAACCTGTTCTTAAAAACCTTCAGTGATAAGGACAACTTCCCTAGGTAACCTTATCTATCCTTAGTGTTTGAAAGTTTTTCACTAATATCTAACCTAAGTCTCCCTATTTGTCAACTAAGCTGATTATTTCATATCCTACCTTTAGTGCACATGAAAAACAATTTATCCCCGTCCCCTTTATAGCAACTTTTTACATGGTTGTAGATTTCTAACAGGTCTCCACTCAGTTTTCTCCTCTGTAGATTAAACATGCCTAATTCTTTCAAACTCTGTCTCATAGGTCATGTTTTGTAAACTTTTTATTTTTGTTGCTCTCCTCTGGACTGTCTCCAGTTTGTCCATACTTCACAAAGTGTGGTGCCCGAAACTGAACACAGTGCTCCAGATGAGACCTCACCCTTTATTCAGTGCTGAATAAAGCAGAGTAATTACATATAACAAACCTGTTGTTAATACATCCCAGAAATGCATTTGCCTTTTTTCTTAGCAGCATCACATAACTAATTGATTACTATTTGAATACTGTTTTTGCCTGTCATTATTTCTCAGAACAGGCGAAGTCAGGGACACATTACTATTCACATAGTCCATAAATAAACCATTTATGGGCCAGTTGTAAAACACAGAACTGAGAGTGCTGATTAGATTAAATTCATGGGCGGCAATGTTATGTATTACTTAGCATCCACAAACAATAAATGACTGGCTGGTTACCACTGACAGCAAGACAGAAACAACATTAAGCTGCTGTTTTTAAAATACAGTTCTGTCGTGAAATAAATGTCATGTTCTTAAATGATATAACCAGTAATACTAGGCTTGATTCCATATTTTTAGAATTATTGAGAGCAATTCCATTGCAAATTGTCTTCATTGCCAGTAGCCCATGGAAACTTCATGTGCCTCCTAGCCTCCAAAAGCAAAGGCTTATAGCTTCTAGGAGAAAAGAAGACATCCCCCTCACAACATGTTCTTAGCCATAGAAAGTCATAATATATCATGATATTTTTTTTGCACCCTGTAAGGCAGAACCTGTTGCTCCAGCATCCCTAATTGTCATACAGGGCAATTGTGCAACTGCTAGTGATGTCACTGAGCATGCATGGGTGTGTCCCTGAGGAATCACAAGATGGTGTGAGTTCTTCCTGGGCCAATGGTTACATTCCAAGTATCAACCAAGGGCAGAGCCCTGTGCTATATTAGAAATATGCCTGTGTCATCATAGAACTCCAAGGGAAGCAGAGGCAACAGGCAAAACAGTGGGTGCCATTAAAACACTCAGCACTGGAAATACATACAGTTACTATAAGATCTTCCTATACTTAGCATAACGCACATTTACACAGGATGGCTCATTGTTCTCTTCTAGTGATGGGACCACACAGAGGTTTAAGCATCTGCAGTGGCCTAATAGCTGGGTGGGTTTGCTCAGGCAATTGGAACTCAGGCTGTCAAGGTTCCTTCCCCATTCTGAACTTTAGGGTACAGATATGGGGACCTGCATGAACACCTCTAAGCTTAACCACCAGCTTAGATCTGGTTTTGCTGCCACCACTCCCAGATACTAACTCCCTTTCCTGGATAGTCTTGAGAGACTTCTTCACCAAGTTCCTGGTGAACACTGATCCAACCCCGTGGATCTTAACACAAGGAGAATTTAACCATCCCCCTTTCTTTCCCCCACCAATTCCTGGTGAGTCCAGATCCAATCCCCTTGCATCTTAAAACAAGGAAAAATCAATCAGGTTCTTAAAAAGAAGGCTTTTACTTAAAGAAAAAGATAAAAGATCATCTCTGTAAAATCAGGAGGAAAATAACTTTACAGGGTAATTAGATTCATAGAAGCCCAGGAGGAAACCCCCTCTAGCCTTCAGGTTCAAAAAGTTACGCAAACAGAGTGTATCCTCTAGCAAAAAGGAACATTTACAAGTGAGAACAAAGTTAAACGCTAACATCCTTACCGGCTTGTTACTTATCAGTTTGGAAATATGAGAGACTTGGTTCAAAAGCGTTCGAGAGCCTGATTGATGTCGGGTCCGTCTTAAGTGCCAAGAGTGAACCAACCCGCCAAATAGAGCACAAACAAAAGCCCTCCCCGCACCCAAGATTGAAAAGTACTTGTCTCCTTATGGTCCTTTGGGTCAGGTGTCAGCCAGGGTACCTGAGCTTGCTAACCTGTCATAAACAGATAGTAAGGGTTAACGTCTCTGTTATCTGTAAAGGATTAAGAGGGGGGGGCACTCAGTAAAACTGACTGAACACCTGACAGAGGACCCAATAGGGGGACAGATACTTCAAAATCTTGGTGGAGGGAAAGTCTTTTGTTGTGCCTTTGTTTTGGGGGTTGTTCACTCTTGGACTAGAGGGAACCAGACATCATCCAGCTCTCCAAAATCTTTCAGAACTGTCTCCATGTTTCAAAATATTTAAGTAACAGCCAGGCAAAGGCGGAGTAGTTTTATTTTTGTTTTCTCAACTTGTAAATGTTCCTTTTTGCTGAGAGGATTTTACCTCTGTTTGCTGTAACTTTGAACCTAAGGCTAGAGGGGGTTCCTCTGGGCTATATGAATCTGATTACCCTGTAAAGTATTTTCCATCCTGATTTTACAGAGATGATTTTTTTTACTTTTCTTTCTTTAATTAAAAGCTTTCTTTTTAAGAACCTGATTGATTTTTCCTTGTTTTAAGATGCAAGGGGATTGGATCTGGACTCACTAGGGATTGGTGGGGGGAAAGGAGGGGAAATGGTTAATTTCTTCTTGTTTTAAGATCCAAGGGGTTTGGATCTGTGTTCACCAGGGAATTGGTGAAGCCTCTCAAGGCTGCCCAGGGAGGGGAAAGTTTTAGGGGGACAGAAAGTGCTCCAGACACTGAAATCCTGGATGGTGGCAGTGTACCAGATCTAAGCTAGTAATTAAGCTTAGAAGTGTCCATGCAGGTCCCCACGCAGGTCCCCACATTTGTACCCTAAGTTCAGAGCGGGGAAGGAACCTTGACATAACCCTTTACAGGTAAAAGGATTTTGGTGTCTTTGGCCAGGAGGAATTTTACAGTATTGTACATAGGAGGGCTGTTCCCTTCCTTTTATAGTTATGACACAGGTTTTTTAGCTCCAGAAGTCCAGGGTTCGATTCCCTTTGTTGACGACCCATCCAAGGATGTCACGTTACATTAAGATAGGGGACATTGTGATAAGTCATTCAGGGTCATAAAATGTGTCTAATGGCTCCCATTGTAAGTATTACTCACTCTTTGTATTACCACTGTGCCTAGAGGCCACAGCTGAGATCCCCCCATGCCTGATGCTGTACATATACATTGTAAATTCTTTGGGACAGGCACTGTCTGCTACTGGCAAGATAAAGGAACTATTGCTATCCACAGTCATATGTGTGCAACAGCTGTACAGATGTATCCAGTGATTTGCCCAAGATTACAGGAAAAGTCTGTTACAAAGCAGGAAATTGAACATAGATTTCCTGAATCCCACTCTGCTCTTTAAAAACAAGACCAGTCTTCCTTTCACATGTAACAGTCCACGGGTGGCATCAGGAAAAGGCATGTCACTCAACAAAAGGATAAGTCCACACCATACCATGACTTGGGAGATCCTTTGGGCACAGGAGTAGATTCCTTAATTATCCCTGCCCACTTTAAATTTGTGGCGAGCTAGTATAGTAGAACCACAAGTTAAATTGACTTGATGCGTAAAAAAGCTCATTTTCATGGATGTCATCCAGACAAAAACACAACACAGCTATTAATTTAACATTGTTTGCATCTGCTTTGGATTTGGGGGATGATACTGTTTATGCAGTTTGAAAAAACATCTTGAATTAATATTCAGCATTTACTAAGTCCCTTGGATTTCCTGATGTAATTTGCATTAGCTCATAGCAGCAGCTCCAGAGAGCCAGCACCAAAAATCTCAATAGTGAAACAAATGCTTTGATATGTTGTATAACAGAGTCTTCTTCACCTTTACTATATAATCTTTTGTAAAAAGAAGCAAAAACAAATAAACCTGACCTATTGTCCATTTCATTCCTAAGGAAAACATTGCAGCCATTAAGGGAACATTTAGGCGGTGGCACATTTGAATGCCAGTGCTTATTGTGCATTTGACAATCTTGAATTATAAAATCATTAGCAACACAGGGACTATTTCCAGAGATATTTGAACCATTTCAGACAAACTAAGAATCCCAGAAAAGAAGTCTCTAGAAGCTACTGTAATATAAATAATTACTCACCATCATCATCATCATCATCATCCTACCAACCGTTGCCCTGAAACTCAGATTGAACCTACATGAAATCAGTCTCCAAGTACATAAATATTTAGCCAACTTCATTTTTCAATGGTTTTTCATGGTTTTTTCTTCCGGTGTGTGCTGCCACTGCACTTACAGTTCCAGCAAGGAGCAGAAGCATGGCAAAGACTATTCTTTTGGTCAGAGAGGAAGTCCCACTGGAAAGCTATTCTAAGAAGTGTGCTGTCTGATTTTCTGAGCAAAAATGTTTAGATACTTTGGCAGAATCCAGCTATGAGCACATGGAGGTGATTATTGAGAAGGTTGTGCAGGCCCATACTGCCAGTACATACACTGAGAAGAACTGAAAGTCATTACCACCTGCTGGCACAAGTGGCAGCCCTGCTGGCTGTTGTGTCTGAGAAGCCAAGGTTTCAATCAACATGGAGCCGAAGATACCTCTCACTTCTATTAGTGGTTCCTCCAGGTCACCACTAAGTCACAAGACACCGTGGAAAAGTTGCATGGCCATTGCCTATGTTGTATCAGTTCCGAGGGTAGAGAACTTCAGGCCTATCAAGTCTTGGACCGAGTGCTACATTCACTAAAAATCAAAGAGTGTTTATGTATCGCTAAAATAGTTTGAATTTTGGGCAAAGTTTAATGGTTACCATGGAAACCTGGGAAGCTCAATTCTAACATACACCTCATTCTGTCACTGGATGGTTCTGTACAATATTTTCTCCCTATCTCAGTTTAGTGCAAATGTAACTTCTTTTTAATGATCCATGGTTATTATATTCAAGACAGAACAGTTCAAGACGGCTTATATAAGTCAGGTGGATAAGACAAGACGCTGTCAAACAGTGTGTTTGAAAAATACTGTGAAATCAAATACATTATTCAGCCAATGTTACTGAATCTGCTTCTGTCAGTATTTATACCAAAATGGTAACCAAGTGCCTTGAGGGTAACCAGCTCTTTCATTGTAGCTTCTCCCCCTTAAACGTATCTTTTCAGGCCTGTAGGCCAGGACCTTGTGCAATATATTACATAGCGCCTTTCATATGAGGGTCTCAAAATGATTCACAAAACTTAAGCAATCTGAAGCACAAAACTTCATGTCACCTCTATGAAGTACAGTGGGTTGTAGGATGCCAGTCACTGCAGTGTAGACATTCATATACTAGTTTAAATATGAGCATACAACTCACCAAAATGAACTATTTTTGCCACCCTAGGATTCAGCTCCTTAAATCTGTATCCCCCTGTTACAGAGACTCCTAGGCTTCTGCAAAAAGATGGGATTTAAATTCAGGCTCTAAAACCACACATTCTGACCTGCGTCGATGGACAATACTACAGACTAGGCCACTGTGATGTCCTGACCCTTTAAATATTTGAGCACTCTCCCCTTCCCAGTAAAAAGCATCAGTAGTGTGTTGATTTCAGTTTTGCCATGCTTAAATGAGCTTCTCTGTGTCTGTATCTCCTTCTCTGCAGGGTCCAGCTAGATCATTTGGCAATGAAGGATTTCAGATGCAGGAATGTCCAGTGCTCCCATTGCCTGAACAAGAAGAAGAAAAAGTAGCCATAAAAAGAGAGGAGAAGTTCTCCTGGAGACACAAAGTGACCACTGCTGCTTTTTTGCCGCTGGGACAGTGTGAACCAGCCAGCTAGAGAGGAGGAGGATCAATTAAAAAGAAAACAAAGGAACGGGCTGCTGCCTGGAGCTACTTCAGACAAAGCAGTGATGGGGAAGTAAGTAGCCCTATCAATTAACCATGTGCAAACAGGCAGATAGGCAAACAGCTTAGCCTGCACTGAGGGACGATAGCCAGCAGAGGGAGCACAAATACAGCCAAAGGCAGAATAGTGCCCTCTGCAGTGCTGGCACAGAGCCAGGAGACGCAGCTCGAGTGGAGACATAGGTGCTGACTCTGTCAGTGCTCTGGGGCTGGAGCACCCACGGGGAAAAATTAGTGGGTGCTCTTCACACATCATCAGCCAAGCTCCTCTTCCTGCCACTCCACCTCCTCCTCCTCCCCACCTGCACCAAGCGCGCCACACCCCCGCTCCTCTGCCTATCTCCCAGCATTTCCTGCCTGGCTGCCACCAAACAGCTGTTTGGTGGCATTAGCAAGCTCCAGGAGTGGGGGAGGTTCAGGAAGTGGCATGCTCAGGGAAGGAGGTGGGGAAGAGGTGGGGCTGGGGTGGAGATTTGGGGAAGGAGTTGGCATATTTGCAGGGAGGGGGTGGAGTTGGGGCGGGGACTTTGGGGAAGGGGTGGGAAGAGGTAGGGCAGGGGTGGAGCCTCATGGAAGGGGTAGGGTGGGGGCAGGTACGGGGACAGAGGAGGCGTAGAGCACCCAGGGGGAAGAGAGAAGTCGGTGCCTATTAGTGCAGTAACAACAAATAGTCTCCCTGTGGCAGAAAAGGCATCCTGGAGGGTGTGAAGACCAACAGGACAACAGAGAAAATGGCAAATTTTGGGGGCCAGATTGGTGATTTATTAGACGGCAACTGCAAATCTACGGTGACATACCTAGAATGTTTTGAGCAATTTGTAATCTGCAATGTCATTCCAGATGGAATAATTTCAACCTTGCTGACAGTGATAAGTCCGAAGGCATTTGCACTGTTGCATGACCCATTGTCACCACCAACTGTGCCTGGAACTGCCGCGTATACTGCAAGTACTGCAGCATGTTAGGAATATTGTTCTCCTACCCCTTCAATGATAGCAGAATGATACTGGTTTAATCAGCAATATCAGGAAAGCGTGGTGTTGGTAGCACAGTTCATTACTGCTCTAAGAAAGTTGTGAGAGCATTGTCAGTTTGAACAAACATTAAGTGATGCCCTGAGTGACCAATTTGTGTCTGTTTTATGCAATTACCAGGTCTAGAAGAAGTTATTGACTTCAGAGATTATGTTTTAGAAGATTGATGAAGTAGCAATTGCCCTGGAGACTGCAGAGAAGGAATTTAGTGCAAACTGAGAAGTTTATCTCATGAATTAGTGAGACACAGGACCATGGGAATGTAAGGAATTTCCATATGGCCATTGTGTGCAAACTACGCATGCTGAGAAGGATGCTAGGCACATCCGGTTATTTGCAGGACCTGCCAGAAGAAAGGACATATCACCATGATCTGTCGCACAGTTCAACAATCAGCAACACAGAGTAACCGTTCAACCAAGAAAACTCCTATGAAGACTGAACCTAAGAAAAGGTGGAAGTAGGAATTCATAATGTGGAAAAAGACAAGAGCTCTAGAGACACTGACCAAGATCCATCAGTACATGTTATTGGAAGCTGGAGTCAAAGATGGCTTTGGGTTACACCTGTGATTGAAGGAGTTCTAGAAGAACGGGGCTTGATAGTGGAGCGGCCGTTTCACTGATTTTTGCATCTGACACCAGCCATTGTCACAACTTCTTTGGAAGAAACCTTCATGGTTCTGAAGACTTATACCAGAGAAAAGTTGGTCCCAAAAGGGATACTCCAGGTGAAAGTTCAGCTAGATGGAAAATCAGTTGTTTTATCCTTGAATGTGATTGAAGGAAAGTATCCACAATTATTAGCTTATTAGCTTGAGAATCTCAAGGTGAATTTTACTGAGATGGATGCTAATCATGACAACGCCTCAAAATCTTCAAGAAATACTGGACAGACTCTGAAATTTTTGAAGAAGAACTTGAACAGATGAGCAATGTGTCAGCAAAGCTCACTGTTAAGTCTGACAGCCAGACACAAAATATTGCACGCCCAGAGTTGCACCTTATACTCCAGTAGAAAGTTGATTTGGACCATTTACTGAATACTGGAGTCATGTCACCAGTTTCACAGAGTGAATGGGCTATACCCACTGTACCAGTGATCAAGAAGGATGGTTCAATCTAAATTCATGGAGATTTCAAAGTGACACTGAATCCAGTTTTATGTGCAGACCACTATTCACTACCTTGTACTGAAGATTTGTTTGCTACACTTATTGATGGACAACATTTCAGTAACTTGGATTTGCTCAGTGCATACCTACAAATGGAAATTGATCCAGCATCTCACAAATATTTCACAATCAACAAACAAAAGGGCTTATTTTATTACTTCTGGTAGCTTTTCGGTATCACGTTGGCACCTGCCCTGTTTCAGAAAGCCATGGATGAGATCCAGAAGGGACTGAATGGAGTTCAATATTATTTGGATGACCAAGGACTTGTTACAGGAAAGGATCAAGAGGATCATCTTCGAAATTTGGATGCTGCGTTGCAATGTTTGAAAGACCACGGACTGAGAGTATGTCAAGACAAATGTGAGTTTTCAAACCTTCAGGTGAATACTTTGGGCATTTAGTTGATGTTATGGACTTAACAAAATCACCAGAGAGAGAGAAGGTGGTTCTTGAAGCACCCCTGTCAGAGAACCTGTCACAGTTATGTTAATTCTACTACAGTAAATTTCTGCCTAACCTGTCAAGAATATTGGCATCTTCATATGAACTGTTACAATCAAATAAAAAAGGAAAATGGACTAGAGCGTGATTGTGCATATAAGGAAGCAAAGAAACTGTTTACCTCAGCTGAAGTTCTTACACACTTTGATGCTTCACTACTATTTCAATGTGCTTTTTATGCTTCATCATATGGAGTGGATGCAGTTCTTTTCCACTCTTTTCCTAATGGCATGGAGAAACCAATTGTCTTTGCATCATGTAAACTCACTGCACCTCAGAACCATGTGCAAATAGAATGAGAAGCTCTTAGCATTATCTTCAGAATTTGGAAGTTCCATACCTATCTGTATGGTAGACATTTTAACTTGCTGATGGATCGTCACCCTTCATTTAATTTTTTGGATCAAAACATGGAATTCCATCATTAGCAGCTGCTCATATGCAACTGGGAATTGCCACTTTCAGCTCATTCCAATGCTATTCGTCTCTGTAAAGGGACTGAGCAAATGCTGATGGGCTATCATGGCTGTCTTGCCCAAGCTCCCACCTACCCAAAGAAACTTTGTATAAAGTGTTCTATCTCAATTTGGTGGACATCTTACCCATCACTAGCAAAGACATCAATAAAGAAACCACTAAGGATGATGTGATTTCTCTTGAGTAGGGAATAGTACTACGAGGTACAATGTTGGATCAACAATATCCCCAGTTTACACAATTTGTGTCACATCAACATGAATTATCTGTGAATCACAGTTGGATCTTATAGGGACTGCAAGTGATCCTTCTGAAATCACTTGATCTCAGGTTTTGGAATCTCTTCGTGAAGGTTGGTTTGGCATTGTACGGATGAAAACCATAGCCCAGAGTCATGTCTAGTGTTCAGAGAACAACAAAGACATTGAGAAGATGAATTGCTGTACTATGTATCAGCAAATTCAGCTTGATCCTGGCCCAGCTCGTCTACACCCTTGGCCATGGCCTCAGACTCCTCGGATATGATTCATGTGGACTTTGATAGACTTTTAGAAGGTTATATGTTGTTGGTCATAGTAGATACCCATTTGAAATGCCCAGAAGTTTTTGGAATGACTTATATACCTCTACCTTGATATAACGCGGTCCTCGAGAGCCAAAAAATCTTACCGCGTTATAGGTGAAACCGTGTTATATTGAACTTGCTTTGATCCACAGGAGTGTGCAGCCCTGCCCCCTCCCCCCAGATCACTGCTTTACCACGTTATATCCGAATTCTTGTTATATCGGGTTGCGTTATATTGAGGTAGACATGTAGTACAACTACCAAGACCACAGTTTAGCCAAAACTGTTACAGTTGGTAGACAAGAGTGACAATGGACCTCAATTCTCTTCTGAAGAATTTCAGAGGTTCCTACCTTTAAATGGAATTCATCACATCCGCTCAGTTCCTTACTATCTTACTACAAATGAACTAGTGGAGTGCTTTATGCAAACACTTATGCAAGCCTTAAAAGCTAATAAGTCTGTTTTGAGTCATTAGCAGAAATTGGACATTTTCTTGCTTGTCTACAGGAACATATCACATGCTATGACCCAGCAGTCATCTGCAACTCTTTGCTGAAGCAATCTTTGTGTATCTGTTGGGACCTGTAATGTCTTGATGTTGCCTCGGATGTGGGCAAGTCCCAAGCTAGGCAAATTGATGGACAATATGAGACTCATCATCATTCTTTTCAAGCTGGAGACTTAGTGTGGACTCCTAACTGTTGCTATGGAGTGAAATGGGTATCTAGATAACTTGCAAAATGCGTGAGACCTGTTCAGTTTGTGGTAAAACTATCCAGTGATATTTTATGGAAATGACATACAGACCAATTGCAGCCTCAACAAGTACTGGAGTCCAGGGATGTTCCAGTAGGACTTTCTCTTCCTCCAACCAAATCTCCTTCTGTTACAAATCTTAATTTTGATGACTTGTTGGGAGAAACATTGGTACCAGGTCCTGTTGATTCATTAACACTGACTTTTCCTGTTGTTCAGGACACTGCCACAACACATTACCCCAAGAAAGTGTGAAGACCTGTGCTTTAAAAATTGCTTTGTTAGTGAGCTGTTATTCCAAGGCAAAATAATCTGTTGCAGTTTAAGAGTCTGCATCTGCAACTCTTAGGTTATATAGTGTTTTTGTTAACAATATAAGTGGAGGAGTGTGATGTCCTCTCCCTTTAAATATTTCAGCAGTATCCCCCGTCCCTCCCAGTGAAAAGACTCAATTTTGTGTTGATTTCAGTTTCATAGCATAAACAATAAACATTTCCACAGCAGCTAGTTGTGCTTAAGTGATCTCCTCTGTGTCTGCATTCCCTCTTGTGTTGGGCCCAGACATATGACACACATAGCACCAAGAACACCTTGCCTTTGGCCCCTGATAGTTTTACCCTAGGCAGGTCCAGCACATTCCTGAGAATGGCTGCCATCTTGATGAGTCATCGATGGGGAAAAGTGTTCTGAGGCAGCCTGGTCCCAGGTCTTTGAGTGCCCTGACCTTGAAGTGGATCCAGAAGCTGGCAGCCAGTGGAGTCACAGAAGACCTGTGGTAGGCTAGTGCATGCTGGAGATTTGACTGGCCTTAACTGGGAAGCTGTTTAAGCATTGTGTGTGCTACTATCCTGTCTCACTCTGCTAGGGAAAAGGAATTAACATATGCCCGTCTGGAGCTGATGGACACATGAATCATGGTTCATGGGAATGGGCCCAGCTTTCTGGCTGCTGAGAGGTGAGCAAAGGTATCTTTTTTCTCAAGTATTAAGTGAAGCAGAAATTACTGATTGGAATTATATGGCAGGAGGTTAAGCTAGGTTAGCCTAGGTGATCATAGTTGTCTCTTCTACCCTTACAACACAGAATCATAGAAAATTAGGGTTGGAAGAGACCTGAGGAGGTCCAACCCCCTGCTCAAGGCAGGACTAACACCAACTAAATCTTCCCAGACAGAACTTTGTCAAGCCAAGCCTTAAAAATCCTTAAGGATGGAGATTACACCATCTCCCTAGGTAACCCATGCCAGTGCTTCACCACCCTACTAGTGAAATAATGTTTCCTAATATCCAACCTAGACTGCCCCCACTGCAACTTGAGACCATTATTCCTTGTTCTGTCATCTGCCACCACTGAGAACAGCCAAGCTCCATCCTCTTTGGAACCCCCCTTCAGGTAGTTGAAGGCTGATATCAAATCCCCCTTCACTCTTCTCTTCTGTAGACTAAACAAGCCCAGTTCCCTCAGCCTCTCCTCATAAGTTATGTGCCCCAGCCCGCTGATCATTTTTGCTGCCCTCTGCTGGACTGTCTCCAATTTGTCCTCATCCTTTCTGTAGTGTGGGGCCCAAAACTGGACGCAATACTCCAGATGTGGCCACACCAGTGCCAAATAGAGGTGAATAATCACTTCCCTCCATTTGCTGGCAATGGTCCTGCAGCCCAATATGCTAATGCAGCCCAATATGCCATTAGACTTCTTGGCAACAAGGTCACGCTGCTGACTCACATCCACTGAAATCCCCAGGTCCTTTTATGAAGAGCTGCTACTTATCCAATTGGTCCTCAGCCTGTAGTGGTGCACGGGATTCTTCTGTCCTAAGTGCAGGACTCTGCATCTGTTTTTGTTGAACCTCATCAGATTTCTTTTGGCCCAATCCTCCAATTTGTCTAAGTCACTCTGGACCCTATCCCTACCCTCCAGCATATCTACCTCTCCCCCTAGCTTAGTGTCATCTGTGAACATGCTGAGGGTGCAGTTCATCCCATCATCTGGATCATTAATAAAGATGTTGAACAAAACCGGTCCCAGGACTGACCCCTGGGGTCTTCTGCTTGATACCGGCTGCCAACTAGACATTGAGCCGTTGGTCACTACCCGTTGAGCCCAACAATCTAAACAGCTTTCTATCCACCTCATAGTCCGTACATCCAATCCATACTTTAAGTTGCTGACAAGAATACTGTGGGAAACCATATCAAAAGCTTTGCTGAAGTCAAGATATATCACATCCATGGCTTTCCCCATATCCTCAGAGGTAGTTATCTCATGATAGAAGGCAATCAGGTTGGTCAGGCATGACTTGACCTTGGTTCAATCCATGTTGACTGTTCACCTGCCTCTCCTCCAAGTGCTTCAAAATGGATTCCTTGAGGACCTGCTTCATGATTTTTTCCAGGGACTGGGTGAAGCTGACTGGTTTGTAGTTCCCCGGGTTCTCCTTCTTCCCTTTTTTAAAGATGGACACTATATTTTCCTTTTTCCATTCATCTGGACCTCCTCCGATCACCACAAGTTTTCAAAGATAATGGCCAATGGCTCTGCAATCACATCAGCCAATTCTCTCAGCACCCTCGGATTCATTAGATCTGGCATACTTATGTACATCCAGCTTTTCTAAATAGTCCTTTACCTGTTTTTTCACCACTGCTCACCTCCTTCCAATACTGTGTTGCCCAAGACAGCAGTGTGGGAGCTGACCTTGTCTTCTTCAGCTTTTTCCACATCATCTGTCCCTAGGTTGCCTCTCCCATTCATTAAGGGTCCCCCACTTTCCCTGACCTTTTTCTTGTTGCTAACATACCTGTAGAAACCCTTCTTGTTACCCTTCATATCCCTTGCTAGCTGCAACTCCAGTTGTGTTTTGGCCTTCCTGGTTACACTCCTGCATGGTAGAGCAATATTTTTATACTCTTCTTAGTCATTTGTCCAAAGTTCCACTTCTTGTAAGCTTCCTTTTTGTGTTTAAGCTCACAGAAGATTCCACCATTAAGCCAAACTGGTTGCCTGCCAGTTTCTGCACATTGGAATGGTTTGTTCCTGCTCCCTCAATAAGGCTTCTTTAAAATACAGCCAGCTTTCCTGGACTCCTTTCCCTCTGATATTAGCATTCCAGGGGATCCAGCCCATCAGTTCCCTAAGGGAGTCAAAGTTTGCTTTTCTGAAGACCAGGGTCTGTATTTTGCTACTATTCTTTCTTTCTTTTGTGAGGATCCTGAACTCAACCATTTCATTGTCACTGCTGCCCAGGTTCCCACTCACTTCTACTTCCCTTACCAATTCTTCCCTCTTTATAAGCAGCAGGTCAAGAGGAGAATGGCCCCTCATTGGTTCCTCCAGTAATTGCACCAGGAAGTTGTCCCTAACACTCTCCAAACACTTCCTGGATTGTCTGTGCACTGCTGTATTGCTCTCCCAGAAGATGTCAGGGTGATTGAAGTCCCCCATTAGAACCAGGGCCTATGTTCTGGAAACTTCAGTTAATTGTCCGAAGAAAGTCTTGTTTACCTCATCCTCCTGGTCCAGTGGTCTACAGCACATGCCCACCACGACATCACCCTTGTTGCTCTCGCTTCTAATTTTAACCAAAAGACTCTCAACAGTTTATAAATGCATATGGATTCATACATACATATGGATTCCCATTTTACAAAAGGCTCAGACTGAGGTAGGGGGGAGTTAAATGACTTTTCCAGGGTAATATGAATGAGTGGCAGAAACCTACTGCCATTGTATGCTTTAATTAGGGTTGCCAACTTTGGTTGGCTGAATTCTGGACGTTTCATCACATAACATTACCTTTAATTAAAAATTACATTTTAATTCCTGGAGACTCCAGGACAATCCTGGAGGGTTGGCAACCGCAGCATTAATTGCTAGTTTTTCTACTGGATATATGTAAAAATGCATGTAAAAACTAGATATCACCATCTTGTTAATTCCACCTCAGTGGGGCAGAGAATCTAGATTACTCGTCTATCAGTTTGTTAAAGAAACTGAGCAAAAAAATAGCCATACAAATCTTGCTATACAGTCTGTAGTTAGAGCTTGCCTGAACACAACAGAAACCAGTGTATACAGCATGCTGCTCTTGAACACAGAGGACTGATTTGTGATCCAGCCAGTCAAGTTGGGAATTGTATCTGTGATAACAATGGTATCAGGCAGAGGGAAACTATTTTTAAAAGAAATGCCCACAGGGCAAAGGGTAGCCCCCAAGGGGAAAAGTAATCAGCTCTGCCTTGTTTACATTTGCACCTTCAGGCTATCGTGGCCTGCGAGGACTGGCCAGCATTCATTGCTGTAGTTACAAGTGCTAGACTAGTAAAGACAAGGAGAAAAAAAAATTCACAGGAGGAAAGACAGATGTATTCAGCATACGAATAAATATTTTTGAATCTGTGGTTCACCTTTGTGTGGTTGAACTGAAGCCCACCATATCAGAAGAATTTAAAACTAATTTCCCCTGTATGCCTACCTTGTTACAAAATACCAGCTCTACAGCTAATGTCCCTAACCAGGTTCCACAGCTTCAGCGACATAAAATGTGTCCTAGAATGTGCATACTGGCTAGTTGTTATTGATACGTATTCTCCTTTTATTGTCCAACGGGTCAAAAGCAGTTAGGTGCCCTTCTCCCATTGGTTGCTGCGGATCATTCACTCAGCTTTCAGATCCCTGGGATTTTAACGGCTGCACAGTAGAAACCACTTAAAGTGCAGATAGAAGGTAGGATGAAGAGTGAAAGCAGGGGAAAGGGCTGTAGTGAGTTGGGGGCTCCTAGTGAGGTAGTTTCAGGTGAAATTTCAGAGGGTACTATTGGATAACTGCAAACAGAGATATGCAGCGCCAGTACCCCAATTCCTGGATGCATGAAGCAGGCATGCAATCATGCCCCTACCCATTTTTTAAAAATCCTAGGGCATCACTTTAACTTTTGATACATATTTATTGTGGGATAAATGTGCAACAATTGAAAAATTCAAACTCTGAATAAGGGCTGAGATTTCTTGAAGGGGCCCAAGAGAGTTAGGAACCTGTGGTATGTTAAGAATTGTGTAAAAATTACAAGCTGTTACTTTAAATCCTAAAGGGTTGCCTGATCCTGCTTGCAGGCTACAGGGCTCTGCAGGAAAGCGTGTGATCTGTGTTTCAGATAGTCTGCAGAAAGCCATCCTAGAGCCAGGCGGGTTGAGCTGTTCCTCTCTTTTAGGGAGAAGCCTGTAAATGTTATACCAATAAAAAACTAGCAGGATCTTATTAAAGGGGACAAGACATTTGTCACATTTATTGTAAATACCATAATAAAATAAAAGATAACAGCAAACAACGTTGTTTAGCTACTTATTCCTATATATCCATTCACACAATCATTCATACAAGTTCTGGATAGATATTATAGTTACCAGCCTAAAGTTGCTTGTGACAGAATACTGGCCAGGTACCCTGTACACAAGAGTGGAGCCGAGTCCGGGTCAGGTGCACCTGATGCTCCTGGAGGCTGGCAGCAGAACCATAGACTCAAAGTCCTCAGTCTTCAGAGTCCAGCTTTATAGGGATTTTTCCCTATGTTAGTTCATGGGAGTTGCTTCATTCTGCTGTTGTTAAATTAATCAGCAGGTGGCTGGCTCCATGTTGGCAGCAGAATGTTACCCAAAGTCTCTTATCTCACCCTTCTTTTTTACAGGCTTTTAGTTTGGATTCAAAGTCTATAGGTCTTGCTGTGTCACGCTGCCTTTGGGTTTGGATTGATCACCCGTCAATTGCAGGCGTGACTTTCAGCCTTGAACCTGGCTTTGATCTTCCTTCTGTTGTTCTTTTGTCCTTTTCTTTTTAGGGTGGATGCTTTTTACTTTGTTTCACTGTTGTCTAGGTCTTCAGCCGTTGGTAGTTGAACTTCACCTCATCAGGACAGGCTGGGGCTGGAGGTTGATTTTATCATCCATACATGCCTCATTCACACATCTAAACTAACTAATAAGATTACAGCAGGGTTTGCAAAAATGAAGGTTGGAGGAAGCTTTTACAAGATGGAGTGAGTGTTTTAAAATGGGGTTTGAATTACAATATGGCAAGTGTAGTGAATGGTGAACAGAAGTTACATTAATAAAGTGAACAATTAAAAACAATTTCATTTATCAGTTCTACACCTGCTTTGTCTCTCTCTGTTTTGAGGTTCTTGTGTTAGGGTTCTGAATTCTAAGAAATACAGTTACATTGGAATCTGGCAGCAAGAGAATTTTATATTTTTATCTATCTTTCTATGTTATGCTTTGAAAATAACCCAGTTCCCACTGAAAGTCAACCTGATGTAGTTAAACACTGTCCTATTTGCTGAAATGATATGGAGAGTACTAGCACGAGTATTGCCGGGTATCGCTTCATCAGCACAGCCAGGCATATCTGCTTGCCTGGTGAACTTGCTGCTAAGACCAAGCAGTCCTTTTTGGACAAACTGGCTGGGAAAACCAGGTAGTCTCCTACTTTTTCTTCCAAACTAGTTTAATTTTGTCAGGAAGTGACTTTTGGCTATAGGCCTTATGGATTCTGATGACATTTTAAAGGAAGTAGGCTAGAGAGAGAGACAGACAAATATGAGGCACTTTGAGTAAGCTGCCGAATCAGGTTGCTGCCATTAAGTTGTTGATGTAACTGTTAAATAGCAGCCTTGTAATCAGACTTGAGTTGTTTCCTAAAAATGCTGTAGTTCTTTAACAAAATTTTGCTCATGCAAATATACAAAACATTGTGAATGTGTCAAATCAAAGCACAGACAACAAACAAAGGAAATATTGGATCATTTGTTACCTGATTAGTAGATACTTAGACGTTTATGCCTTTGTATACACATATAACTCCAATGAATGCTAATGGCAGTTACGTGCATGCTTCAGGGAAGGCTAGACTTCTTAAGAAGTGTTGTTCAAATTAATTACTATAGTGATAGGTCAAAGTTAAATCACTTATCTTGGCTTCCTCTGCATTAAAAATAAGATGTAGATATGAAAGACACGCTTGAAACAATACACAGTGCCTAATGCCCAGATCCGAGGCAACAAGTGTTAATTTTATTACATGCTTGGCCAAAGCAACAAAAAATCTCAAGCTGTCAACAATCCATCACTTCTCAGGGAAAAAAAAAAGCTGAAAACGAAAGGTCAAAACCTGATTCATCCATACAAGTCATTAGAGTCAAAAGAGCATTTCACATTGCTGCTTGATTGAGAACAAATAGCTCATTAATTTTGAACAGATCCATCCGAAAACCTCAGTAAATTCAAATGCAATAATGACTGACATGATAAACAACATATCTTACACAACATATTTGCCCGTTAAGCATCTCATGCCAGCAGGCACACGGCTTACTAAAGAATGGGGGATTTGGGAAGGTGACAGTTGTAAAAAATGAACTCAAAGGCAGGCAGGCCCACAGATACACATAGTCACTAACTGAAAAGAAGAAAGGAAGGGACATACAGACAGTGTCTATTTATGAAGGATTGTTTCTTGACTATGGGCCAAATTCTGTGTAACTGTAATCAAAATTTGGCCACTCATGTCTATTATTACATACAATTTAGCATCTAGCTATTTAAGGAGGCAGAAAAAAGCAAGCATCAGCTGAATAGGGCCCGTTCTATTCAATGTCTTCATTAATGATCTTGATGATGGGATAGCTTGCACATTAAGTAAATTTGCAGATGACACCAAGTTGGGGGGAGTGGTGGACACGCTGGAAGGCAGGGATAGGATTCAGGGAGACTTAGACAAATTGGAGAAGTGGGCCACAAGAAACCTCATGAAGTTCAACAAGGACAAGTGCAAAGTCCTGCACTTAGGACAGAAAAACCCCATGCACTGCTACAGGCTGGGGACTGTTTGGCTAAGTAGCAGTGCTGAAGAAAAGGATCTTGGGGTTACGGTAGATGGAAAGTTGAACATGAGCCTACAGTGTGCTCTTGTAGCCAAAAAGGCTAATAGCATACTGGGCTGTATTAGTAGGAGTGTTGCCAGCAGATCGAGGGATGTGATTATTCCCCTCTATTCGGCACTGGTGAGGCCGCATCTGGAATATTGTGTCCAGTTTTGGGCGCCACACTACAAAAAGGACGTGGAACAATTGGAGAGAGTCCAGCAGAGGGCAACAAAAATGATTAGAGGACTGGAGCACATGACTTATGAAGAGAGACTGAAGGAACTGGGCTTATTTAGCCTGCAGAAGAGAAGACTAAGGGGGGATTTGATAGCAACCTTCAACTACTTGAAGGGATGCTCCAAGGAGGAGGGAGCTAGGCTGTTCTCAGTGGTGACGGAGGACAGAACAAGGAGCAATGGTTTGAAGTTGCAGTTGCGGAAGTCGAGGCTGGATATTAGAAAAAACTTTCTGACTAGGAGAGTGGTGAAGTATTGGAATGGGTTACCTAGGGAGGTGATAGAATCTCCATCTTTAGAGCTATTTAAAGTCCGGCTAGACCGCACCCTGGCTGGGATTATTTAGGGAAAATGGTCCTGCCTTTAGCAGGGGGTTGGACTAGATGACCTCATGAGGTCCCTTCCAACCTTTTGATTCTATGATTCTATGATTCTATATGCTGGCTGTAATGCTTCTCACAGAGGGATGTAAAGTTATGTTAGTAACTAATGTGATAAGGTGTTTGCAATATGGCCAGTAATGGGGCCATTCATTGTTAAGTCAACATTTGATCTCCTGCTTATGTAGCGCCGACAGACGCCAGTTGGCAACAGCAGCAAACCTTGAACCTCTGGAGCTTGCTGCATGAACTAAAAGACACCTCTCTCTTAGCCAAGGCTGTAGCAGTTTCAACAATCTCTACCTGGTCTAGGTAATGCCACCCCAAGCAGGCATGGGTTACACTTACAGTAAGCACATGATAACAGGCATAAATGTAGTTGCCTCATGGCTCTATTGGCCAGATGTTCTCTTTTACATCTGTGAATCCTCACTGGCTTCACTCACTTCTAATCCCAATGACTTTGGTGGGATGGCAAGGGGTCTAAGCAAGAGTAAGATTTATCTTTGTAGACTTGATTCTCCACTACCCCGCACCTTGTGTGGTCAGTTTCACCTAGATGAAGTGAGCGCAAAGGTAGGCTTTACTTTTACTTTGATGGCTATAAATGACCAGTGCAACACAACAGGGGGAAAAAAACAGACCGTGTGTGTCCTGACGATCCCTCCAAGTTCCATTTTGAGGAGCTCCTTCCTATCTTCTTCCCTGGAGAAATACATGAAGTACCTTGCTACAAGTGAGCAAAGTTGTACCATTGCATTGTGAAAGGTTTACCTTAATGCCTAAAGGGGAGACTTGCAAAGTATACCACCTCACGCATGGCTGTGGAGCAGAGGAGTCGTCTGTTATTTAGAAGATACTTGTTTGTGGAAAACTCTCAGGTCCACCGTTCTGCCCTGATTTACACACATGAAACCCCGTTGTTTTCAATTCAGTGGAAAAAAGTTGGCCCGGGGCGGGGCGGAGAGCTAGGGGTCACGGGAAAAAAAATCTTGAAGTCGCTGTTTTATCAGAAGGGTTTGTTAGACTTCTCCTGCAATCAGGAAAGAAAAATTTCCCTCATCTAATCCCCATAGAAACCTACATGCTCTTGCTAAGTCTTCATTCACTCTCCAGTCTCAGAGTATAACTGCTGTGTCTTTGCTTTGCTTTCCACTCTCCTAGGGTACACTTTCACTGTCACTGCGGTGTGGTTTGCCTGTATATATGTACTCTAGCTAGTGCTCTAAAAGTGGAAGTGAAGATGCAGCATTGCAGGCATCAGCATGGGCTGCACAAGCCCACTTGACCTCCCTTTGTACATACTCACTTGTGCAGCCCACGCTGATGCCTATAATGCTGTATCCTTACTGCTATTTTTGGCAAGATCGCCAGAACACAGCTCACGTGGATACATATACATGGGCTGAAAATCCCACCCTCACCCTGCAGCAGCACAGACATAGCTTGAGTGTAGAATTAACTGAAGCTTGACTGCTGAGCTTCCAGACACAGCTGAGTTCCAGCTAATACCCCCAAATCAGTTCCAGTTTTGCAAAGAGGAGAAGGTGCTAAATACAGAACACTGTCTACTCAGCTAAGGCAACATCTGGAATTTTTTGTTTAAAAGCAAGTGAACTTTTGTGCTTGTGTGATGGCCCTCACTTGGGGTTGGTTGGTAGGGGAGTGCCGCCTAGTGCTTAGGCCAGTAACGTGTAGGGGGTTGTTGGTAGGGGAGCCCGGGCCCTCCTGCTCTAGCAGGCTCTGACCCAGGGACCTTTCAGGGCTATAGTGTTCTGACAGCCAAGGATACTTCAGGCTGCTCTCCCTAGACCATTTCCTACCACCTCCCTGCAATTGTCCCAAAGTCGTCATCTGGTGTAAGGCAGCATGAAGACAACTGCTTCCTCCTGGGGTAATGCCTGGCTTCATGGGCCAGCTCAGCCCAAGGCTTTCCCCTGCTGGGGTAGTCCAAACAAAAATAAAGGGGATCAGTCCAGTCCAGAGTTCATATGAGAGAGCAATGCTTCCCTCTCAGGCTGTTTCAGTAGCAAGTCCTCCCTTCCTGCAAGGAGGGGCTTTGGGGCAGCTGTTTTGGGAGAGATTGTGCCTTCTCTCAGCTCATCTCCCTGAAGCTGCTGGTAGCAGGTCTCTTCTCCTCTCTGGTCTGCCCTGAAATGAGCTGTTCTTCTGCCTTTTAGCTCCAGCCATAGATGTTGCAGGGTGAGGCTGGCTGAGCCCACAGCAGTTCCTTAGCCTCTTGTTGCTCAGTGTGGGATTTTTACACCCCATCACAGCTTGTAAAAGGTGGATTTGGCTCCACAGCCTCCACCAGACTGAAGTTGTGAGTTTAGCAGTAGAACAGGCATTGCATAGGGCACTGGAAATAGAAGCTTGTCCATGCTTTGGAGTAAGAGAACTGCTCACTCTCCATACCTATTAGTTCCCTAGCTTCTCTGCTGAGGCTGCTAACGAAAGTGTCTGTATGCCAGAGACTATCATTTATAAATGTATCCATTCCCTCCTTTTCCTCCTTGAATGTTTGAAATTATTTCTCCTCATGTTCTGGTCCATTAAGAAGTCCTACTAAGTCTTCTCCCTGAGAGCACCACAAGCAAGAGCAGAGGCAGAGGTTCAACACAGTTGTGAGAAAGGGAATAATCAGATGTGCTGGATATTTTCTCCCCGGAAAGCATTACTTGGCACACTTTGCTATATATGGGTGCTTCTTCCTGATCCAGCAACCAATAAATGATTTTGTATTGCCCCATAAAAAAGACTCATAGAAAAAAGAAGTTATAGACTCACTTCTTAAGCTGTCTGAAACTAGTTGCAGAGGGATCCTTGTGCATGACACAAGGCAGATGTGAGAATAGACCAGAACGTTGACATTATTGCCTTCCTGCTGACCTGTCTGGTATTGCACTGTGATTGCTACAGATTCTCTGGTCTGTTAATAGATACCTTCTGCCACGCCCCAATGCTGTGGGCATGCTGTGAAATGTAGAAGGTCCTCTGCTGCTGTATGGGGGAACAGATGTACTGCTTCTTTAAATTGGTTTAAATAGCCAGACTGCAATGAACTGGGAGAAGTTCTAGACAAAAAGAGACCAAAAGAGGGTGAAATCTTAGCTTTATTAAATTTAACAGGAGTTTTGCTGTTGACTTTCAATGGGGCCAGGATTTTACTCAGAGAGTCGTTTAGAGATAATCTGATTTTCCTTATTTTAATAAGGTTCCTCATTCAGTATTGGAAGACAGGACTTTTTTTGAGGGTCGTTGCCATTGTCACATGACATTGTGTAGGATATAGAGAATACTACTGTGGGTGTGAATCCATAGGGACTGAGGCTACCACCACCAAAAGCAGCTGACTGCCTTTTTAGTAACGCAGTTAAAATGTATGCTCAAACCTGTTTAAAGTAGTCACGGTTTACTTTACCTGTGCTGTGTTACATCTGTCTCTTTAAATAAATCCTCCTTGCTGTCTACACAACAGTAAAACACCCACGACTGGCTTGTATCAGCTGATTGGGGCACAGGCTGTGGTACTATAAATTTGCAGTGTAGACGTTCAGGCTCAGGTCCAAACGTGTACACTGCAATTTTATAGTCCCGCAGCCCAAGTCAGCTGACCTGAGCCAACAGCAGGTGTTTTATCGCAGTGTAGACATATCCTAAGACTCACTGCATGTACAGCAGAGTCCATACCTAGTGTGGGCTGTCAGAGAGAGGGTTTTAATGTGCTGTGTCTACCAAAAAGCAGCTTTCAATCTTCTCCAAAGAAGTGACCCACCACAGAGGGTTCACTATGTAACCTCCTGCTGAGTGTGTTACAGAGCCCTGTCTGTGCCCATCCAGGAAGTATATGAAGTGTTACAGTCCCAGTCTACAGAGCTTAGTTCAGGCTGGTGTAGCTCTAGAGGTGTGTAGTACAATCCCTGACATGTTGGCAACAAGGGAGGCCATCACAGTTACTCATTGCATTTGTTTGTCCAGATCTCAGGGACATTTCTCAGCCCTTTCAGTCACTTGCTGAGTGTGAACACATATATATTTCCTCCTTGTGCCTTGGACAACAAGCTCCTGTATGGTTCGTTGAATTAAACCAGTATGGGTTGTTCAAAAACTGCGTTATATTCTCCATAAACTTTGTTATTTGGGGGTGGGGGGCAGGATGCAGTGCTATTTCTCTCCAAAAATACAGATTTTGTGCACTGTGAAAACCTAGCTGTATATTGCTCAAGACACTACTGGGGTTACGTATGAATGGAAAGCAATTGATGTATCAAGGCTCCCTCACCCCTCCACCCCACCCCAGCCTATACTTGTCATAGAACACAAACTCTTTGGGACATGGATCATATCTTAATGTGGGTTCTGCTGTGGCCCTCTAAGAGTGTTTAATAACAAAGGAAACCCACTGAGAAATCTGATCCTATAATGCTGTAGGTAAGGAAAACAAAATATCACAGGAGAGAAGATCTTAAGGGAGATGAAGGACATACATCTGAGAGCTGAACTTCGCAATCTCATCATCAGTCCCACAGAAAGGAAGTTCTGATAATGGACTGCAGGATTTGGTCTTGGTAAGTAAAATACAAGGTAACTGTATGCTTGAATTCTCTCCTTAGATGTTAGTTTATTGGGTTAATTGGATAATAAAAGACATTCTTTCTCTACTGAGATCTCTGCTGCTTTATGCTTCTAGCTTGGTCTCTTGGCCTTGGGATCCTGATGCTGATGTTTCCATTTGTTTCTCCATTATCTAGTGAATGGTTCAGCACACAGCAGAGCAAGCACAGTATGACCTACTTCGAAACTCCCTCCCCGCTTTTCAGCATTGTGACATAGTCTTTTCCCAGGCGAAAGCTACGCACTGGAACGCCACACGTTATGTTTGCATCTATCACCTCTAAATATAATCAGCCAGTGCTTCTACTGGTGCACTTCAAAGTGGGTATCATTCAGTTCTGTGAGTGCTCTTTGGGTGAAATTCACCTCTGTGTAGAGGCCCAGCACCAGGCCCCTGGCACCACTTCAGTATCACATAAACCCTTTTGCAAAGGGGTGCATTTGATTCAGTGGGACTAAGGGCTGCAGCAACATGCCCTCTTCCTCTAAGCCGCGAATGGGAAGTGAAGATGAGCTCTTTTACACCAGGCAAATAGAGATAACCTTGGGGCACAGTTATACACTGTTTTCAAAGACTGGCAAGTGTGTGGAGGGGACTAGTAAGTTTCTCCTGAAGTATAATTAAGACTGTTTTCAAGTGCGGTTGTAATCGTAAAATGGAAGAGTAAGGGAGTTAAAATGGAACCATTTACAGAGCAGTAAAAGCTCCGCTGCATGAGGCCCTCTGTGTGTACAAAATTATAGGATTGGAAACCATTCAGCCAGTCCAGCACCTGAGTGGCTCAAGGATCCTAAAGTGCTTTTTAATGTTTTCTATATAGAGAAGAGAACATAAGGGAGGGATGGGGAGAAACACTTTGGATGAAATAAGCACAGATCCCACACACTCCTCCTTTCCTCCCAAGCCTTTTTAAAGTTTGATTCAAACTTGGGTGGCAAGTGTATGGCCTGCTGGCTTCCCCCTTGGGTCTAGCAAGTGCTGTTCCACCCTGAATGAAGGCTGTCTGCATGGCTGCCTCAGTTTACAAGCAATTCACATTTTCAACCATTTCTTTGCAACCAGCAGTGCTAGAAGTGATTTTTTTTAAATGGATGCCTGCATTCTGAAGTCATCCCGTGATGCCAGGTGTCTCACATGCTTCTGCCTTAATTGAGTTCCACGGTTGAATCTGAACCTTACCCAACGGGAATGAACCTTCAGGAGTTCAGATGAATGTGAACTGATCAGATCTTCAACCTCTGTATGCCGGACTACAGGCAATGTCTTGTTTTGGTGTCTCAGTTGGGCAGAGTGCAGTTTATGGGTGGAACTTGGGAGCGTATCATTTTTCCCTCCCCTTTAACATTCAAACCCTGAAAAAAAGTCCAGTTTACATGTGCCTATGATCTTCCTAGTTCCAGCTGAAGTACTGGCCAATGGACATTTCTTATGTTATTTCTATGTTGGCTGAAAACAAAACAGTGGAGGTTTACCAGAGCAGACAGATTAGGCAGTGCCTACCCTGTTTTAAGAACATAAGAGCAGCCACTGGGTCAGACCAAAGGTCCACCTAGCCCAGTGTCATGTCTTCCGACAGTGGCCAATGCAAGGTGCCCCAGAGGGAATGAAAGTAAAAGGTGATCATCAAGTGATCCATCCCCTATCACCCGTTCCCAGCTTCTGGCAAACAGAATTAGCTGCAGCAGGATTTACAATAGGCCTCCAAATGCACCTTTGTGTGTTATCCATTTTCAGATAACACCAGCCTCCATTAATGAGGTGTCAATGTGACAGGCAACCTGTTCTCCAGATATTAATAAGAGCTTCGTCTTACTGATTTATTATATAATGACTTTCATTTCTAAGCACTAACAAACTTCACTTCAAGGGGTGAAGAGGCTTTGTCTATGAATCATTTCACCCTTTGCTGAAATGTGGCCTACTCTGGGGAGGAACGTGGAATCTATATAACAGCTCACCACAATATTATACAACAGTTTGCAACAGAAAGTGAAGAGGTATGCTATGTCCAGTTGAAAGGTTAGTTAAGAAGATCTTAATTGAAGATAGCAGAACTAACTCCTGTAAATCTTAAAGACAATCCTCTAGGAATATTAATGACTACAAGTGAAGTTAAAAAGTTACTCAGTTATAGTCTATAAGTATCTAAAGGGGAACAAATATTTAATAATGAGCTTTTCAACCTATGAGAGAAAGATAAAACAGAATCCAGTGGCTGGACATCGCAGTTAGACAAATTCACACTGGAAATAAGGCATACCTTTTTAACAGTGAGAGTAATTAACCATTGGAACAATTTACCAAGGGTTGTGGTGGATTCTCCATCACTGGCAATTTTAAAATCAAGATTGGACTTTATTTTCTTAAAAGAGGTAAATTAGGAATTATTAGGGAGAAGTTCTAAGGCCTGGCCTTTGTTATACAGGAGATCAGACTAGCTGATCACAATGGTTCCTTCTGTTTTGGAATCTAGGAATATATGGTCAGAATGTCCACCAAATAATTATAACAGAAGGGGAAAAAAATAAAAATAAATCTATAGAGAGAGTGGATGCACTGCTGCTCAGGAGTCAAGTCTTATAGGGCCAACATGTCTAGAGCTATCTGAACCACATACCCCATGCAATAGAATATTTCCATTTTGTGGAGCTCTGATCAGTTATTTTCTTACCTTCTCAGTGGAAAGGGGACCAAAGCAAAAACCTTGTTTTAAAACCCTCTGGAAATTGGGGAAGATGGGGTGCAGATCCAAACTCTGCAACTTGGGCCTATTTGCGCTTCTATGAGCTTCAAATGCACACTGGGGCTATGAAATATGGCCTTACATTTTGTGCATTTAATACTGAACAATAAATCCATGGTAGTGAAACAACACATGACAGGATATCTAATATACACTGGAAGAAAAAAATGTAATGATTGTTGATGGAATATTTTAGGGTTCTAATCGTTAAAGAGGTTGGCTGGACCTCATCCTCCACTTTTGTGAATCTAGCCCTTCATGTCTTTTTCTTTTATTAAAATACTCAGAAGTATTTAATTTGACCCAGCATATTTTGTTCTCCCTTTGGATTTTCCAAAAATTCCAAAAAATGTAGTTAGACCCCAACCATTTATCACCGTGTTTTGGAACTGATGGGTGGGAATGGGAAATGAGTGATTATAGCATTTAGCCACTAGGGGACTCCAAAACTGAGTAGTAGCAGGAATCCTGCTGCAGTTCCCAGATTGATATAGATGCCCGTCTGGAGTACTGAAGAGCCTAAAATATTCTTGCCTCTGTTGCCATGGTATTTTCACTATACAAAAGAAAAAAACTGGCATAAAAAAATGTATTCTTTAGACAATAGTAGGTCTGAAGAGTTCAGGATCTGTCTTCATTACAGCCTGCCACAGGGCCACCCGGGGAGTGGCGGCAAGGGGGGCAATTTGCCCCAGGCCCTGGGCCCCGCAGGGGCCCCCACGAGAGTTTTTCGGGGCTTCTGGAGCAGGGTCCTTCACTCGCGCCAGGGTCCCCGGAAAACTCTCGCGGGGCCCGGGCCCCCGGAACTTCTTCTGCTCCAGGTCTTTGGTGGCAATTTGGCGGCGGGAGGGGGTCCTTTCATTCCAGGACCTGCAGCCGAAGTGCCCCAAAGACCCGCAGCGAGGGTTCCTTCTGCCCCGGGACCCATCACCAAAGAGCTGGGTCTTCGGCGGCAATTTGGCGGTGGGGGCCCCCGTCGCAGGTCTTCAGGGCACTTCGGCAGCGGGTCCCAGAGCAGAAGGACCCACCACCACCAAATTACCACCGAAGTGGGGGTCATCCATCACCAAGGACCCCAGGCCCCCTGAATCCTCTGGGCAGCCCTGGCCTGGCAGGCCCCAATTCACTGCATTCTCTTCTTCTAGTCTATTCATTGTCACCATCACAGCTGCAACACTGGGAAATCTTGAAGGCAGGTTCTAGGGCTTGAGAAATCCCACAAAAGACTGTCAGGCCAAAAAGCCTGGCAGTTAGGTCGGGACGTGATCTGGACAGGGAATAGCTAGCAGTGCGGAGCTCATGGTTGTTTTGCATTTTCAGAGATGTCGTTGAATCATAAAAACATCAAACAACACTTGTGACTCATTTCAAGTGTGAAAGAAAGCCATAAGTTAAGCACCACATATCACATACTACAGGGCTCCTAGCTACACCAAAAGTTTTTACATAATTTTCATACAACAATCTAGTTGTCTCTATGTTTAGGGCCCTATAACATCAAGGCTATTGAGATCAGGGCCATCTCCACTTTCATTGTACATTATATTCTGTCACTTCTCAGTTGCCTCACTTACCATTCCACTGTCACGGATTTAATCTCCAGTTCTCTATGCACCAAGTTGAAGGCCTTGCAGTTTTCATATATTATTCACCTCCATTTGCTATACTTGTTAAACAGTATATGTTCATTGGAGTTAATAAATCACCATTTACTCCACCTCCCCTTATTTCTCAGAAAAGAGTTATTATTCCATCTCTCTCTACCGACAGCAATTTTATAGTTACCACAGATTTCTCTGTATTCATGAAGCTATTTATCACTGTACCTGTCTTAAATATTAGCACAGTAAGCTTCCTCTAAAGGCTTAAGTTATAACCTGTCTTATATATGTGGAGGCATACGTGTGTCTGATATGAAATTATGTGAATTTCCTCCCATTTGGTTGGGTGACATCTCCCTCAGCTTGGAAAATCAAGGTCATTAATGTGTTCATCAAACAAAATACATTTTCCTCTTTATGTGTTTAATGGAGAAACGGGGAATGACTCCTGAACAGGGGCGGCTCTAGGCATTTTGCCACCCCAGGCACGGCAGGCAGGCTGCCTAAGGCAGCCTGCCTGCTGCCCTCACGGCGACCGGCAGAGCACCCCCAGTGGCTTGCCGCCCCAAGCATGCGCTTGGCATGCTGGGGCCTGGAGCTGCCCCTGCTCCTGAAGGTCTAACTCACTTTTACACATCAACTGTTGCTCTCATCGACTCCTGGAGGAGTTTTGCCTGAGTAAGTGTGGAAGGATGGATTGTGTTTGGCCATTATATATGTGCATAAGGTAAATATTTTCACTGAAATGTTTTGAAAGCTTCAAGTTTTTTGACCAAAAAAGTTATAATTTTTGTTTGTTTCTTTGTTTCCCCCTGCAACAGGGCATGTGCCGTCCTATCCTGAGATGCCCCAGGAACCTTTCACATTCTCTCCATTGGCTGGCAACTTCATGTGGTTTATTTACACTTCCATCACCAATACCAATACACTCTCATGCAGCAATATTATATACAGCACATCTCTACTTTTAATCCTTTCCCACAGGAGTGGGGAGGATCAGAGGGCCCCCTTCCTTGAGATCTCTGAACTCAGCTAGTGCTGATTACTCCCTCTGGTGTTTCCTTCCTATCCTTCTTCTACCCCTCAGGGGATGGACTCGTCCAGCCTGATCAGCCAAATAGCTTGCACATCCCCAATCAGTGTTCTTCAAGGGAACAGACTCAGGCCTATGGGATCAGAGTATGTGGCACACCTTGCTAGCTCCCAGCATTCACACCCTCCCATTCGCAGTGCAAAAAACCTAAACACCTGCTGGGAAAAAAAAAGACATTTTAGAAATATTGTAATAAAAAATCCATTTTTCATTCAAATACTATGTTTGGAGCTGGAAAAAAAATCATCTGCTCAGGAGACCTGACCTCTCCTCCTGGTTCTGTTATTCACTTGCTGCTTAACCTTGGGCAAATCACTCTCTGTGCCTCTGTTTCACCTCCTGCCTTTTGTCTGTCTGGTCCATTTAGACAGCAAAGTCTTCAGGAAGAGTCTTTCTCTTACTCTGTGTCTGTACAGCATCTATTACTACAGGGCCCTGATCTCAGTAGGGGCCTCTAAGTGCTATTGCAACATAAACAGGGAATACAATCTCTCTTTGTCCTAATAGCTTCCATTATACCAGCCACATGGGGGAGCTCTCTTCACCTTCTCCAATGGTGCTGCTCTGCTGCCTAGTAAGCCTCAGGAGAAATTCTGGCTGGGCACTATGGTATTCTTTTTATCTTCCACACACAGACCTGAGGAATCATAGAACCATAGAATATCAGAGTTGGAAGGGACCTCAGGAGGCCATCTAGTCCAACTCCCTGCTCAAAGCAGGACAATTCCCAACTAAATCATTCCAGCCAGGGCTTTATCAAACCTGACCTTAAAAATCTCTGAGGATGGAGATTCCACCACCTCCCTAGGTAACCCATTCCAGTGCTTCATCGCCCTCCTAGTGAAAAAGATTTTCCTAATATCCAACCTAAACCTCCCCCACCGCAACTTGAGACCATTACTCCTTGTTCTGTCATCTGCTGCCACTGAGAACAGTCTAGATCCATCCTCTTTGGAACCCCCTTTCAGGTACAGTGGCAGCTCTAGGCACCAGCAAAGCAAGCAGGTGCTTGGGGCAGCCCATTTGCAGGGGTGGCAGGGATCCAGCATGGGAGCTGAGAACCAACAGGCAGCCCTGGGAGCTGTAGTTCCTTGGTTAGCTCCCTGCCTATAGAGCCAGCCCTGGCGCAGGGAAAGAACTACATTTCCCAGCATTCCCTTGGCTGCTATCAACAGGAAAGGGAGCAGGAGGGAGGGAGGTAGCTGAGACCTCATGCTGCAGCCCGCTGTGAATGGAGAACTGCACTGTGAAGGGTGGGGATACCATATTTTAACATTCAAAAAACAGGACACTCCACGGGGAGGGAGGGTAGCCCTGCCCTGCAGCCATCCACTCCCTCCCACTTCCCACCACCTGACTGCCCTCCACAGAAACCCCAACCCATCCAGCCCCCTCTGCACCCTGTCCCCTGATCACTCCCTCCCGGGACCCCTGCCCCTAATTGCCACTTGGGACACCAACCTCTATATAATCCTCCCTTCTCCTTGTCCCTGTCTGCCCCCTCCTGAGACCCTCCCACCCTAACTTCTCCCCTCGGACTCCACCCCCTTCCTTTCCCCTGACAGACCCTCGGGACTCCCATGCCTATCCAATCACTGCCTGTCCCCTGGCTGCCCCCATCTGAACCTCTGCCCCATCCAACCCCCGCCCCCGTCTCTTGACTGCCCCCTGGAACCTCGTACCCCTTCTCCAACCTTCTACCGTGCCAGTCAGACCAGTGACTCTGGCTCCATGTGGCGCCAGACATGCTGCTGCATACATGCTGCCATGGTCCCTCGTGGAGCCCACAGCCCCCACCCACCAACGCTGCGGGTATGGCGCACTGAGTCTGCAGGGGAGGGGGGGAGCAGGGGAGGGGCTCTGGCTGATGGAGGCCCCAGTGCGAGTGGCTCAATCCGGCCGAGCTGCCCTATCAGCAGCACTGCGCTCTGTATTGGGAGAGAAATCCCAGACCTTTTGAGAGTTTTACAAATTCCTCCCAGATGGCTATTTAAAAACCCAAAAGATGGACATGTCCATGAAAATACAGACGTATGATAACCCTAGTAGTATGCCCAAGGAGTAGACTTCGCCCCAAATATCCCCTTCAGAAGACTTCCCCAGACTGGATTAGGGATACAGGTGTGACCTCACCTTGCAGCCCCCAAAGAAAGAATTGGGTGGACTAAATGGACAGTGCACCTCTCTATCTGAAGCCTAGCAAAGGAGGTACGTGGATCCCACCAGAAGTTAAGATAAGTAAGGGGGGTGGGGCTCTGCTAGAGGATCTTGGCAGCTTTAGATACAGTACCAGGAAAGAAGAAGGATTTCTACTTCTAAGCCATGGAAGCAGAAATTGACTTTTCCTTTCCAGATTTAGCTAATATTCAGAAAGGGAATCTAGCACCTGCCTTCCAGATTTGAACACCTC
>NC_133769.1:13441346-13621349 GCF_003597395.2 Chelonoidis abingdonii | reverse complement strand
GCTGGGGCAGCAGGGGGGTGCAGCGAGGAGCCCAGGGCTGGGGTGGGGGGCAGCCAAAAATTTTTTTGCTTGGGGCAGCAAAAAACCTAGAGCTGGCCCTGTTCATGTAGTTGAAAGCAGCTATCAAAATCCCTCCTCATTTTTATCTGTAATTTACAGTAGAAAGAAAAGAAAGCAATGGTGATTGTAGAAAATGCCTTCTTGTGTCGCTCATTTAGGATGAGAGTGGACAAACTCAAAATCATAGTCTAAGCATGTGACTTCAGAAGTACAATTCTGGCTCACTGCATCATCATAGGTAAGTCATTTAGTCTGATATTTTCAAAGCCATCAAAGGAATTTGGATGCCCAATTGCCCTAGGCAACTTTCAAAAGCCAACTTACTCCCCTGTGGTTATGAGGAATTTTCTACTTGGGGATCTTCCCTGATTCCAGTTATCAGTGAGTAGCCATTGATATACCTGTGCTGATGCAAAACCTTTAGCATAGCCAGGCAAAAGACATGATTTGCACTGGTGCAGCTTAATCTCTTTTTCCGACAGGGTAAGCACCACTCGCTCTGCCTGTCTATACTAGGGGTCGTGTCAGTGCAGCTACACAGGTGACTGGCTGCCAGTGGATGAAATCAGGGCAAATCTTCATTACAAACAAGAGTTAGCTTCTCTCTCTGTAAAACAAACCTACTTTTGGGGTTATACAGGCAAGTAAGTTTACTTACCTATTTCACATTGTGAAGATTAGATCGATCACTATTTGTACAGCTCTTTGAAAGACATAGAACTAACTTAGATGAATTGAACTGTATCTCCTCAGAATACGCTGGAGTTTTATGGAAGTTCAGGTCTGGATTAAAGTTGTGCGGGTCATAGGACAGTCTCTGTCTGTAAGGATTATTACTATGTTCAGCTTATCAATAGATGTGGTATTATCAACATATTCAACACACTGGATTTCTGCAGATTTCAACATGTGAAGGGTTCAGTTGGAATAGCTCCCTAACATTTGAAATTAGAGGAAACGTCAGTAAGGTAACCATGTGACTAAAAGATTTTAAGAAATAACTTTTCATTTCCAAGAATTTGTGCCTAACATCATCAAAAAGGAAAACAAGGGACCAAAATCTCTGATGATACTCTCAAGCCCTCTAAATGAAAAACGACAGAGTGGGTAGGGCCCTAATTTAGCATTTGAAGATGTGGGGTCAAGTCTCTGCTCTACCATGGACTGCCTATCTGACCTTGAGACAGTAATTCAATGTCTCACTTTTCCATCTGTAAAGTGGGGATAAAAGCATTTCCCTACCTCACACCAATGTTGTGGAGATTATTGCTGGTTTGAAAATGGAAATCCCTTCCCACCAAAATACAAACAAACAAAAACATACATTTTTCTAAATGTTTTTATCCCAACCTGAGATGAAACATCAACTCTCAAATTTTTTCATAGCAAGATTTTTCAAGACAAATTCTATTTCAGGAGAACCAAAATGAACTTTTTCAGCTTCCCAGTGTGAGAGATCACAGATCGCCAACTTGTTGGTACCAGCAGGAAGTGTGGGCAGATCAAAAAACCCTAGCTTAGCATAGGCTCCACCACAAAGCTCCCAACTGGACGAGATGTGTGTCCTCTCTAGTTGGCTGAGATTCACTATTTAAACCAGAAGGAAGCACAGAAAGTTGTCTGGGCAATTAGATGAATCCCTGGCTGGCTCCTACATTAGACTCTGACCTCTCACCTGACTCCGGAGCCCTGACTTGTTCCTTCTTCCTGTCTTCCTGTCCTGTGCTCTTCTGCCTTATTTTAGATCTCTGCTTCTACACCCCACCCTAGTAACTGACTGTGACACTTGGCTTGACTCCTGGCTCTGGCTCTGGTTCTTAGCTCCTGATCACCACTGCTCTGACTGCCTATGTCTAGGTTTGCAATACCCAGCTGCCCACATAGAAGGCTCCTATCAGTTTCATAAGTGAAGAAGACAAGAGCCTTCCAACCTGGCTCCAGGGCTGAAAATCCTGAGCATTCTGGCTCTGCTTCTGTGGCCCCAGAAATGGGCAGGCACAGGGGGGTGGGGGAGGGAAAGGGAGGGTAGAGGAAGCTGAGATTCAGGGCCACCTTGGAAAGCTTTTGTCAATTTTGCTGACAGGAAGTAAAAAAGAAGAGCCTTGTATATAGGTAGCCCTGGGAGCTGTCATTGTGGCTTTCATGATGGAGAATTTAAATTTTTCAAGAAAATGAATTTTTCCTGTGGAAAATTTGTTTCATATAAAGGATATTTTTCTTGGAAAAATCATTCTGACAGGATCTAGGATGTTAAATATGTTAAAGATTGTAAGACAAGGTGGGTGAGGTAATGTCTTTTATTGGGTCAACTTCTGTTGGTGAGAGAGACAAGCTTCTGAGCTTCCACAGAGCTCTCCTTCAGGTCTGTGTCAGCTCAAAAGCTTGTCTCTGTCACCAACAGAAGTTAGTCCAATATAAGGTATTACCTCACCCACCTTGTCTCTCTCATATCCTGGGACCAACACAGCTACAACAACACTGTATACAACAATTAAAGATTGTGAGGCAGTCAAACATTACGCTAATGGGGACCATATAAGTGCTTGAGGTGGGAACAAAATGGAGAAAGTATTAATAAAACATGTGTACATTTTAAATCATTCTGACACACAATTTGTGAGTAATCCAGAGAAACTATCATGCTAATGTTTAGGACGGTAGGATAAGTGTGATCCAATCACTCATTTTAAAGAGGTGGACTATATCCCCTTCAGTTAGAAAAAAAGAACTACAGCATTCTTCATCTATCATGAAACTTGTCAGCCCTAGTGTGACCATAAATGTAGTGAGGAATTTTATTTGCTTTAAAGTATCAATCCAAATCATTTAATTTTAAAAGCATGACTTCTGGAAAATGTCACTTTAAAATGCTACAGTGTCAAAGTGGAAGGAATGGTTGTTGTTTTTTAAACTAAGTCTTTGTTGTCTTGCAAAATGCCAAAGATGAAAAACCCAACAACTTTCAGAGCAGATATATATATGTGTAAACTCTCATGTATGCTGACACAGTTAAACAATTAAGTGCATTAACTGTACTCGTAACTGAGGAGTAACTTCTGATTTTAGGAACAATCCTGGGGCACGGCGGTGCCTAAATTCCGCCATCCTAGGAGTAGCCCAGGGAAGAACTGTGACTCAGGCACACCTCTGAGTCATAATTCCACTTCAGATTCCTTTATGCTCCTAAGGATTAGTAATTACTCTTGGCCTATAACTGTAGTCAATTACTGTTCCACATCCTAATGGCTCAGATACTGTGGCCAGCAAGAGTGAAGCTAAGATTCCACCCATCGCCTCCTGAGATGCACTGAATAGACAAGTAACGTTGCCTACTCCTACACATTCAGACCCAAGGCTTGGGTAGCCCATATAGGATACATCTACACAACAATAAAACACCTGTGGCTGACCTGGGTCAGCTGACTTGGGCTCGGCCTGCAGGGTTGCAAAATTGCTGTGTAGACAGTCAGATTCATGCTGGAGTCTGAGCTCTGGAACCCTGCAAGGCGGGCGGGGGGGTGGGGGGTGAGAGGGTCAATTTTTAGCCAGCCATTCTGCAGGTCTTTTATTCCAGTGTAGATGCATCAATAGAGTCATAAGAGGGAGTTCTTAGTCACTCATGTGGGCTCATGGTCCTGGGGAAAAAATCTAGCCATACATTGTTAAGAACATAGATTCAGATGGCCTCTCTCACGTGGAGTGGTATTTAATTCCTCAATTATTCTCATTGGTTTCAATGGGATTACTCAGAGTATTCAGTGTAAGTAGAGGTCATCAAAGTCTGGCCCTTTAATAGCTTTCCAACTGAATTTCAATACAATTTGACATCATAATCTATTCATCTTCTGTAATCTCTTTCTTTTCAGCTTTTGGCTTCATTGCAGGGCTAGAGTCTGCCACTAACTCAAATGGGGTGTTACCTTGCTTCTGAAGTAGCCTCATTAATTTCAATGGGGCTATTGAACAGCATAAGGTTGTACTCAGTGTGAATAATGGTGACAGAATCTGGTCCTTATTCTGTCCCGCCTCACTCAGAAATAGAAGGCGAGTATAGACTATAAAAGCAGGATTCATATGAAGCTTTGTCTAATTTATCACCAGGCAGGTTGCGAGAGAGAGTCATCACAATATTTCTAAAGAACACCAGTAGACCAGCAGTAAAATACAGCCTTCCATTAGCAGTCACTGGAGTCAAATCCATTCAAAGCTTTTAAAGTCTTGCTAAATATTAAACCATACAATTACCAAAAAATAATAAATAATAAATAATCATAATAATAATGAGAATCAAGCTTTTCCTGGGTAGAAGTGCTGAACAGCAGTTTTCAAAAGAATAAACAAGGTGTACTGTCTTTTTCATCCCACGTTTTTCAGATTACAACCTGCCCATAAAACAAACCTGATTGTAAGAGGTCAGGGTGGGGGGAAAAAATGGACTTTAGAAAAAATATGTAGAAATTTCCTTCCAAAATGGAAAGGAAAACAGTAAAAACTCAGAATGAGGCAGGAGGAAAAGGATGACCTCATAGATTCATAAATTCCAAGGCCAGGAAAGGACATTGAGATCATCTGATCTGACCTCCTGTGTAACACAGGCCAAAAAACTTCCCCAAAATATTTCTGAGAGCAGGATTTCTCAAAAAGGGGTCACCGCTTGTGTAGGGGAAAGCCCCTGGCGGGGCGGGCCGGTGTGTTTACCTGCCCCGTCCACAGATCCAGCCAATCGCGGCTCCCATGGCTGCGGATCGCTGCTCCAGGCCAATGGAAGCCTCTGGAAGCGGTGACCAGTAAGTCCCTCGGCCCACACTGCTTCCCGCAGCTCTCATTTGCCCGGAGCAGCGATCCACGGCCAGTGGGAGCCGCGATCGGCCGGACCGGTGGACGGGGCAGGTAAACACACCGGCCTGTCCTGCCAGGGGCTTTCACTACACAAGTGGCAACCCCTGTTTGAGAAACCCTGTCCTAGAGCATGTATTTTAGACCATCATCCAGTCTTGAATTCTAAATTGTCAATGATGAAAGAATCCACCACGACCCTTGGTAAATTGTTCCAACAGTTAATTACTCTCACCTTTAAAAACGTATGCCTTATTTACATCTCTTGTTCAAAGAAATTAATTGCACCCTAGATAAATGGATTCTATCCCTGCCTCCGCCACAGAATTCTTATGTGATGCTAAGCAAACCATTTACACCACAGTTTTCACAGGTGGCCACTAATTGTGTGTCCCTCGTTTTCTGGGTGACCAATCTTTTAACGATGAGAACTAAGGGGCAAAGAGCCAGATTTTCCTATATATTTAGGTGTCTATATAGGCAAATGGGTGTTTTCCATTGCATTGGGAACCTTTTAATATTAAAATATACAGGAAATCACATACAACTTACAATTAGAAAGCAAAGCAAATTGTGGCAGACACCCACCATGGAAAGTTTCAGCCCAAATGATGGATGTTTGGCAGTTATGAGCAACTGAAAGAAGGGTCTTACAATGGACCATGTTAGGCAACCTTAACTGTACATGTAGCCACCAACCCTGCCTATAATAAATTATGAGACTAAAACCATTGAAATTTGCAGAAATTTTATGTTCTGTACATATTATTTGACCTATTCTAACTACAACTTCTCTTATAGTTGTAAGCAGAGTCAGGATGAGCTCTACCCTGACATCTAGTGGTGAATTATGGTGAGTGTGGAAAAGAATTTCAGAGGCTGATCGTGTTTGCATAGGCACACCCACTCTGCCTAGCATAGCCCACGGCAGCCTACAATTGTTACTTTCACAGCTGTGGGATCCCCAATTTCTTTGTTATTGGGGCAGGAGGAATAAAGTGTCACCACCCTGATTAAGTAAATGAGGAACTACGAAACTGTTTTATGATAAAAGGTTTCACTATCAACTAAATAGCACTTGCTAGACAAGGGACATGGGTTCCAAAACCCAGTGACTTGAGAGAGAGACAGACTGACTGACTGACTGTGGAGTATCAAAGTTGATTTTTGATTCCCTTAAGAATCTAGATACAGGTTACTGAGCTGAACTCGCTATGGGCTAATGGTGCACTAGCACTGGGACTCCCCTACTGTGAGCTGAAATCACTAAGAGCTGAAATCACTAAAGAGCTGGAATTGCTGAGCTGAGAGCACTGAGTACTGTGCTAACTAGTGGGGGGAGCCTGAAGCTATATTGTGGAGCAGAGCAGCTGGCAGAGCAGAGTGGAGCAGTTTCTGGAGCCATGGAGTGAGTGGAGCCGAGCAGTTTGTGGGGATGGCTGGAGCAGATCACAGGACAGCTGGTGGAGCAGAGCAGCTGGCAGAGCGGAGCAGCTGTGGGACGGGTGGAGCTGGTTTTGCATTACGTTGTAGGGAAGGGACCCGGCCCTGCTGCTATCAATTCGACCTGGAAGAAGGGTTACATAGTATTTTCCCAGCCTGTTTCTTCTCTCATACAGGTCTCCCATTGCCTACCTTGAAACCAATATTAACATGTAAGAAAAAAATATCTTTGTAGCACCCCCAGGGGCTAAGTGCAATATTACGAATAGAAGGATTTGATTTTATGCAATACAGACTGTATTTTATGCTCTCCCTCTCCATTAATGGCAGGCTATACACACCACTTGGTGAGCAATCTGCAATAGGAAGATGTCATGTCAGTATCTGATCACTTCACTTCCTGCTTCTTTTGCAGTTTCAGACCTGAAGTGTCTTAGCCCCATTCCACAGAATTTTGACTTTCCCTTCCTCCTCCCCCCGCACCCATTATGAGGCTGCTTAATCAACAAAGATAAATTTGGGTTCTTCAGGTTAGCACACACTGATGTGTTTCCCAGAGTTCAGTTCCAATTCAATTTTAAGGCCTGATCCAAAGTCCATTACATTTAGTGGAAATTGATTGAATTGGCCTTTGGATTAAATCTCTAATAATTGATTCTTCAGAGGATCACCACGCTGAAGCCCTCCACAAGGTACTGTCCAAAGGCTTCACTGAAGTAGCAGAGAAACAGCTTTAGCAGAAGAGAGCAAATGAGACCCTGAAGGAGTCTCCTCTAAGAGCCAATTTAGCTGAGAAGAAGAGGTCTCTCATTACATCGAGGCTCTGATGCCCTGCTAAATTATTCTAATGAAGCCCAACACAGTGGTGCTTTCTAGACAAGTTTTTGAGAAGCATATTTAAAATCTGAGCAAATCCATTAGCATTTGTGAGTTTACCCAGCTATACCCTGAGTAAAGGGCAATATGTAGCAGCACAGCCACAGAAGCAGAGCAGAAATCAGCTCCTCAGAGAATCACAGCTTGGCCCCTGTTCTCTGCACTTGCTCCATGGGGAATGCATTCTGTGCCAGCCTGCTGCCGGGGGCCAATCACTTCCCTCTCCATGACAGTCCTGCTGACCTGGTTGGTGTATTGGGATTTTGAGCCAAAGCTCCTCCAATTCCTCAGTTTTCTCTGCCCACTTCCAGCCTCCTGCATGGAAAGAGGGAGTCATGGCTCCATAGAGGTTGCTCTCCCCCTGGTGCTATACCCTAAGTTGTCAATAGCCTGTATAGGGGAACTGAAGGATGTAAAGAGCCACCTTACTGCTTCCCCACCCCATAAGTGTGTGGGGCAAGGTGCAATCTTGCTCTTAATGCCATAGATGACTTACTATAAATCAATATTGTGGTACAGGGGTGGGCAACCTTTGGCATGTGGCTCGCCAAGGTAAGCACCCTGGGGGGCTGGGCTGGTTTGTTTACCTGCCGCGTCTGCAGGTTCGGCCGATTGTGGCTCCCACTGGCCACAGTTTGCCATCCCAGGCCAATGGGGGCGGTGGGAAGCGGCACAGGCCAAGGGATGTGCTGGCTGCCACTTCCAGCGGCTCCCATTGTCCTGGAGGGGTGAACCGCGGCCAGTGGGAGCCGCAGTCGGCTGAACCTGCAGACGCGGCAGGTAAACAAACTGGCCCGGCTCGCCAGGGTGCTTACCCTGGCGAGCAGCTGCTAAAGAGTGCCAATCCCTGTTGTGGTAGATTGAAATATGTTTATGTAAGAGAAATGATACACTTGAAAGAAAAATTAAAAATAAAAGTGTTTCTCTATGACTCAAATAATTAAAAAAAAAAGGTGAGCCATGTTCATGGGACTTCAGTGAGACTTTTCCCCTAAGCAAGCGCAGCAGGATTTGGTCCTGGTACATAGTAGGGCTGGCCAGAAAACAACAACAATCCAGTTCATTAAATAATTTTGAGGTTTCAAAATTTGTTTTTGTTCTGACGTGCAACAACAAAGACCTTTTTGAAATTTTCCCAGAAGAAATGAGAGATCCTAAGCAGAGAATTGAATTTGAGTCTCCCACATCCCATGCAAGTACTTTAACTACTTGGCTCTTGGCTCCACTGGTGTGTCTCTGTCATAAGTAGATAGGTAAGGGTTAAATTTTCTTTACCTGTAAAGGGGGACTCTGGGTCTTTTTGTTTCTCCTGGCTAGGGAGTGAAACAGCTTTCCTTCTAACTCCAATCTTTCTTTATAACTTTCGTCTACCAAAGTGTGAGTAAAAAGGCCACAAGGCAATAGGCTGTTATATGCTTTGTGTTGTACTTACATGTGTGTTGATTTTGCTGGACTGATTTAAATTGGCTATCTTTTAAATCAGACTGTTTATTCTTATTTTCTTATAAGCCATATCCCTGTATTGATTCTCTTAATGCAGTGTTTAGTTTATATGTATGTTCTTTCTTTTTTATATAAAGTTTTCTTTTGTAAGACTTGCTTGAGGTCTTTTCTCTAGTTACAGCTACGGGAATAAGGGAGGGGGGAATCTCTTTGTGTTAGCTGACTAGGTCTGAATGCATAGCCCAGGGGCAGGTAAATTATCCTCGCTGGTTTGTATTCAAGGAGCATAATACGGCATCACTCCGGCTAACCCAGGGAAAGGGAGGGAAGCTGGGGGATGAGATAGGGAGACCCAGGGGCTCTGGGTCTTGGTGGGTTTCTCCAGGGAAAGTCTGGGGTGACCAGATCGAGGCAGGCGCTGTATTCCTGTCTGGTGGCAGCGAAATAAGATCCAAGCTGGTAGAAAGCTTGGGGGAGTCCATAGTAAGCACCCAGATTTTGGACGCTAAGGTCCGATAGACTCCCATAGTAAGCACCCAGATTTTGGACGCTAAGGTCCGATAGACTCCCATAGTAAGCACCCAGATTTTGGACGCTAAGGTCCAGATTTGAGACAGACGCTTACCACAGTCTCTCCCTGGGTCATGTTGATGAATTTTTTTTTGAAACAGATACGTCTCCATGAAACATTTCTGTTTTGATGAAATGGCATTTTTCAATAAAAAAAAGTAAGTTTTGTCAACATTTTTTTCCAACAAACTCTAGTATGCGGTCCTGATGTGACAATCTCCATCTTGCCTAACACTTGAATTGAACCAGGGAACCCCAGATCTAAAAGAATAAGTCTTTATAACTGAAACTATTCAGCAACAGAAGCATACTCTCTGTGAACTGAGCACCGAGAGGGACATATGAAATACATTGTTCAATGAGTTACACAAACAAATCAAGACACGTTATTTTCTCTCATTATTAAACATGAATATTAGAATAGTTCCTAGAGTCCCGCATTAGGATTGATGTCTCACACTGTTAGGTGCTGTACAAGCACACAAATGAGATAACCTTTACCCCAAAGTGCTTGCAATCTAAGAATAAAAACAACAGAGAGAATGAAGGATACACTCAACAGATACAAGATATTATTTATGAATATAGAGCCTGAGAAAGTTGTGGGTGCTCATACAGCAGCAGCTGTAGATGGTTTCTGAGCCTTCAGGTTCTCTTTGGGGCTGTCAGGATGTCATCCAGCTTCCTTCGGAGTTGTGGATCTACAAAACTATGGTTATAGCAACTTATTCTATAGCAGTGAAACATGGATAATGAGGAAGGCTGAAGCGGGGTCGATTGACATTTTCAGTTCTTGTCATCTTTATCAGCTGGTCCATATTAAGCGGTAGGATAAGATCAGCAATGAGGCTATTCATATCTGAACCCATCAACTGCCTCCGTCTGTGCTGGTTTGGTTTCAGTGGCTTTGTTGGTATGGTCATAGTATTAGGATAGAAGACCAATGAATTACAAAGGGTGTTTACCAAGGAAGGCTGCTACATGGCTGGTAATCATGTAATTGCCAAAAACTTCAATAGTGCAATAAGATTGCCCATGGTGAGGATGGACTGAATGTCCAGGCTAACCAGCTTAGGAACTGGATGGTGCATCCGGGTGGTGATTGTTCTGCAAAGAAGCTATGTCCCTTGGGATCTCCCAACAATTATGATTACGAGGATGATATACAGCCTAAGCCAACTCCTATTAAAGTAAATTGAAAGATTCTGACTAGATTTCATGGGAGTTGGATCCTGTTCAAAGACTTCTTCAGTGTTTCTAAAAATGTTAAAGCCATGCTGCCTTTTATGGTACATGTTTAAAAAGCAACACATCTATGGAGTTACATTTATATTGAGAAATACAAAGCTGAAGAATTCTATGTGTACGCTAAGTAGCCAAAATTATCTCAATCGCCATGTAGCGTAGCAATGACTCTCTGGCACGGCACCTCCTGCTGGTCATCTCAGGAATTAGCTCTCCAGCAGACACAGTACCTCCTACTGGCTAGTGTCTCACCTGCTGCTGGCCCTCCCATGTCCCTCCTGGACCCCAGGGCCCTTTACCTTGGGGTGCTGTCCCAGCAGTACCCCACCACACTCTGGGTCTCCCCTCCCAGGGGAATCCCTAATCCTCTCACCCACCTTGCCTCAGTGGCTACTGCCAGCCATCATCTAGCCCCTGCTCATTGGGGCAGACTGCAGTGGGTCATGGCCACTCATCATTGGCAAAGAGGTTGGACCAGCTGCCTCTGCCTATCTCTGGGCTGCACCTCTCAGCCCCAGTACCTGCATAGGCCTTTACCAAGGCCTCAGCCTGGGGAATTGCCAGACTGGAGCTCCCCAGTTCCTCTGGCCTTTCTCCAGCCCTGCTCCACTCCAAGTACCCTTTTCTCCCCAGCAGCTAAGCCCTTCTCTCTCCACAGCTAGAGACAGACCGACCCAGCTCCTCCCTGAGCCCTTATAACAGGTCCAGGTGTGGCCTGATTGGGGCGTGGCCTCAGCTGTGGCTTTTTCCCCTATCAGCTCAGCCTTTTCTCTCAGGAGTGGGTAACTGCCCCGCTACAGGCCCGATTCTCAGATGATGTAAATGAGTATTTAACGCTGTTAAATTAGAGTTATCGGTTTATACCAGCAGAGGATCTGTGCCCTTAACTTCCTGATTTACTGTGATTTTGACTTTTTTAGCATAGATTTTTTTGTCTTTTTTAAAAAGTAAAGAGTAAACAAATAACTATTCCAGAAAATCAGAGAATCATTATTGAAAATGCGCATTGAAAAACGTATGTTTAGAAATCAGGCACTGATTCTCTTTAAAAACTTACTATGCAAAGAATATGTACTATATTGCATGCAAACCTTGCATGCACCTTTGAAGCTGTGAAAAACCTTGATAGACAATTGCTCATTAAAATATGATAATTGTAATCAGAGTTCTTTGGCTCACAGTAATCTGGAACAGAACTAAAATAATCTGTACTTTTTAGCATGCAGCCCATCTAATGGACCTGCTAAGAATCAAAAAGCAACAAAAAAGTGTATCAGTTATGAGATTTAAAAGCCATAAATTAAATTTAAAAAGTGGTTTTATCTAAAAGACAAGGGAATTTGTTTCCTTGATGCGTGAGCCTCCATCAAACCTAAATTCACAGGAAGAATACTTATGCAGATAGCTCAAACTTATCATATGGTTAACGAACCAAAGCACTTGTCCAATCAAACTCATTTGGCAGTGAATAAATTCACTCATTTGATAACCTGCAATACAGTATGGGATAAAACTGTCAAAATAAGAACTTATTTATGTCTTCCCCTGTGCAGTGATCACTTACGATTTTTTTTAAATAATACATGTTTAATAGGTTAGCAATGTAACAACAGCTTATTACACTATAGCTGTGTAGTTAATGTGCTCTTAGTACCAATTTCTGCTCTCATGGGAGTAAAGCAAGAGCAGAATCTGGCCCACAGTGTTTTGAGTGAGCTCTAGAGATCGTACTAATTAGATAGACATTACCTTATGGACTCTGTTGCCAATAATCTTTCACAGAAATTTAAGTATGTCTATTTCAAGAGTGAAAAAATAAGCACCGTAGATTGCTAGTAGTACTCTTAGGTCTCTGGTTTTCTTGAGGAATAAAATCCCAATTTATACAATATACCAAAACTGCCTGCAGAGAATTCCAGGTTTTAGGTATTCTTGTCAACAAAGGCTGCTGATAAATGATCATTGCACAAGCAAAACTCTCCATTCTGGTCTTCTGCGCTCTAGCTGAACCACAGGATATGGGCTTGATCCAGGAACTACTGGGTGGGTTTTAATGGTGTGGGTTACGCAGAAAGTCAGACGGTATGATCATTATGGTCACCTTCTGGCCTTAGAATCTATGAACTTGAGTAAGCTGTCTGGAAAAATGTGTTCTAAAAGTTAAGCAATATTTATTTGTCAGCAGGAATCATTTGATCACATTATTGGGTAAGCATCTCTGTCATCTGAGTAAGAAAAATGAGAAATTGAAATATCTTGAGAGAATCCTCTTAGTCCTCTGGGACAAAGCCGATCACAAAGTCCAGAATGAAATGTACAGGTGTAACTCACTGATTGATGTGGTGCTCTGTCCCCCTCCAGAGGCACTTAGACCATCTAGAGATTGATGAGCCTGCTACAGCCTTCGTTAAGAGCCACGTTGCTTTTAGCTTATGCTGTAGAGGCTCATACAATAAGCATCAGAGATCCCAAGGTTGATCCCAGCTGTCACCAACCAGGGTCTGTCAGCATTACATAGGAGCTGGGGACAAAGCATTTTCATTCAAGGAGATCCAGCTGTGCAATGAACATCCAGAGCAATTTGGTAGAATCAAGAGTTTGGCCACCTGTAGGAAATGCTCTAAAGCCTTCTTATGTGATAGAGCTTTTCCATCATAAACAGAACACTCAGAGCATCAGGAGCTCCATTCTGTCCTCAGTCCTCGAGTCAGAACAACAACAACAAATCCTATCCCAAGCAGAGATTTCTATAACCCGATAAGAGAGAAAAAACAGACATTCCAAGAAGTCCACTGAGGTCTTTGCTGTTGCCAGTCGAATTTATATGGAAGATGCTAAGTGATGGGTGGCAGAATAAAACCCTAAAACAAGTAAATGGATGGATGCATAAATGGATAGAGAGATGAATAAGAGATAGTCATCTAATATCTATAACTATATCAGAAACAAATGTTAATACGCAATAAAGATCCATTACAATATTCATGGGCAGTTATCAGGACAGCTAAACACAGTCCAGTGTTTTGACCAAGACTCTGTGCCCCACCTTGCATAATGATGACTGCACTGCTCTCACTGGTCCATCAGAAAGCAGAATATGGCCCATAGAATCTTTCAGTATCCCAGGCCCTAAAACTTGCAGCAGATAGGAGCTCTCAGCATTTTCATTTCTTGCTTATAAAAAGCTTACTTGGGAGTTTTTAAGATTAACAGCTAAGCACTTTAAATGAAGTTAAAAGCAGCCATGAGAAAGCAATATTAAATATTTGTAGGAAGAGTGAGAAGTTTAAAATCACATTCTGTCCTTCTGCTGACATGACATGCCTGTATCTCTATGCCTCATCAACTTGCTGTTCCTTTTCAAATCACATCTGAGTACATATCTTATCTTCCTTGCCTCGCTTTCTCTCTCTGTCATTTTCTGTCTCCCTTTCAGAGTTACTGTGACACAGATTTATGAGGTAGAGTTTGTGTGGGAAAACACCATGTGAACTAAGAAAATGGCATTACAGCAGGGAATGGGAGAGGGTGACTGTCTCAAGGTTTCATTCACCACCATGGACAAACATTGAAGATGAAGGTCCAGATGCTCAAAGGTATTTAGGTGCCTAACTTCCATTGATTTCAGTGGCACCTTTCGGGCCAAACTGCTTAAAAGGAGAATTGAGAATGAAATTCACCTTGGTGCAGAAGGCTAGCACAATGCTTGTACTCCAATTAGCCCCCACTTAGCTCCACATGAGATAATAAATAAGAGGTTTATAAAATAAAACTGCTCATCTTGGAGATTCCATCTTGGATATGAAAGCCAGGCTGCATTTTCTTTGGGCTTGCAAGTCATCACCAGTTACGAAGATTTTGAGGCAAATTCTCTCCCACACCCCCTCTCCCCCCGGCCCCCCTGCAGGTAGAATTTGCCATGGCATTTGAAACTTAGCTAACCATGTTGATGAAGACATACAGACTAATGGAGAATCCAGCTCACTCTCCCATAGCTGTAGCCATTCTGCAGTGCTAGCTGGAATACAAATTAGAAGAAACATACATTTAGTACTATTGTAAGCAGATGGGATTCACAATAGACATATAGAACAGAACAAATTAGTAAGAAGGTGTCATTTTCCATAGGTACTTTCCAGAATGAAACTACGCTTTAAACTTTTCAGGCTGGGAGTTAACCCCCCAATTCAGTAGGAGTTTGGTGTTTAACTCTTAGGTCCCTTTGGAAAACCCCAGCCTTAATTATCAATTTTACACAAATCTGAACTGGCAAAAGGTCCTAAAAAGCAAAGTGCAGTGAGGGTTTGTATTAAACACTGCTTGTAAATTTGTCAAATCACACTTTTAAATCCCTGAATAGATAGATTGTGTTCTGGGAGTTTTCCCTCTAGGACAAATATAATCAGATTCCGTTCTAACTTTAAAACTCTTTAACAGATCAATGAAAAACTATGGCACAAGAAACTCTAAAACTGATCCTTGAAGTATGCGTCTAAGTGTTCTACTTCACTGTTACTACATATAAAACACACACCGTATCTGAATGCTTTAAATGCTCCAGGTAAAACTAAATGATTGTACTTCCAGCCATTTTAAGGTAGATCATTAATTATTTCTACAAACAAATCAGAGACTTGGTAAATCAGGAAGGAATTAGCATCTGTGTATTGCTCACTTTCCCCAGCTGAAAAATATCACTGAGATATGGCAGTCTGCAGCCATCACAAAGCACTTAGGCTGCAAACTCCTAACTAGAATGAGGCTAGTTTGAAGATTGCACAATTGCTTCACGGAGATTGGGCAAAACTGGAAAGGGTTAACATAAATGGGGTGCTGCAAGTTATACTTACCCGAAGGCCTAGTTTGTACAATGCATTCATTCTTGTGCATTGGCACATACATGAGTAACTTACCAGTCTCTCTGAGATATATTAAATGTCACTAGGGGAAATCATTTGTCATTAGTTTTGAGGTATGGAAGTGGCTCGTTTTCCCATTCAGGTGCATTGATTCTACAGATACAGATCTGCTGAACTGCTGAAAGGGAAATAACCCATAGGCCAATTTTTCAGCACACAGAAAATATACTGCAAGTTGATTGAGAATATACATTTGGCTATAAATATTATTTGTACTATGGTAACACCAAGAGGCCCTGGAGTTCAGAGTCCCATTAGGCTAGGTTATGTACACAGTCACACTCACAAAAGGTCGAGGTCCTAAAGAGTTTACAACTTAGGGAAGTTTCAACTAAATTACAACTAAGATATCCAAAGGATGTATGTAGTAGGCCAGGGGTCGGCAACCTTTCAGAAGTGGTGTGCTGAGTCTTCATTTATTCACTCTAATTTAAGGTTTTGTGTGCCAGTAATACGTTAACGTTTTTAGAAGGTCTCTTTCTTTAAGTCTATAATATATAACTAAACTATTGTTGTATATAAAGTAAACAAGGTTTTTAAAATGTTTAAGAAGCTTCATTTAAAATTAAATGAAAATGCAGAGACCCCAGACCGGTGGCCAGGACCCGGGCAGTGAGAGTGCTACTGAAAATCAGCTCGAGTGCCGCCTTCGGCAAGCGTGTCATAGGTTGCCTACCTCTGTAGTAAGCGATAGCACTCTAGCACTGCCTTGTGGAGCGGGTGGGTGCTGCTGCTGTCTCAGAGACCAGGGAATTGCTGTTCAATGCATCTGTTCTTTTCAGGGGAAAGTTAAAGTAACCCAAACGAAAAATCAGCATGCTTCCATAGTCCACAAAAAGCAGAGTCTTAGGTCTTTGGGAAGTTAAAGAGAAAAATACTGGCCCTTCTGCATCCTGAGAGGGCCTGGGTGGACAAGGCTCAAGCTATTTCCCCTATTACCAACCGCTGCTTCCACGGACAAGGGAGCTCTGAGACGCTATCCTGCTCCTTCAGACTGCCACCTCTCTTTTGAGGACCCACCCATCTCCAGGCTTGACAAGCATCACAAGTGCACTGAGTTGAGGCTGATTGTACCTAGGGGAGCTCTTTAACTCTTTCCTGATTGGGGTGGGGAAATAGCTCGAGCCTTGTCCACTGTGGGGAATAGAGGCAAAGAGAGATTGATTGATTTACACACACACACACACACAATTTAACTAAATTCATGGGGGGAAACATGGAGGAACAAATAATCCTACCTGAAGGTATTTGGTTTGATAACAATAATATTTGATTCAAGTAGATCAGTACAGATAATGGTGATAATGAGAAAGTCACCGTACTTGACAGATTAAGCAATAACAGATTTTTGATCATTCCACCATTTAAAAAGACTTCCAAGTGTGATGGTTAATATAATCTCTGGCTCTTATGCAAAGCCAACAGGAAGGCAGTACCTATTAGCACCAGTTAAAGTACTTTATTTTCAAAGTCTGTGAAGCTCCTGTGTTATCTTCCAACCTGAGGCCTTTCTAACACAGCAGTAGCTCTCTCTCACACATACTCCTCCCTAGATACTCTCATGATAGACTTTTCATACTACTTTCAGATATACTCTGCAAGCCCAGAAAACCCCAGCTGCAGATTTCCTTGTCAGAGAGAGCAAGCTGCTTATGTGCTGTGGCTCAAGCAGGTGGGAAAAGTAGCAGAGGGGCTGCTGAGACTTGCAGTTTATAAACAGGACTGACTTCCAAGTGTCAAATATTCATTGCTGCAAAGACACATACATGCATGATATGAACACTATTACATTCAGAGAACAGTGCCAACTAAGCAAGGCAGGCTTTCCACAACTAAGAACTCATGAATGAATGTTTTACAGTGCCACAGTAAAGTACTGTAGATTAATACTCTGCCAAGTTTTTATTTATGTCTACACTACCTGCCGGATTGGCAGGCAGCGAATGATCCAGCAGGGATCCATTTATCACGTCTAGTCTAGACGCAATAAATTGACCCCCGAGCCCTCTCCCGTCGACTCCTGTACTCCAGCTCCGCCAGAAGCACAAGTGAGTTGATGGGGGAGCGGTAGCAGTTGACTCACCGCTGTGAAGACACCACAGTAAGTCGATCTAAGTACATCGACTTCAGCTACATTATTCACATAGCTGAAGTTGCATAACTTAGATCGATTCTCCACCTCCCAGTGTAGACCCGGGCTAAATGTATTATGGTAGCTCCCAGTAACCTCAACTGAAATTGCAGACCCATTGTGCTAAGCACTGTACAGTCAGACTAAAAGACAGAGCTGAAGAGTTTACAATCTGAATAGATGATGTGGATAAACCTTGGGAAAGGAAACTGAGCACAGGAAGGGAAAGTGACTTTCCCAAGATCACAATGCAGATCAGTGGCAGAGCTGAGAATAGATCCCAGAACTTCTAACTGTCAGTCCAAGAGCAAAGTACAGGATTTGCCATGCTGGTCCTTCAAGGCAAGCAGCTCAGCAGTGGCCAAAACTTAATGCATCAGAGTATAGTGGAATGATGTACCTCTTCTGCTGCATCTAAAAATAATCAACTGGCATTTCTAAACCCCCTGTCATTTTAGCCTCAACACACATGGTGAGAGTGTAGTTGGCGAATTCCTATCTGTCCTTTCAGATAATTAGCATGGGTTCTGAAACATGAGCTTTTGTAAATTTTGTGTGGCTAATTGAGAACACTATTTATGATTGGATATTAAATTAATCGGTCTTTTAAAAAAATTCAGCTGCAGTGTGTCAATAGATGGTCATCTGGGGCAGTGAATCCAACAGGCTGCCTGTGTTAAGTGCAATCTGTTTGTATTTGCTTTTATTTGAACTAATTTTATTGACCATTATTGCCATTGAATGGTCTGCCTTGATCCAACATTATTGGGATTAGTACAAGACAGAGGGACTGACGACTGTTCACTGTGCCCTATGTAACACTGAGACCATAGGCCTTGTCTACATGCTATCATTTTTACTGAAGGAGAGTGAGACGGTGGAGAAACATCTGGGAGGTGAGGGGAGGTCAGCCAGGATGGCTCAGGCTAATGGGACGCAAATACTAAGCTACGTATTCAAATCCATCCCACCTCAAAAGTCATTCTTAACCCATCGGATACTCAGAAGCCTACGTACTATGATGGTCAGTCCAATTCCTAATGGACAGGTTCCTGGATCTCTACAAAAACTATTCCTACACAGGTATAAACCACCATGTGGACACTCTTATTTCAGTATCAGAATAGCCGTTTTTTGTTTTGTTGTGTTTGTTTAGCTTATAACTCTTCTCCTAAGAAAGAAAGAAAAAGGCACTCATACCAGAAGAAGAGTGTCCATACCAGGGGTTGTACCCATATAGCTAAACCAGTTTAACTCCATACCTTAGGATATACTGAAAAAACATCCCCATGTAGCCAAGGCCTCAGTCAACTGGGCTTATCTTTAGTAGGAAATCATATTGTATTTCATGTGTAGTGTTAGATGACACTAAACTGACCATGATTTGTCCTTATTTATGTTTTCAGATGTTTGGTTGCATGTCTGTTCTCTCTGCATGCTGTACTGACTCTGGCCAGCTTAGATATCCTGTACATCAGACTCTGATTGAACTGCCCAATAACCACAGACTCGGTTTGTAGTGAAGGTACTTGGTCAGTCTTACTGTCAATAAAGCACGGTTCTAATGCTATGGCTCAATGGTTACAGGTACACTAACACATGTATGCTCATTGTAATGGACTAGCTCCGTTAGTGGCAGGACTTTCCAGTATCCCCTAGGCCAGCCAAAGACACTCCCTCTGAGACTTCATTTTGTAGCCTGATACAAACAAGTTATGTATTGCCCCTTTGACATAGTTAGTTACTGCTCCCTAATATGGGTTATTACCATCCATCACCTTGTACCTGTTGGTTCTCTATCCATCATACTGTCATCCTGAACTTATCTTTAAGGGACGTCAACCTGTTCCTTTTCTTTGGGGGATGCATTGGTATCAAGGTATTCTGGTACCCCATTTTGGAGTGTTTGCATGCATGTCCTGTGCCTAGCACTTCTTAGGAATGTGTGTTTCTGCAATATCAGCCCTGTTCTTGTCAGAATCTGTGAGCAGGGCCTGCCTCTAATTCGCAGCCTGACTTTGCTTTATATCAGCAAAGGTTTGACCACTACTTTAGCTCAGGCTTCATATCAGGCCTCTGATATAAGGGCTTATGTCTCAGGCTCTATTCCCATAGGCGCCAACTTCTCCTGGCGCTGGTGAGTGCTCATGCCCCCTACCCCTAGCCCCTCCCTGACTCCACCCCTGCCCCACCCCCATTCCAACTCCTTCTCCAAATCCCCGCCCCGTCCCCACTTTGTCCCTGCCTCCTCCCCTGAGCACGCCGCATTCACGCTCCTTCCCCCAGCTTTTTACGCCATGAAACAGCTGTTTTGTGGCAGAAACCCTGGGAGGAGAAGCAGGGATGTGGCGCGCTCATCGAAGGAGACGGAGGCAGAGGTGAGCTAGGGAGGGAGGCAGGGAACTTGGCTGCTGGTGGGTACAGAGCACCCACCAATTTTTCCCCATGGGTGCTCCAGCCTCGGAGCACCTATTTTGTCAGTGCCTATGTCTCTTCCTACTACAGTCTACACTGACCAATCTGTCATGGTCAGCAGTGCACCAGCTGATTTTATTCCTCACAATCATGTGAATAACAATGGGTGAAATCCTGGCCCCACTGAAGTCAAAGGGAGTTTTGTGACTGACATCAACTGAGATGGGATTTCACCCAGTAAGATTTCCAAGTGAAGACATGCCTTGCTGGTACCATAGCTACCTCTCTATGTAATCAATTAACGTTAACAAACACATTTTAATTAACACAATATTAAACACCTTTTAGCAACTAGTGTAGCGAAAGGTAGTTGTGTTTAAAAAGCATGTTAGCTGGTCCTAGTTAACCCAGTGAGGGAAAGTCAATAAAATTAGTAAATAGAAGTAAATACCCCTATGGATAGCCAGAACCCATTAATGTATTTTAAAATATAACTCCTTTTCTCTAACACATTGTCTAACACACCTCATTTTCCAGGTATCAACAAAGCCTATAAGGGAAAAGGAAGTGAAACCAAATAGTTGGGGATTTGGAGATGATGACTCTCCCTTGTTGACCTTTGGGACTTCTTAAGGACTATCTGTGTTTTTACATAAATTACCTTCTGATGGGCTGTGGAATGTGATGAAAGAACTTGAGATCAGAGGAGTTCATCACTAGCAAAATGTCCTTGTTATTGACTTCACCCTCTTGTGCAACAGTTCCCTGATCAAATCTTTCTCTTTGTAAATCTCCGATACTCTCAATGTCATTGGCACTGTCTGATTTAAAAAAAATATCTCAGCATAACATGAGCCCTACCTTGCCCCCAGGGGCAAGGACAAGGGATTTTCATCTTCTGCATCTTCTCTGGCAGATAGATCTCCATAGGTAGCTCACTGATCTTTTCTTTGTCTTACAGGACTAATTTTTACTTTTCTCCCCAATATGCTGCATTTTGTTTGGTCTTTTAAACTTCCCTTGCAAAGTGCTATTGCCAAACATGTTTTATGTAAATGATTGGTTGAAATAACCTCAGGCAGGTATTTATGCAACAGGATATATATGTGGCCAAATCCAGTGCTACAGACCTAGTCTAACGCTTTTCCTAAGGAAAGCAGAACGAGTAGAAGCTTCACTTGGAAATGCAGCCTCGTACACAAACACATGGACGGTTAAGTAGGAATGTTATGTTCTTGGCATTTTATGGACAGAGATGGCTATGTGTATTTGGGATTGCCAGGGCAGAAGTAAGGATGACTATAAGGTAGCTTTAACTATGAACAAGATGTTTACTCACTCTAGGCGAGTCATGGTGAGAGGTAAGGATTTTGTTGTTAAATTGGTCTCTTTTGTGTTTGAATAGTAATATTCAGTTTCTCGTAAAGTGTCTTCCATGGAAAGTCAAACAGCACTGCTGTTGCATTATCCAAATTTCAGGGGTAGTGATTGTTGTTAATTTTTCATCCTAGAAGTGGATTGTCAACCAGATTCAAGGTTTCCTCTGGAGTCTTGTCACACACATGTATCATGCATTGTTGGAGAAGAGCCACCAGTGCCCAAGAGAAATACAGTCATGTCATCTCAGGTCTGCATCTTTATATCAGTAGATTGAAAAGGCTCAAACAGCTAATGGACAATCCTGACATTCTATAATCCTGTACCCCAAAGATCTGGGGTTCTCAAACTTTTTTTGCTGGGATCTGCTTTGAAAATATTTCAGGTTGTGATGACCTCCCCCCAAAAAGTGATGAATGCCCATACCATGCCACCTTTACTTCTGCACTGCTGCTGGGGGCAACACTGCCTTCAGAGCAGGCAGCCGCTGTTCTCTGGCTACCTAGCTCTGAAGGGCTTGGGCTGTCAACCATACGCATGGCTGACATCCAGAGCCCAGGCATGTGCAGGGGCTGACAGCTCACAGCCCCCTCATAACAACTTCGCAACCTCCTGAGGGGTTGTGACACCCAGTTTGAGAATCCCTGCTGTAAATGGTAAAGAAACATTGCCAGTAACAATGTGGGCACGTAGCCACTAAAAACAGGTCTTTGGATAGCACTGATCTTTTGGCCATTCATTATTAAAAAAAAAAAGATTTAGATGTGGATAATTATTTGAGCATGAGCTCAAATGTGATGCTTTGGCCAAAAGACCTAATGCAATCCTTGGATACTTAAACAGGGAAATCTCCTGTTGGAGTAGAGTTTATTTTACCTCTGTGTTTGGCTCTGCTGCAACCTCTGATCAAATACTATGTCTATTTCTGGTGTCCACAATTCAAGAAGGATGTTGATAAATTGGAGAGAGTTCAGAGAAGAGCCAAGAGACTGATTGAAGGATTAGAAACTGTAACTTATTGTGATAGACTCAAGGAGCTCAATTTATTCAGCTTAACAAATAAAAGATTAAGGGGTGACTGGATCACAGTTTGTAAGTACCTACATGAGAAACAGATATTTCATTAAGGGCTCTTCAATCTACCAGAGAAAGCAATAACATGACCCAGTGTTTGGAATTTAAAACTACACAAATTCAAACTGAAAATAAGACATACATTTTTAACAGTAAAAGCAGCAGAGTCCTGCGGCACCTTATAGACTAACAGACGTATTGGAGCATGAGCTTTCATGGGTGAATACCCACTTCGTTGGAAGCATGTAGTGGAAATTTCCAGGGGCAGGTATATATGTGCAAGCAAGAAGCAGGCTAGAGATAACTAGGTTAGTTCAATCAGGGAGGATGAGGCCCTCTTCTAGCAGTTGAGGTGTGATCCAGTTCAGATCCAGACTAACACGGCTACCCCTCTGACACTTGATTTTTAACAGTGAGGGAAATTAACCATTGGAACACTTTACTAAGCATTGTGGTGGAGTCTCCATTACTGGCAATCTTAAAATCAAGATTTGATTTTTTTTATTTTTTTTTTTTGAGATCTGCTCTAGGAATTATTTTGGGGGAAGTTCTATGGCCTGTGTTGTACAGGAGGTCAGACTGGATGATCGCAGTGGTCCTTTCTGGCCTTGAAAACTATTAATTTCATTCATATTTAAAATACTGACCAAGAAGCAAAAGGCAAATACTATATTATGAGCCCCTGGAGCAATCCAGTCTCTTGCTGTTCTAGCACTCTTGAAAAAAATCTACTAGACAATCGTAAAATGGACTGAAACAACTAAATCTTTTCACAACAGCAATACAAGTACTATATTGTGCAATACTGATGCAGTAACAGAGCTGTAACTTGCAACATTTTGAGTTGTTACGGTATTTTATTTTTAAACAAGGCTAACAATGTTCAATCATAGCTAATCTGGATTCAGACCAGTCATCCAGAGAAGAAAACCTACTCCATAACCAATTATTGATCCCGGGAGTTATCCACTCTCATTCAAGAAGACATCTAAAAAGAAAACGGTCTCTTCAGGCAACTATGTGTTTTAAGTAAGTTGAACAATTACTAAATAATGCTCTTGTCTAACAATAAAATGTACTGTTCTTTTGAGAGTATTTGACGGAGACACTAAGCATTTTGAAATGATAGTGCTTAATTTTGAACTGTTAATGGACACTTGGTAGAGGGAGCCTCTAATTTGTAGTGACCTTTATGTGTTGTGAAAATCCCTGATTGTTTCTTATGAAACTAACTTTACTGATATGGAGGTTTCACACTGAGATGTAAAAAGGAGAACCACTGATTAAGAGTATACTGAGAACAATACTTATGCCTTAGAGCTATTTTATTGCTCACCTGTGGTTATGGAGATTTTTCTGACTCTCTCTCCCCTTTTTTTAAAGAAGAGACGAAGTAGTTTGCAAAAGGCCTGTGCATGTCGATCCTTGAGTTAATGGGCTTGCTTTCTCATTGAGGTTTGGAGAAAAACAAAGCAGAATGCATATGTCCCAGTTTACGCTGCAAATGGAACAACTGTCTGCTTGGTATAAAAGGATAATTTCTTTTTAATAATAAAGCCCTTTGAAACCAATTAATAGTTGACCTACATAGCAATATGCAAAATTTCGTGTTTTCTCCCTCTTTTTATAGAAGCAATCTCTCAGCAACACAAAATAACAAATAAGTATGTGGGATCATCCACTTCTGTGTTAAAAGTTTTAGGTTAAAATTGCAGGTATCTTTTGCACCACTTTTAAATCAACTCTCTTATATTTGTAACCCAGAATCTGACACCAAAGCACCAAAGCACTCTGCAACAAATCTGTTCATACTCAAGAATTCCACGGCTACCACAACATAGAACACAGAACCTTCGATTACAAAAGTGCAAACCTTGACCACTTTTACTAGAAGGGAATCTCTATTGCTTGGTGACCTGTAACGTAAAGTTGGGCTACTTTGATTCCATATAGCAGAGAGCAGTGGTACATGCACACTTTAACAAGTTCATTGCAATACCGATTTCTTATCATCACCATTCTTCATTTTCTTCCATATAATTATTGATGGGGAAAAGAATCCAAGGTATGATTTTTATCAAATGTATTATATACAATGGGAAGGAATCAACAATGTGTTAAAGAATAGGAGGCAAGCTGGCTGGATGTACAATTGTACTCGTGTAGAATTAAGGAAACAGGAACAAGGAACAGTTCATTAGTGAAATACATCCTGTGCTGATGGGAAGTTACCATCTTAGGTTGCATCTACACTTGGAGCTGGGGTGTGCCACCCAGCTTGCACAGACATACTCGCTCTGTGCAGACTAGCTCTGGTCGAGATTCAAGACTAAAAATAGTGTAGTCACATAGCATGGGCAGAAGTGAGCAGCAGGAAGGGCTAACTGCCCTGAGTACACAGATGCCTGGACCCCGTGGGTATGTACTTGGGCAGTTCACTGGTGCCACCACTTGTTGCTGCCCGTACTATTTTGACTACACTACTATTTTTAGCATGTGAGGCCATTCAGTGCTAGCTTGAGTATATGTGAGCTGGGGATCACATCCCTAGCTCATAATGTAGAAGTAGCCTAATTCTGCTTCCTTAGTGAGACAGGTTGAAACTCAGTGGTATCGCCTTGGAGCGCTTGTGGTGGTCTGAACACAGGATGCACCCAGTGAGTAAGGTCTAAACTCAACCCCTTCCTGGGGTTTGGATTTATTAGTAACTGAAACGATAACACAGTATAAACATCAGGCTGCACTTTCTCCTCAAGAGAGGCTGTTCCCAGAGTTTTCCCAGGAAGAACGCTTTGCCCAGACCCTAGCTCCCTCTGGCCCTGAGAAAGGCTCCAACTCTTGTTCTATGCTGACTGTATCTAGCTAAACCCACTTGCCATGCTGACTCAGCAACAATTACACGCAGGATTCAAGCGGCAAGCAGTTCCAAAGAGAAGGGACTTGAGATTAAGAAGATCTCATGACAAAATGCAGCATTTCACAATAGGTGATATTCCTCCTGTGCAGAGGAGCCAGCACAAGTCATATGTACCACTTAAGTCCTCCAAATAAGGCTTAAATGTGCGTTAAGGAATACACAGACCTTGTGCTGTCCCTTGGCACAGAGACGCATGTTCCCCAGTGTGGAGCTATTGCCTTCTTCCTCTGTTACTCTGATAACATTCCACACTGGGCTCAAGCCCACATCTAAGCAATTAGATTTTACATGTCTGCCTCTTTCAAAAGGAGGCAGCCTTGGCAGCTTTGCTATTTGCATTATACAACAGGTTTCAAAATATAATTCTGGATCACTGCACTATGATCTTATTTTCAACTTTGACCAATCTCTTCTCATTTTACTGTTCCTCAAATTTATCTGTTAAAGCTATTCTTTTGACATTAAGTGGTCACTCTGAAACAAAAGTTTACTTACATTGCTCAACAAGTCTTACCAATTACTACCAAACACTGTTTGCAGCCATGTTGCTAGAGCTTACAGTCTGCTTATATTAACACTGATTCTTCACTGGCCATTAAATAGAAAAGTAACTAGTATCTATACATTTATATTACCAGCTTTTAAGCTGAATACATACAAAGCCTCCTGTCCAACGCTGGCTACTGGCATAGGCTGACTATGCAACAAGGTTAATTAATATAGAACACAAGCAGTGCTGGCAATACCGGTTTTTGGCAGCGAGTGAAGAAGACTGCCGCACATCCTAGTTTGAATCTCAAACAGGAGGATCCTCGAGGTAAGGCAAACTGGAAATTTGGCCAAGATGCTTCGTAATTAATAAGCCCTGCTCTAACAAATAAAAAGTGTTATGGGAAGCTGTAATCGACTGCATTCGTTCAGAACTTTGGGAATTTCCCTAATCTCATCCAAAAGATGGCAAACGAACCATAGACTGAGCTATGTGTTTTCTACTGTCATGCTTGAGGCAAATAAGATACTCATATAACGAAAATGTGCATCACCTCGGGCAAATTATGAAAGCTTCCATTTCCCACAGCACTTCAGGTTATCCCTGTTGGTCTTCCATGTCTTGGTCTTCTTATCAAGAAACGTGAGACCCTTTAATTTTACCTAACCGCCTGTCTCAAGCCTATTTCCCCTCTTTGCCTCCTTCCTCGCTACAACTGATCATGCCGGACTGGGAATCCAGTATGTTCCAAGTCCAAATCCTCACTGAAAACATCAAAGCAGATCCCCCACTGGAAAAGTATTGTAGCCAAACTAGTAGATTGAAGGTTAGTACTCCCGCTACCAGGCTAGTGCTCCTTCTTCAGGCTTTGAATAATAAGCTAAACTTGTGTTCATAGAAAACTTCCTTCTCTGCCCTGCTTATAATGGCTGGGAATAGCTAGATGAGGATAACAGGGAACAGAGTGAGGGAAAGCCAGTGTAACAATAACTCACGTTGAATAGAAGTTAGCCCAGAAACAGACAAAGTCATCCACATCAGGCCACAATACTCCACGTCATTGGCGAGATGACGAAAACCGAAAGTCTATCACAAACCGCACGGTGCCGCACCACATGTGACGATGGCGCAAATACTCTCTGGTGCATCTACATTCTTACTCTCTCTGCATTTGTGACAAGATGAAAACAGAGTATGACTAGGATGCTTCTAGCGGGCAAGGACCGAAGAAGGGTCCAGTCTGGAGGTGACCATCACGAGGTCCGCTTGTAGTTAGTTTCAATCGCTCCAAAAAGCAGAAGCACCGCTAGGGGAGCACACTTGTGTTAGTCTAGTCAAGTGCAGCGGTTAATGGCAACCAAACACGTGGCATCCAGGCGACTTCATTATGATGCCATCGCGGTGGCGAGAGAATGAGCTGCTCTAGCCGGCACTGCTGCTCTCCTCGGAGTTTCCGCCTCTGGCTTTCCCTGCACAGCCAGGGTCCCACCCCTGGTCCAACTCAGGCCCCTGCTGGCCTGGGTGAAGGGAACCCCACTGGCCAGTGGGCTGAGATTCCCGGCTGGGCAGAGCCAGCGCCAGAACCCCAGAGCAAGTGGCGGGCTGAGCCACTCAGTTGCTGCTCTGTGGGTTTCCTGCGGCTGGCCCCTTTGCCAAGCTGGGGTTCGCGCGACGCGACCCGGTACCCCCACTCAGCGCCTGCTGCTGGCCTGGGTGCAAAGAACCCCAGGCCAGACAAGCAGGCGCGAAGATCTCATGCTGGTAGGAGTGCAAAGCAAGTTCGCGCAACCCCAGAGCGCAAGTAGCCGCTTAGCTGCTCAGTCACTTCTCTGGGGTTCTGGCTGCTGGCACCTTGCGAGCTGGGGTCCCCGCGCCAGCCGTACTCACCTTGCTTCCAGTGAGAGTTCCAGCGCAGGCCACCCTCCCAAGAGATAGGCGCCCGAAGGCTGCTCCGGCCTCCTCCGGTGCAGAAAAGACTCCTCACCCTACCAGCCGCCAGCTCCACTCACCTCAGCTGCCGATCTGGGGTTCCAGCCACTGACCTCCTGCCAGCCAGTTATCAACTGATCACTTAAAGTATCCAAATACGTGCCAGACATTGGAAAACTCAGCAAGGAAAAGCAAGCGCAAGGATCACACTAAACTGATAAGATCTGCATTTCAATTTAATTTTAAATAAAGCTTCTGAAACATTTTGAAAACCTTGTTTACTTTACATGTAACAGTAGTTTGGTTATATAATAAATAGACTTACAGAGAGACCTTCTAAAAACATTAAAATGTTTCACTGGCACACGAAGCCTTAAATTAGAGTGTGTAAATGAAGACTCGGCACACCACTTCTGAAAGGTTGTCGAGCCCTGATCTAGTATGTTTCAAGTCAAATGTTCTATGTTCTTTTCCCACCACTGTATATTGGCCCCAAGGTCACTTCTGTGAGACAGCTTGTCTACCTTTCTTCAGATGTCAATGGACTCCACATGTCTGTCTTCCCTCTCCATGGTTATCATTTATGCAAACTATATAGTATCAGAGGGGTAGCCGTGTTAGTCTGGATCTGTAAAAGCAGCAAAGAATCCTGTGGCACCATGTAGACTAACAGATGTTTTGGAGCATGAGCTTTTGTGGGTGAATACCCACTTCATCGGATGCAAACTATATAGTTTTCAGAGGTTTCCTCTGATACCAAAATCTCCAGTTCTTTTCATCCCAACAATATTCCATAGGACATTTGTGGTCTGTCAGGACAGGAGCCACTCCACAGCTGAGAGTTGCCATGGCTACACAACATGACTCCTTGAAGGCTCACCTCCTCCCTGATTGTATGTTAGCTGAAAACAAATTCACAGAGCTTGGATCTCGGCAGATGGAACCACGGGTTACAAGTGAACCGGCCAAATAATGTCAAACCTTTACTGTCAATATGTGGTTGAACTATTAAGTACATTAGCTTTGGCCACATTCACACACTTTGCATCTTAGCTTCCAGCAAACATTCATGTGACCAACCTTCTTGGTACACATATTCCTGGACTTAGACCTTGTCCCCATATACAAAACTTGTACTGCTTCAATTCTACAGGTACAGTGAAAGTAGTGGAAAATCCCATCCCTTTATGTGGTTGCAGTTACACTGGTATAAATGTGCAAGATTACCTTGCCTCACCATCACAGGCAATCATCCACTTCAAGCTATAAGCAGCCCTCTATTGAAAAACTGACCACAAAGTCAGCACTGTCTGATTGTTACCAAAGTTGGAGAAATCATATCTATTGTGAGCACCAGTAGGTGCTCCTTGTATTTGCCAGAAGCTGGGATGGATCACTTGATGATTACCTGTTCTGTTCATTTCCTCTGGGGCACCTGACATTGTCTGCTGTCAGAAGATGGGATACTGGACTAGATGGACCTTTGGTCTGACCCATTGTGGCTGTTCTTATGTTCTTAACCCTCACTAGAAATATCAGAAAGCAAACTGGTCTAGCTTTACACAGTTCACTCACCATTACATCACTTGTACATAACATTTTTATTAAAGAAGCTGACACTCACCTGGAGCTAGTCTTTAAGCGGGGAGGCATAGCTCAGTGGTTTGGGCATTGGCTTATACCTTAGGGGTACGAGGAGAAGCCTCATACCCCTAAGGCTGGGAGGTCTGCTGCCACCACTGAAAATAGGAAATGTAGGGTAGTGGTGGTCGGAGACCCTCTGCTGAGGGGGACGGAGGCGCGTATCTGTCGCCCTGACATTTCATCTCCGGAGGTATGCTGCCTGCCGGGGGCCCGTATCTGAAATGTTACAGAGGCATTGTCGAGGATTATCCGGCCTTCTGACTACTACCCCATGCTACTCATCCATGTGGGCACAACAATTACGACTACTGACACTATCCATACTGTGGGCACAAATGGATACGCGAGGTATGACGCTGAAGCAGATCAGAGTGACTACAGGGCTCTGGGAGTACGGGTGAAGGAGTCTGGAGCCAGCAGGATGGTATTACTCTTCGAGTCTTCCGCGTCAAAGGGAGGGGCCGGGCAGAGACAGATGCACTCAATGGAGAGTGCAATGCGCTAGGCTGTGAAGATGGTGTTGCCAAGGAGGGCTGTTGGCTTCCTCAACCATGGGATGCTATTCGAGGAAGGACTGATAAGAGAGAGAGATGGCGTTCACACTTTGAGGAGAGGGAAAGACCCTATTTGACACACAAGGACTGGCTAACCTAGATGAGGAGGGCTTTAAACTAGTCACGGGACAGAGTGAAGCAAAGCCGACAGGTAAGTGTGGGAACATGAAGACTGGGAGATGGGTCGGAAACAACAAGAGGAGCGTGGGGCTATAATGGCAAGAGAGAGGAGGGTTCAGGGCAAAACTGGGAGGAACAAGATCAAACCAGTATCATAGATGCCTATATACAAATGCGAGAGTGAGGATTGTGGGGTACTAGCAAGGAAGAACTGGAAGTGCAAATAATAAATACAACTATGACATGTTGCTCACTGAAACTGGATGAATAAATACACGATGAAATGTTGGTGTGATAGGTATAGTTTGCTCAGGAAGGATAGACAGGGGAAAAAAGGGAGGAAGGTTGTTGCCTTATATATTAAAATAGTACAACATTGGGACTTGAGGTGGAGATGGAAATAGAGCCAGAGTTGTGAGCAATCTCTGGGTTAGGATAAAAGGGGTAAAAACAAGAGTGATGTCGTGCTAGGAGTCTACTACAGCCACCTAACCAGTGGAAGAGGTAGATGAGGCTTTTTAAACAACTAACAAAATCATCCAAAGCCCAAGATTTGGTGTGATGGGGGACTTCAGAGTATGTTGGGAAAATAACACCAGGGGCACAGACTATCCAATAAGTTCCTGGACTGCATTGCAGACAACTTTTATTTCAGAAGGTTGAAAAATTACTAGGAGGAAGCTGTTCTAGACTTGTTTTAACAATAGGGAGGACTCGTTGAGAATTTGAAAGTAGAAGGAAGCTTGGGTGAAAGTGATCATGAAATCATAGAGTTTGCAATTCTAAGAGGAGTAGAAGGGAGTACAGCAAAATAGAGACAATGGATTTCAGGAAGGCGGATTTGGTAAGCTCAGAGAGCTGATAGGTAAGGTCCGCATGGGAATCAAGATTGAGGGAAACAACTGAGAGAGGCTGGCAGTTTTTTCAAAGGGACACTATTAAGGGCCAAAAGCAAGCTATTCGATGGGGAGGAAAGATAGAAAATGTGGTGAAAGACCGTCTTGGCTTAACCAGAGATCTTGCAGACCTACAAATAAAAAGGAGTCATATAAAAATGGAAAGTAGGACAGATTATAAAGGATGATATAGGCAAACAACACAGGAATGCAGGGCAAGATTAGAAGCAAAGGCACAAAATGAGCTCAAACTACGCTACGGGATAAGGGAAACAGAAGACTTTTTATCAATACATAGAAGCAAGAGAAGACCAAGGACAGGGTAGGCCACTGCTCAGTGAGAGGAGAAACAGTAACAGAAACTTGAAATGCAGGATGCTTAATGACTTCTTGTTTCGGTCTTCACTGAGAAGTCTGAAGGAATGTCTAACATAGTGAATGTGATGGAAGGGGGTAGATTTAGAGATAAAATAAAAAAAGAGCAATGTTAAAAATCACTTAGAAAAGTTAGATGCCTGCAAGTCACCAGGGTTGATGAAAATGCATACTAGAATACTCAAGGAGTTAATAGAGAAGATATCTGAGCCTCTAGCTATTATCTTTGGAAAGTCATGGGAGACGGGAGAGATTCCAGAAGACTGGAAAAGCAAATAATATGCCATCTATAAAAAAGGGAAATAAAACAACCCAGGAAACTACAGATCAGTTAGTTTAACTTCTGTGGCCAGGAAGATAATGGAGCAAGTAATTAAAAAATCATCTGCACACACTTGGAAGGTGGTAGGTGATAGGAATAGCCAGCAAGGATTTGTAAAGACAAATTGTGTCAACCAAATCTGATAGCTTTCGTTGATAGGATAAACAGAGTCTTGAGTGGAAGGAGAAGCAGTGGATGTAGTATACCTAGACTTTAGTAAGGCATTTGATACGGTCTCGCATGATATCCTTATCGATAAACTAGGCAAATACAATTTAGATGGGCGTACTATAAGGTGGGTGTATAACTGGCTGGATAACCGTACGCAGAGAGTAGTATTAATGGCTCCCAATCCTGCTGGAAGGATATACAGTGGGGTTCCGCAGGGTCTGTTTGGACCGGCTCTGTTCAATATCTTCATCAAACGACTTAGATGTGGCATAGAAAGTACGCTTATTATTAAGTTTGCGGACGATACCAAACTGGGAGGGATTGCAACTGCTTTGGAGGACAGGGTCAAAATTCAAAATGATCTGGACAATTGGAGAATGGTTGAAGTAAACCGGATGAAGTTCAATAAAGACAAATGCAAAGTGCTCCACTTAGGAAGACAATCAGTTTCAACAAACAGAATGGAAGAGACTGTCTAGGAAGAGTATGAGAAGAGATCTAGGTCATAGTGGACCACAAGCAAATATGAGTCAACAGTGTGATACTGTGCCAAAAAAGAAACATGATTCTGGGATGCATTAACAGGTGTGTTGTAAACAAAGACACGAGAAGTCATTCTTCCTCTACTCTGCACTGGTTAGGCCTAACTGGAGTATTTGTTCCAGTTCTGGGCACTGCATTTCAAGAAAGAGATGTGGAAATTGAGAGGGTCCAGAGAAGAGCAACAAGAATGATTAAAGGTCTTGAGAACATGAGCTATGAAGGAAGGCTGAAAGAATTGGGTTTTGTTTAGTTTGGAAAAGAGAAGCTAGAGAGGGACATGATAGCAGTTTTCAGGTATCTAAAGGGTGTCATCAGGAGGAGGGAGAAACTTGTTCACCTTAGCCTCTAATGATAGAACAAGAGCAATGGGTAAACTGCAGCAAGGGTGATTTAGGTTGGACATTAGGAAAGTTCCTAACTGTCAGAGTAGTGTAAACACTGGAATAAAATGCCTAGGAAGTTGTGGACTCTCCATCTCTGGAGTGGAGATATTTAAGATTAGGTTAAATAAATGTCTATCAGGGATGGTCTAGACAGTATTTGGTCCTGCCATGAGGGCAGGGGACTGGACTCGATGACCTCTCGAGGTCCCTTCCAGTCCTAGAGTCCTGGAGTCTATGAATATAGCTATACTAGTGCCAATATGCTTATACCAGTATAGCTATTCCAGTATAGAAAGGGGGATAAGATATATGGGTGTAACTACTTTTATACTGGTATAACTGCCTCCACAGTAAGAGTAATATTGGTAAAAGTATAGCAAAGTTGGTAAAAACACAATAGCTAGCTCCCCTAGCTGCTATAGTTATATTTAGGGCCCTAACAAATCAACAGCCATGAAAAACACATCGACCATGAAATCTGGTCTACCCCCATGCAATCTGATCTTTTGCGTACTTTTACCCTATATTACACAGATTTCATGGGGGAGACCAGTATTTCTCAAATTGGGGGGTCCTGACCCAAAAGAGAGTTGCAGGGGAGTGGCAAGGTAATTTTAGGGGGAATTGTGGTATTGCCACTCTTATTTCTGCACTGCCTTCAGAGCTGGGTGGTCAGACAGCAGCAGCTGTTGGCTGGGCACCTAGCTCTGAAGGCAATGCCCCACCAGCAACAGTGCAGAAGTAAGGGTGGCAATACTATACCATGCCATACTTACTTTTGCTCTGCTGCTGACAGCGGCTCTGTTTTCAGAGCTGGGATCCTGAGCCACCACTCTCCAGCTGCCCGGCTCAGAAGGCAGAAGCCACCTACAGCAGCACATAAGTAAGGACGGCAATACCACAACCTCCTCATTATAACCTTGCAACCATGGCTGGTGGGTGTCAAAGCCAAGGAAAGGCTCAGCTTACCCAAACTGCCTGTGTGGCCCCAACCACAATCCACCCAGAGGCCCACTCCTGCTTCCCTCCATGCTCTGCTGTGGTTCTTGATTGGGGCCCAAACCAGTGGCACTGTAACCAGGGGGAGGCCAGGGCTCCATAGCCCTTCCCTCTCACTTTTTGAAAGTGGATGGGCCTGCCGCCTGACCCAACCACTTTTCGCTAGGGTGGACACCGCTCCCTACCCCTCCTCTTCCCCCAAGGCCCCGACTCCTGGCCAGGCTCCACGCTGGCCTGGCCAGGGAGCCCAGACAGCTATGGGGAGCTGAGATGGACCCTTCACCAGCCTGGAGTGTGGGGGGGCTGAGAGCAGCCCCCAGCCCATGTCCCCGCCTCTCAGACTAGCTGTCTGCCTGGGGTAGGTGGAAGGTCCGCCACTCCATGCCAACTCCACACAACTGCCTGTGCAGCTCTCCCCAGCCCAGCTCTGGTGGGGAGGGAGCCTCGGAGCTGCAGCCTGGCCATGATAAGAGCTGTGCATGGGCAGCTGTGAGGAGTCATGGACCCTCCACTTGCCCTAGGTGGGGGCAGAGCCCAGGGGACGGGAACACGGGCCGGGGGCTGCTTGGGCCCCATGGGCAGGTGGAGTGTCAGCTGCAGCTCCCCACAGCTGACCACCTGCCTCTTATCATGGCCGTGCTGTGGCTCCAAGCCCCATCCCCCAGCCAGAGCTGGGTTGGGGAGAGCTGCGCAGGCAGCTGTGGGGAACCTGGATCCCTCCACCTGCCCTGGGTGAGGGGCTTAGGACATGTGCAGGGGGCTGCCTGCCTTTGCCTCCACCTTGGGTGGGGGCCCACCCCACCCCTGCATTTTTGAGAGGGCTCCGGTGCCCTTGCCCTGGGCTGGGGCTAGTGGGGTGCCGGCCTGCAGCCGGAAACTCTGGGCGGCTAGAGCTCTGGGCGCTGGACCCAGTGCTCAAGCCGCCTGCCCACCCAGGGCTGGGGGCCGTGCTGCCCACCCACCTGGCACTCTGGGTTGGGGTGGGGGCCATGCTGCCCACCCAGTGCACTTAGGGCCACGATCAGCTGCCTGCCCACCTGTTTTCACTCCAAGACTCAGACTAGAGGCTGTGCTGCCTGCCCGCCTGTCGGGAGCTCCGGGGCTGACAGTGGTGGGAGGGGCAGGGCCCTGGGAAGAAGGGGTGGGTCGTCTGGGGGCTAGCCTCCTCCAGCCCACGGTTCACCTGATGCCCATGCTTGAACCCTCCCCCCCAACTCCTTTTTGGGTCAGGACCCCTACAATTACAGCACCATGAATTTTCAGATTTAAATAGCTGAAATCATGAAAGTTACTGTTTTTTAAATCCTATGACCATGAAATTGACCAAAATGAACCGTGAATTTGGTAGGGCCCTAGTTATATCGGTGCATAGTTATGGGGCCCTAGTTATATTGGCCTGTGTGTAGACCAGGCCTTATACTACGAGAAGGTGCTTGAATGTTTATGTCTCAGGAAATAGAAATAAACTCAGGCTATTTTTTGATAAATCACAATTAAACAACATGGGTCAAATTCAGAATACTCAGACCAGTCTTCTGAACATTTTGAGGGATGTCTCTCACTAAAAAAAAAAATCCATAATAAATTACCACCCAAGAAGGAGGAATACATGTCAACCATTAAGACCAAAGAGGAATGGACTAGTGCTTGTGAAGGAAATCATTATACTGAATTACCTCAGTTTATGAATCTGTCACATGGCTGAAGTAGGAGTGGGACTCAGAAAGGAAGGCTGATCCAGTGGTGAGGGTGATAGATAAGGGGTCAGGACACAAAGGTTCAATTATCTATTCTACTGCAGCCTTTCTGTGTGACCTGGGGCAAGCCACTTAATCTGCATATCTCCATTCTCCCATCTGTATAATGGGGATAATAGCAGTTCCCTACTTCAAAGGGTGCTCTAAGGCTAAATACATTACAGACTGTCAGGTCCTCAGATTCAACCACAAGGGGCAGACAGATAAGTCTTTAAATTATATATAGAGAGCCATTTGGCAGTGTATAATAATTTAGTTGAAGTTACTATGCTACAGATTCTTATGTGCAAGTACATGGCACTTTTCATATTAGCTATCTACATAACACACATAGATGAAGATATATCTCTCTATATAGCACTCTCCTAACACTCCCCCATGGCCTTGTTTGAAATGGCTCAGCAGAAATAGTTACTGATGAATAGATTTAATCTACTCCAGTTTAATAAAAGCACAGACAAAGTCACACGAGTTTACAGGAGGTATTTTTGTGCATGTTTCCTTAAAAATGTACAGGTTTTTAAAATCTCAGAGGGAAAAATCAGCAGCATGTAGTGTGGCAGTTGCCATGGTAACTATATTTTTTGCTTTTATTTAGTAACAGTGTGAACTGGCTCCTAAACCTGTCCGGCAACATGACCTGCTGAAGAGTAAATTACCAGGTTTCTACATACTTATACACACCTTTTTCATTCTATCCCCCACCCCCCATGAAAACATGGATTTTAACATAAAAGCTGAGATTTTGTCTGACTGTTCCCTTTTTAGTGCACATTGCTGCATACTCCCTGGCGTGTAGGAAAAAATGAGATAGTCAATTAGGTGAAACAGAGGGCTCTTAATGAGTTTAAAACCCCTACCATTTTTTTAAAAAAAGAATGATAGAGAAAATCCCACCCTCCAGCACAACTCACTCGTATTCAATCATAATTTTTCAAAGCCTACAAAAATCCAATTCAAGTGACTGCATGCTATATAAACGAGTTATTTAAAATGTTGACTAGCACAAAGCATTTTTATGTATGGATTGTTTGTGTTACAGTAGCACCTAAAAGCTCCAGTCGAGATCAGGGAGTTGTGTGAGGCTCTATCCAGAAATATATTTAGTAGGACTGAGCAGAATCCTTTTTTTCTGACTTGAGGAAAATTGTGGGGTGTTGACATTTGGTTTCATGCCACCTGGTAATGATATAATGAGAGCTTTTGAATTTTTTTAATGAAAAAATATAAGAGAAAGAGTCCCACATACCTTTCCTCCTGAATAGCCAGAAGACCATGGATTAGGGACCTTGGTACAATGTGGAAAATCTAGGTTCAAGCCCTGGCTCCAAATCAGGCAGTGTCAGGAATCAAACCCGTGTCTCCCATTTAATCAGTGAGCTTCTGCAGCCTAGGAAGGAGAGGTTAACAGTTATGATAAAAGGAAGGCAGCTGCTGGAACTTAATACATCTATCGCTGCATTTTTGCTGCAGCTTCTGTGCACCATAGAACATGGTAGCTTTCCATGTAAGTGCTGCTGTTCAACATGATGTACCTAGCACCTGATGTGTTCTCTTAACATATAAAGGGTGGCAAAAGGGGTTAATTAAACTTCATATTGTCAAATCAAACCATGCAATTAATTTGTCATCTTATACTTTGGGAATGCTGATCAAAAATGGGTGCAGCAATGCTTTAGTTAATCCAGTGGCAGAAGATCCATGCAGAAATCAAAGGCAGTTTTTAGACTCTGAGCTTCAAATTCTGCTTCATTGTAATCCTCCTCCCCTCAGAGACTCAATAAGATAGACAGAGAAGCACTGCATGCCCTCCCAAACATGTCCCCCATCATTTGTTCCTCCTCTTTGCTTGATCTGAGGTTATATAAGAACATAAGAACAGCCATATTGGGTCCGACCAATGGTCCATCTAGCCCATGATCCTGTCTTCTGACAGTGGCCAATGCCAAATGCTTCAGAGAGAATGAACAGAACAGATAATCATCAAGTGACCCATCCCCTGTCACCCATTCCCATCTTCTGACAAAGAGAGGCTAGGGATAGCATCCCTGCCCATCCTGACTAATAGCCATTGATGGACTTATCCTGTGTAAGAGTGTGTGGCCATCCCTCCCCATCAGTCTCTGGGGGAGGTCATGCCTCCTCGCTGGCATGCACTTGTGAGAGTGATCTAAAAATGGAGAATTAGCTGTTCCTAGTATTCAGGTCCTCAGGCCAGGCTGAGCAGTAAAGCAGTTTATGAGCCCCAGCCTCAGTTAGGGGAGGGCAGCAAATAGTCTAGGGGGTTCTGGCAGGAGTGAGCACCAACACAATGTAGCATCCTAGCTTGATGGATGGTAGACTAACACAGGCCTCCTGGCCTAAGGTGGGGAGGCTGCTATCCCAGGGGTGGGGTGGCAGAGGGTAGGAGGATGCAACTCCACCCAACTCTACCGTGTCCCAGCCCATAGATGTAACAGTGGCTGAGTAGTATCAGGCCAACATTCAACCAGACTGTCGTCTAGTTTCCCTGGGCTACTTCCTATGTTCCTGAGGTTTGGTACCTCTATGGTGTAGTTGTCCTCTGTCTCCCCAGGGTAGGTGGCCAGCAGCAGCCCCAGCAACTCCTCAGTGTCTCAGACGGCTTGCCAACTTGTGGCCCTGGGAGTGCTTGCCAGTCCTCCGTACAGCTGGGGTCCTCTTCAGGCTCCAGCATCAAGCTGAATGTGTCTGTCTCCCTTGGTGGCTTCAGCCCAGCTGAGGGGCTGGCCTTTTATATTTCCTCTTCCTGTCCTGCCCTTCCGTTTCCAGCAGGCATGGCATGGCCTTCCTGGCTCTGTCCAGAAGGTGGCAGGTTGTGGTCTCTCCCTGTCAATCTCTGAGGGAGGCCATGCCCCCTCACTACATCCTGCATGAACTTATCTACTTATTTTTTTAACCTTTTTATTGTCTTGGCCTTCACAATATCCTCTGGCAAGGAGTTTCACAGATTGTGTGTTTTGTGAAGAAATACTTGCCTTTGTTTGTTTTAAACCTGGTGCTTGTTAATTTCACTTGGTGATCCTTAGTTCTTTACTATGAGAAGGAGTAAATAACACTTCCTTTGTCTACTTTCTCCACACTGGTCATGATTTTATAGACCTGTATTTATATCCCACTATATCATCTCTTTTCCAAGCTGAAAAGTCCCAGTTTTACTAATCTCTCCTCATATGGAAGTTGTTCCATACCTCTATTTCTGTTGCCCTTTTCTGAACCTTGTCCAATTCCAATATATCTTTTATGAGATGTGGCGACCACATCTGCGTGCAGTATTCAGGATGTGGGTGTACCATGGATTTACATAGAGGCAATATGACATTTTCTGTCTTATTAGCTATCCTTTTCTTAATGATTCCCAACATTCTGTTAGCTTTTTTGACTGCTACTGCACACTGAGTGGATGTTTTCAGAGAACTATCCACAATGACGCCAAGATCTCTTTCTTGAGCGGTAACAGCTTATTTAGACCCCATCATTTTATATATATAGTTGGGATTATGTTTTCCAATGTGCATTACTTTGCATTGATCAACATTTGAATTTCATCTGCCATTTTGTTGTCCCATCACCCAGTTTTGTGAGATCCCTTTGGTACTCTTTGCAGTCTGCTTTGGACTTAACTATCTTAAGTAGTTTTGTATCATCTGCAATTTTTACCACTTCACTATTTACCCATTTTTCCAGATCACTTATGATCATACATGTTAACTGTACATCCTAACTGGAATATCAACCCATGGTAAATAGGCCTAGCCATGCAACCCAGATTACACAGAAGGGAATAAAAAGAAAGGAGTTTCCACTGTGATGAATTGATAAGACTCTGGTATTTGCCACCCTTCACTGATTCACATAAGATCCTGTTATCAGTGCTAATAATGGGAATTGTTTCAGAGTGGTAGTTGTGTTAGTCTCTATCAGCAAAAACATCCAGGAGTTCTTGTGGCACCTTATGTCACATTTATAAAATCTTGAGGATGAGCATTGTATGCAAACAGCAGGTATAAATTTGGTGATAATAGCCAAACAGCTGATTTAAACATGTTTGATATCTGAAAAATAACACCCTGCTTAGATCCAAGCAGAGCAGTGAGTATATCTGTGTGTCTATGCTTGCATGTGTCTTTAGTCTGGATATCTTCTGTTCTGTTTGCCTCATCTCCCTGCAGAAGCTGTTCCTGCTTCTCAGGGTGTAGTGGGATTTTTCATTAGACTGTCTGTTAGACAAGTGCTTGGCCTACTGAAATCCCTGTGCTTTCTCTCTTGCCAACACACACAAACACAGGGGTATCTTGCCCTTCCCTGCTTAAAATTCTCTATTTCCATGAGATGTAATTTTAAAAATCCACTTTAAAATCTTAATATGCTCTAGACACAAAGACCTGAAGATTATGGAAGTAGAATGCTACCTCCAACAGTCACTATTCACTTAAGAGCCAATGGAAGTAGCAGCCCGGGGCTTTGGCTGGCACAGCCATGCAAAAGAATATGAACACTTTGCAGTCTGCTCCAATTTCATATTATGCTCCCTCTTTTCCTTTAGCTTTCCACTCCTGTGTCTCAACTAAAGGTGGGGTTTGACTGCCAAAATGATAGTGAAACTTTGTAACAACGCACATTTCAAGTTGTGCATACTTATGGGAAAGTCCTATGGAATTTACAAGATAACTTTTATATCGGTGTTTTGTTGGGGTTTTTTTAGGAGAAAAGGGAGCAGTTAGTAGAAAAATGGAAAATTAAATATCATGCCATAATCTTCTATAGGATGGTTTAGGAAAAAATAAAAATAACAGCTGTAGAAAGGATTTTATTCTCTCAAATTCTGTGTAGATAGTGTTGTGTTTGTTTTGAGTAATTTCTATAGAATCCTAAAGATTTATTCCTGTTAAATTATATAGGACTTTTCCATAAGGGCAGATATATAAGTAAGCTGTGATTATTTAGGGAAAAAATTCACCTTTTCACACTGTGGAGAAACCAGGGGCCCTCTGCATGTAAGTCAGTGGAAAGACAGTTACACTTTATATGAAGGATACATTGAAAAATAGATTATAAATGATTAATACATGATTAATACACTTTTAGTTGATGATTAAACAATTGTTAGAGTCCAGCGGAAGGGTATGTTTCCTATAACCATGTATAGCACCTTCTACTGATTCACTTATAACCATCCATAACACTTACTAGGTGTATAACACATCCTAAGATTGAACCAATGCCGCAAAAGTATGACCAGTTTTTCAATGTGGTGCGAACTGTCTCAAAGAAGTACATTCCACAAGGCTGAAGAACAACTTATGTGCCAGGACTGACATCCAGGTTATAGGATCGGTATGCAAAATACAGGCAAAATTCAAAGAAGACCCATTCGCTGAGGATACCATCCCAGGCAGTGAAGAACTAGTCTTTGAAATAAAGGAGGAAAAACAGAAGTCATGGCAGAATCCCACTGAGAGTGTGGACATGACTCATGGCAGCAAAAAAGCCCGGATAACCATCCAGATAATACAAGGAAGGCAGAGCAACACTACAAAGTTATTGCAGACCAGGTTGCACACCAACTCCTAGAAAATGACAGGGCACTGCACAAACAACCTAAGAAATGGCAAGGAGTCTAGGAGTCTTATAATTTTGGGGCACGGAACACGGTAACCAAATTAACCTCCAGAATTAACACACCTCAGGCTTGTTGAAAAGCATCCAGTCCCAGAGCAAGCTGAATTCTGCCCAGACAAGTTATGTACCAGTCAAGTGTTGAACATCACTCAATATATCAAAGATGGCTTTGAAAAGGGTATGGTAATAGATGTTAGGTTTGTTGACCTATCATTGGCATATGACACCGTGCATCATTGAACGCTCCTCACTAAAATATGCATGATGAAAGATCACCGCCTTTGTTAACTCAATTAAGAGAGATGAGAAACCAACTCCTTACTGCAAACCTGACCCCTTCCCAAATCATTGGTTAGTGATTTATTGACCAAGAACAAAGGCAGCAGTAATAGATGAAAACAAGTAACCATTTATTTAAGGACTCCCTCTAACAACTATATCCAATTATCAGACAAAAACCACTCAGGTGTCAACAAATCAATAGGATTTAAGCCCAGATCCCCAAACCCACAACAATTCCAAGGGTGAGTAAAACAAATTAAAAGGGCAAACACATTACCATTTTAATTGACAGGACACAGGGCAGGAATCAAAGGATGCCAGCAGGACCACAGGAAAGGAACCATGATCACCAGATACCAGGCGTCTCAGGAACTGGTACAGGTACAGGTAATCTTCTTCTTTCTTCTATCTTGACATGCTGTCTTGGCAGGGAATAAATGTGCACACTGGGCTGCCTCTCAGATGGACAGCACCCATCACAGGGCGCAGCAACCTTTTATAACCTCTAGTTACCAGACAGAACTCTCTAGGACACTGACCATTTCCCATCCAAACTTTCAAAAAGGCAACAATATTTCCCGCCAAAGTGCTGTTACTAGGCAGATTTACATCCACCGGGAATCTAGAAGAGGACACAAGATGAAGGGTGACGAACAATTAACAGAAAGCAAGATGATGAACTTCAGCCACCTTACACCTTGTACACCTGATACAATTTCTATCAGAGAACCAATGTTTTTAGGTCAAACTATGGTGGGAAGCGGAGCTGATGGTGGAAACAGAAGAACAGCATACTCTCACCAGTACTTTTGAACAGCTGCATGAATTACCAACCAACCCATCTCAGCACATGAAGCTTTATCTATGCCCAAGAAATATGCATTGCTGCTCAAGCCAAGGATTTTTCCCAGATCGAAACTATGTTAACATTGGTGCAGTCTGAGTTCTCAGTTTATTACATCAAGAACTAATTGCACACCAACCCAGCCAAAACACAAGTGAGTCTCTTCTGTCTTTGGAACCGTGAGGCCAATAAACAACTCAGCATCATTTAAATGGGGTATCGCTTGCCCACTGCTGCAATCCTTTCTATCTTGGAGCAATGGTAGATGATACTTTCTCCTTCATGCACATGTGGAGAAGAGAAAAGGCAAAGACAGAGCCCTGAATAACATACTCAGGAAGCTTGAAAATTCAAAATGGGGAGAAAACCCAGCAACACTAAGAGCCACTGCACTTGCACTTTGCTGATTAATGGCCTAATGTACACGTTTGGTGTGGGAAAGATCAGCTCATGCAACCAAGCTGGTATCTGTTCTGAATGACAGCTGCTGCTACATCATAGGAGGTCTAAAACCAACAAATGTGAACATCCTTTATGTACTTGCCAGAACTGTTCCACTGGATATCAAGAGACTGGTCACAAGCAAAATGGAATAATTCAGACAAGTCAAAGATACCAGAGCTGTACATAGCCACATAGCAGCAGTGAGCTGCTTGAAAGTATGGAAAAGCCTCCTAACTGCAACAGAACCACTGAAAGAATCACCGATGGCCAGGCAGGGAAGCTCATCTTGTGAACTTGGAAGCTGAATGAAGGAAATAAAACTAAGTCACAGAAAAAAATTTCTATCTGTCTTTGCATTTTGAACTCTGATTGGGCCAGAGACTCTAAGCTGAGGTAGAGCTTCTCCTTTTCCAAAAGGTACCCCAGTTCCTAATAAATGGAAATCTCTCCTTTCATCCCATCCTGTCATCCACATACTGAGACTCTAAAGTTCTGCCTGTCTAACTGACCTTGTGTTTGGAACTGGAAACATTTCAGTGAATGATACCATGGAATTCCTATACTTTAATTTCTTACCTAGCAACCTAAATTTGTCTTACAGGATCTCTCATCTACCTTTCCCTATGTCATTGGTATCTACATGTACCACGATCATTACCTCCTCCTCAGCACTACACATGAGTCTATCTAGATGTCTTAAAAAGACCACAACCTACGGATCTGGCAGGCAATTCACCATGCTTTTCTTTCAGTCAGCACAAACCCACTGATTTATATTTTTAATAATCAAATCCCCAATTACTATTACCTGTCTCTTCCTAATAAACTGCAGTCCGCTTTGCCAGAGGGGTATCCTCAGTGAGAGAGGATACCATGACATCATCTGGAAGGACGGTCCCAATTATATGATTGTTTCCCTCTACTCCAGCATGATGTTCTCCTTCCCCTACACTTTCATCCTCCTCAGTAACACAGAAGCTGTCAGACTGAGGGTGGGACTGCTCTACCGTGTCCTGGAAAGTCTCCTCTGTGTACCTCTCTGTCTCCCTTAGTTCCTACAGTTCAGCCACTCTGGTCTCAAGAGCCTATACGTAGTCTCTGAAGGCCACGAGTTGCTTGCACCGAATGCACACACAGGCCTTGTGGGCAGGTAATCTTACATGCTGCATTCTGTGCATTAAACTGGATAGCCCCCACTCTGTTGCTTGTCCTGTGCCTGCTTTATTTTTACTCTTGAAGAGTTTGTTTGGTTCCTCAAGGGGTTATTGTGGTTCCCTGGAATCTGACATTCCTACGTGTACCCCAGATTGTGACAGTACTGCAGTTAGCCATTTTGTATGTGCAGCCACTGCCAGCTGAAAACCAAACTTCACATAGCTAGGAATAATCTTAGGCCTTTGTGAGACAACGTCAGACAGCTGCATATTTGCAGTCTGTTAATCAGAATGGGTGGATGAGATAGAAAGTTATAGAAGAGACTGAGTGCATACTGACTGTGGTTTTAGGTGCCCCTGACAAGTTGTTGTTATGGCTAGAAATACTAGAAATGTTTTGAGGTAATGAGTAGTTTGTTGAAATTAGGAGAATTGGTGACCCAGTAGATGTTATAATGCTGACCCACTAGGAGTCACTATAGGTTATGTGTTTTATTAGAGTTAGCTATAAAATATTAGATAAAAGTTAATACGTCTCAGTAGTCAGAGGGAGCTTTTCTTCTGGCAAGGAGATAACATCTAAACTCTCCATCAGCTGGATGGAAAGAGGGCCCCTGGAAGCCTGGCTGGTGATTATTCAAAACCACCTCAGACTGTGGGTAACAATATCTGGGATGTCCTAAACCTAATGTTTATATCTGTATATCTATGGGTCATCTCAATTATCACTTCAAAAGTTTTTTTTCTCCTGCTGGTGATAGCTCATCTCAATTGATTAGACACTTCCTTTTGATATGCATATTTCCACCTTTTCATGTTCTCAGTATGTATAAATATCTTCTGTGTGTGTGTTGCATTCTATGCATCCGAAGAAGTGAGCTGTAGCCCACAAAAGCTTATGCTGAAATAAATTTGTTAGTCTCTAAGGTGCCACAAGTACTCCTGTTCTTTTTGTTTATATCTGTGTATGCTTAATATCTAACAAACTGTAGTTTAGAGATAAGGGCAGGCTTACTTGTAATAATCATCTATCAGACAGTATTGCTGTGTTCCCACTGATTTATTCTTGACACCGCCTGGACTGAAACAGTTAAGTTGCCTTCTATGATGAGATAACTGTCTCTGTGGATATGAGAAAAGTGGTGATAAATTGGAGACAGTCCAGCAGAGGGCAATGAAAATGATTAGGGGGCTGGGGCACATGACTGAGGAGAGACTGAGGTAACTGGAGCGTGGCTGTTCTCAGTGGTGACAGATGACAGAATAAGAAGCAATGGTCTCCAAGTTGCAGTGGGGGAAGTCTAGTGGATATTAGCTATTTCACTAGGAGGGTGGTGAAGCACTGGAATGGGTTCCCTAGGGAGGTGGTGGAATCTCCATTCTTAGAGGTTTTTAAGGCTCGGCTTGACAAAGCCCTGGCTGGGATGATTTAGTTGGTATTGGTCCTGCTTTGAGCAGGAGGTTGGACTAGATGACCTCCTGAGGTCTCTTCCAACCCTAATATTCTATGATTCGATGAGTGTTTGGGAGGCACCTAGCACAGAGTGGGTGCTGCTGTAAATAAGTAATAATATAGACAGTGTGAATGAAATCTGCTTGATCCAGATGGCTTTTCTAATTACAAAAAGAGCGTAGGGCATAGTGTCTGTCTAATATACCCTACCTACTTCATGTCTACAAAGAGCAGCAGGAGTGGGAGAGGCTGGACATTAACAAGTGTTATCAGCTAGGTTTTTTTGGCCCTGAGTCAGGAAATCACTTAAGCATGTGCATAAATGCTGTGCTGAACTGGGGCCTTAAAGTAAAATCAGAATCTCTTTCTTCTTAAAGAGGACCGCTCTTGATGCAAAGCCCCATATGGTTCCCAGGACTTCCTACAAGGCACTGCAAGTGACGACACTTACCAGGAGTTTATATTAGAAAGTCCCCCGCACATTTACCTGTTACACAGTTTCAAGAAGACTTGCCAACAGAAGGACTATCCAACTTTTATTGCACTGGCTGACAAGCCATATACCTAGCAGAATGGGCTTTTTAAAGTCTAGTTTTGCATCAATAACCTTTATCTCCTGCTGCAGGGAAGAAACACTCACTGAACGAACAGGCTTTAGATTTAGAAAATAATATAGTATCATCTTCTCTTGTGCACATACAATTCCCCATTTGGCCTAATGAGAGTTACACACACTCATTGAGAGACTATGATATTAATGCTTTACTCTCATTGACACTGTGAAACTCCTTTTTACCAATTATACTGGATTTTATTTTAAAGGAAGATGTAATTTCTCCCCTACAGTTTTCTGTTCATTATTTTGTTTAAGGCTCCATTTACTTCTGCTTCCTCTGCTTTAAATTCACATCCAATCTAGTTAAGGTTATGATCCCGCTGTCAGTTTTTGCAGCACTCAACTGGAGCAGCAACTCCAAATGCAGTTATAGTTCCGGTGTAGCTCAGGAAACCAGGGGCAGGGTGATATCATCAGCAGAGAAGTTGTTATAAGGTGCTGAAGTATATCCCTGCCGGTCCCCACTCCGGAGCTGCTACTGCTCTGATGTTGAATTGGGCACACAAGGTTGTTGTTTGTTTGGTTTTTTAAGCTCAAATAAGCAACCCCCAATTTGATGATTTTATCCATCTGGTTAATATAAGGCTCCTGGATCTATAAAACAGAGAATCACTTTGCTGAATGAATTCTTTCTGCTGGGCATTTGAATGCCAAAGCAGATCAGTAAGATTATAATTATCTCTAATTGTTATTTCCACAAGCTGTAATGTTCTCTACCTGCAGCCAAGTGACACTCAGAAAAAGGTGAGAAATTGCTTCCTACCTTTAAAAATGAGGAAATTCAAAGAAATTGCTTCCAATCTCTTCCCTACTTCTCCAACCCCCACTGTCTGGTGTTAGGGTCATACATCTAGCACCAGCAGGAAATGGCTTTTGGAATGTCATTGTGTTCTATAAAGCCAAACAAGCACTCCAAGCATTGATTGCTAATCCAGATCCCACAGTACTGACTTTGAAATGGCAAGTATAAAAAGGCCACTAAATGTAAGGAGAGAAAGGATAGCCGTGTGGTTTACTCACTAGAATACCACTCAAGAGATTAATGTTTGCTTCCCAGATCTATCATAAACTTCCTTTGTTACCTGGGGCAAGTCAGCAGGGGACCTGTATTCTATTTCTGGCTCAACCATTAGCCTGCTGGATAACCTAAGACAAGTCATGTTGCTGCTCTGGGTCTCAGTTTCCTCATCTGTAAAACTGAGATAATGATGTTTTCCTCCTTTGTATAGCACATTGTGATCTACTGGGGGAAAGTGCTGTATCAGAGAGAGATACCTGTAAACTGAGGGTAATACTTCCTTCTTCTATCCATTTTCTACTTATACAGGTCTTTAGGGCAGAGAGACTCTCTCATATTATGTGTATGTGCAGCACTTTGCACAATGGAACTTAGTCAGGGACTCCAGGGCTACTGTCATACAAATGTTCCCTCATATTGTGGTATTCCATCACTCATGCTGTGGTATGACATATATTACCCTGTTGGAAGGTTTTCACTGCAAAATAAACATATATGAAGTAGGTAGAGGTCAACAGTAACACAGAGCCTTACTTTAAAATAATCTAACTCATGTATCTCTGTGTTTGGGGAATCCTGCTTTGTGGTATTTGGTCAGCAGTTTCATATTACAATATTACAAACCATATGCAAATATCTGCTACATATTCACAGATAAGAACAGTCTCGTGTGTAAACATTTTTTTTCTTACATTTACATTCTGTTCTCAGAGAAGTATAACTTCCAGTGTTAGCATCAAACATCCTGAAGCAATATAAATCTTAATTACTGTACAGTGCAAGTCATAGCAACACACGCATGAGATAGTTTACAAGGAAGGAAGATGTCCCAATATACACTTAAAGAATATCAGCAATTTCTTTTCTGCATTTAACAAGATTTAAAACTGTTTAATGGAGAGTAATCCCTGAGAAGCAATGTAACATGTAAGTAATTATTTGTACTTTAGAATTAATTGTTTTTTTTACTGTTGTTCTAACAGTATGACACTAGTTGAGATTTGCATTGGGTCTGATATCTACTGAACTACAAAACTATTGCTTAGTTAAAATTAAGCACTGAGCAAATTGGACAAGGTGGAAGATTTTCAAAGGGCCAAATGACAGTTTGGTGCCTAACTCCCACTGACTTTTGACTGGAGTTTGGCACCTAATTGTCATTTTTGCCATTGAAAATTTCACCCAGAGACCAGAAATTAATCCCCATATCTGAGCCCTCCTACACACTGGGGAATTCTGATGTGGATATTAATCAGAACTTGTGACTAAAAAACTTTTGAGTGGGTAGTTCCTGGCACTGGTCTCCAAGGAAGAGTAAAGCCACAACGTGGGCAGTAGAGCTGAAGAAAAAAAAATCACAAATTTGGGTTTATTTTGGCAAATTGTTTCAGCCCAACTGCAACAAATGTTTTGGAAATGCTGAATTGGTTTGTTTTTGCATTTCCAAAATGAAAAGTTTCATTTCGAGGATGTTTCGGAATTCCAATTAGTTTGAAACAAACACAACACAAGCTTTAAAAACAGTTTAAAAAGTCAAAAACAAAACGGTTAATTTTGGATCAAATACAATGTTTAATTTGAGCTGAAATGAAATTTGTCCATCTTTTTTCGTTATGCTGAAAAAAATCCCCATCCCTCTTTTCCCCTCACTTTGGCAACTGAAAGCGAAAAATTAGTTCTTTGTATAGCCCCAGTGGGGAGCATTATCATAGGATGGCAGCATGCCCTGAGTGTGGGGGAGGGAACCATGGGGTGTGCCCAGGACACTAATAGCTTTAGGGTACGCCTACTCTACGGAAAATATACCGGTTTAACTATGCAGGTGTAATCCCATAGCGTAGATGCAGCCTACACCGATGGGAGGTTTCTTTTCCATTGGTGTTGGAACATCACCTCCCCAAATGTCAGTAGCCACGTCAACAGAAGAATTCTTCTATCAGCATAGCTGTATCTACAGAAGGGCTTAGGTCGGCGTAGTTCTGTCAGTCACAGGCGTGAATTTTTACAGCTCAGACTGACGTAGCTCTCTCAACCTATCTTTTAAGTGCAGACCATGCCTGAATCTGACCTTTCTCTCACTCTACTGGAGGTGCACCATGGTAGCTCACTAGAGCCCTCAGGCTGTAGTCTGCACTGGTGATGTGGAGGAGAAGAGATGTGATGAGCACAGGATGTTGTAGAGCACTGGGGGAAAGGAGACAGATACATGAATTCTCTTCTCCTCACACAACTCTTCTACCCTAGCTGTACATTTTAAAATGTGACCTTACCACCTGCACTGCTGTTTCCCATGAATCCATCAGCTCTGTTTACGTGGGCCCTTGGGTCTCATGAGCCCTAGAACGCCATGGATATAGATTGCTTAATAGGGCCTTTTGTGACTATGGCTAGGGATAAAAGCAGATCAAACAGCACAACAGAAAGGAGGGACAGGTATTTATTATTATTTCTTAATCCAGCTAATATTGACCCAGAGAGTACTATTAATTTGTGCTCATATAATACATTCAGTAATCTTATTCTATGCTGCTCCACAGATGGAATTGATCAAATAGCTCCCATTTGAACAAGAAGAAGAAAGAATACCGCTACTTCATAAATTTGACTCAAGATGGGAGTTTCCAGCCAACTGAGAATTAATGTCCCTCCCTTTGTAGGTTTGCAGAACAATAACCCATTGCTCAAAACAAATTGCAAAGAAAGGGACTTTTCTGTCCAAGATTTTTTAAAAATCTGGTCAAGATTCAAATTTGGGTGTAGTATGTGTTTTCTTAAAGTATGTAATTGTTTAACTGTAACCCACACACCTCCTGGGTGTGGTGCTCTTCCCCCTCTAGTGGCACCCCGATGACTTAGAGATTAATGAGTCTGCTACAAATTTAGCTAAGGGCCATGTGGCTTTTAGCTCATGTAGTCGAGGCTCGTGCATTTAGCTCTAGAAGTTTCAGGTTCAATCCTGATGACTGAGGTCTGTCAGTGTTACATAACTGTTTAGTTACACATAAGAGGGGGCTACAGCTTCAGGATAACTTATGTTTGCATTCTTCATCCACATCTCTGCTCCTGATCAGCTTCTTTTGGAGAGTGCTGTCTGCTACCTGCTACAAATAATGGATGTGGCTTTGCCACAAGTTATTCTTATACAGCCCCATTAAGGCTGATTAATACTGTAAATTAATTTTTTCCTGATTCTCTTTCAAAACCATACATAGAACCAGGGCTGGCGCTTCCATTTAGGTGACCTAGGCAATCACCTAGGGGCCAGGATTATTGGGGGGCAGCATTTTGCCAGGGGGGCAGCAGGCGGCTCTGGTTGACCTGCCGCAGGCGTCCCTGCAGAGGGTCCGCTGGTCCCATGGCTCTGGTGGACCTCCCGCAGGCACGCCTGTGGCAGCTCCACCGGAGCCGCGGGACCAGCGGACCGTCCTCAGGAACGCCTGCAGCAGGTCCACCTGAGCCGCGGGACCAGCGCACGGGGCAGCGAAATGGCCATGCGCCTAGGGCACCAAATACACTGGCGCCGGTCCTGCATAGAACCAAAGTTCTTCTACAGCAAATATTTCTAGCCCACAGCCTATTTTAAATTATTATATCCCCCTTTGACATGACACAGAACTGAAAACTCTGCTCCAAAGCTTTGCATAGCTTCACTTAAAATAACAAATTGTTCTCTTCTACTTTGGGGATGCCAAGCTTACCTGAGGGACATTTCTGTTTTCCCTTTAGCTTAGTCTATTATCAAACCTGTCATTATCATTCAGTGAAGAAAGTGTCACAGTTAATATACTGCAAGATGGGTATTTTAAATTTAAAATGGGTACCTGGGCATTTCCTTCTTAGTTTGAGACATATTTATTGATTAAGACTCCATCTTGCAAATACTTAGACACAGGAGCAGACACATTATGCTCAAGGGAGCTACTCACATGTATAAAGTTACTTGTGTGTGCAAATCTTCGCAAGATCAGGTCTTCAGTTAACTACTTGACATTCTCAGCTTCTTGCTAGCAATATGCACAAGTGTTCCCAAGTTCCAAAGCAAAGGACAAGGAGGATGTGCAATGTAACAGAGGATGGACTTGGAAGTCAGAACTCCTGGATCATATTCCCAGATCTGCCAATTTGTTATGTGACCTTAAGCTGTTTATTTACCAGGAGATCAAAATTCGAGTGGATCATCAGTGATGAAATTTTGACATTAAAAAAAAAAGCCAGTGAAATGTTCATAGGTATTTTTTGATCAGTTATATTTAAAACTTTCACCATGGCTGCCTAATGTTAGGCATTGATATTCATCTCCGTGCTGTTAAGTTAGTGGTTGTTAGATTAGAAGACTGAGAACTTACAACTCTCATTGACATCAACTGTAATTGAGTGCTCAGCATCTCTCAAATCAAATAGTAAGTCAGTGAGTTTTCAATTTTTTCTGTAATAAAGTAACTCACCGGTGAGTAGCTTACAGATCCCCCACTTGGTACCTGAGCTACAAAGCATGTGTGTCTGTTACAGCCGCTGACTGTGCTTCTTTATCTCAAGCTGTAGTACCTTAAGTTTTTTTAAGCTCAAAAAAGCTCCAGATCAGTACTTGGTGTGATGGCTTTTATCCTGGCAAACACAACAACCACCTCTGTAGGATACCTTCATTATTTTAATCTGAGCTGTGCAACACTTGGCAGTTCCAGTTCTGGGTGAGTACAAACCTTTTCTGGTTGTGCTTTGAGGTGGTCAGTCCACCAGCCACTCAATAACACAGTTATTCATCCACGAAAGCTCATGCTCTAAAACGTCTGTTAGTCTATAAGGTGCCACAGGATTCTCTGCTGCTTCAATAACACAGTGAAACTCAGCCTTCACCTCCAAGTTGGGTGCTGAATTTGAATCATCTACCACTTCAAATGACTGATTTTCCCATGGTTTACACCTGAAAATAAATAACAGATGGGCCAGTGACCAAGCCTGAGCCAAAGTTTTTGGTTTGTAAAGAAATCCCAAACTTGGCAAAAAAAAAAAACACAGTTCCGTTTCATTACCAGCATTTTGCTCAATGCTACCATTAAGACGTTCGCTCTTTACTCTGTTTTTCAGATTCTTTGGCTTCCATAGGCAAGACACCATTTTCTTTCATCAAGGCTTCAGAAATAGCCTCAGTTTGTTTCCACCTCCTTTTTGTATAGGTGTGCTCTGTTATCCATGGTATCAATCTCCTTTTCTGTGTCTCCTGACTCACTGTAACCCTGGTAACCTTGGAGCAAATGAGTCTATTTTTGTCTCTAAAGATTTTATAGCAGATAACACAGTTATTAGGGGCATCTTTTTTCTTGCTCTAATAATGACAATCATGTCTGCAGTAATTTTCCATGCCCAAATTGCCTACACAGTTGGAGGGACATTTTGACACTTCCTTCTGAGTTTGCTGGTTGCTACTTCTTTCCTTCTGTTCGTGGTATCTATTTATGTCAGCTTTTAAACACACACATTAGGAGTACTCATCCCCTGCTGCAGCTACTCCTTTCAATATTTAGCATGAAATAATCAACAGCTATACTGAACCATGACAATGTATTGCTGACCACCTGTTCAATTATAATTGTCTCTCACTCAAGTAACATTCATTAACGTTCTCCCATCATGCTTCCTACCCCCAAATTCCAACAGAAAATGGTGAGCCTTGTAGCATGTTGTGATGGGGGTTAATCCTGATCACCTGGAAGACAAAGGAAAGAACCTCAATTACTTACATGCCACAGCTGGGGGGTGATTAATTGCCTCCTGGACAGCAGAGATGGAGCTAGGCCTTACACATAGATTGGGGAGAGATCACAGAGGAGACAGGTCTCTTTAGGGGTGAGATGCTCTGGGTTAGGGTTTAAGAGACAGGAAACAAAGGTAAAAGAACAGTACAGGAGCAGATTAGAACCCTGCAGAGGAAACTCTGAGAAAGAGCTATCAAGGGAACCAAAGTGAGGCTGGAGATGGGTGGAAGGGCTATTGGTTTGAAGATTTGTTTGGACTTGTTTGTGCTACTCTGGAAGGGATTTAGACTTTTATGCAACTTGGCTGGAAGGCCAAGCCACAGAGCGCAAAGAGGGGGAGTTGGGGGAAGATGCAGGCTGAGACAGATCATTGAAGGTCCAAGGGAGAGCCCTGGGGAAGTGCTAGAGACAAGAACCCTGGTCAACACTGTAACCAGAGACAAGACACCCACAAAGTGAGGATGTGCTACTACACATGTCTGGAAGGCTAACAAATCCAGACGGCGGTATGGAGTTACTGAGCCACGGAGGCTCCCAGGGAATGCCCCTCCCCCTATTCTATATCAAAGAAGCTCAAGTAAGATTGCAACTGCAGTAGAATGGCATGGCATGAAGAAAGGTGTAATCTCTTCAGGTAACCCTGTCCCGTAATTTAGGATTCCAGGTGTCTGGCTACACCACTGTCAGGAAGTCGGATTACAGCATGTGTAGGAATACCCAAGCTAGCTTTGACTGAGATAAGCTTGCTAAAAAATAGCAGTATACCCACAGTGGCATGGGTAGGTGCATGGGCTATGGCAGGGGTTCACAACCAGGAGTCTGGGGTCCCCTGGGGGGCCACAAACAGATTTCAGGGGATCTGCCAAGCATGACCGGCATTAGACTCTCTAAGGCCCAGGGCCAAAAGTCAAAACCTTGCTGCACAGGACTACAACTCAAGGCCCTGAGCCCTGCCATGTGGAGCTGAAGCTGAAGCCTGAGCAACTTACCTTTGGGAGGCCCTCTGTGGTGTGGGGCCCCAGGAAATTGCCCTGTTTTCTACCCCTAATGCCAGCTCTAGTTTTTATATGAAAACCCCAGTTGTTGTGGCACAGCTGGGCTGTGGAGTTTTTAATAGCATGTTGCGAGGAGGGAGGCTCAGAAAGCAAAAAATTGAGAACCCCTGGGGGAGGGCAGGTACTTGGGCAGCTGGCCCATGCTATCGTGACTATACTGCTAGTTTAGCAAGCTAGCTCAGGTAGATGTGCTACAATCACACCTCCTGACTGCAGTGTAGATACCCTAGAAAGTCCAAACCCACACTTCCGAAATCTACCTGAAAGCCTATGACTAGCCAGCATAGCTTAAAGAACACGGGTGATATGTGATCTCAAAGGAAAGGTTCCACTTTACAAGTGAGCTACCTGACTCTGGATTATTTTCAGCTTCTGAATGGCTTCCAGATACAGTCGTATGGACTTGTGAGTAGAATTCAAAGTGTGGTATTGGGCTTTCTATTCTCAAGGTGGCAAAGGCACACTCAGCATATTAGGTATAGAGGGAAAGAACAACCAGGTTCTTGGACATGGCTGCTACCTGTACATCCCGCAGGAGCCCAGTATCTCAAGACCCCTATGCAACAAGTAGAGTTGTTGGAAATGGTGAATATTTTCTAATGAAACGAAACATTTTTAGTTTTAGGAAAAAAAACAGGTTTGGGATTAAATTGGAACACTTCTGGAATAAAATAGAGGCTTTTGTAGAACGTACTCACTTTTGAAAAGAAACATGTTTGTCAAAAGTTTCAGCTGAAAATCTTTGATCTTCTTTAACTACAGTCTTAATTTACAAATAACGGCCTTCCACCATCAATTACTGTAGCCATCTCAGACCTTTTTCATCTTGAAATTGGATTTACATCAACAAAAATCTTTCAGTGTGAAGTCTCCTTCAGGGACAAACCTTTCAGCAAACATTGCTACCAAATTCGCAGTAGTGGGATACCAGAGATAGAACAACAGCAGCTCAGAGAGCCTCTGATTAACTCCCCTCCTCACAAAAGGAGTCTTTCAATTACTGGTGAGACCTAGCACATGGGTCAGGCAGTTCCAGCCCTGCACTGATCAGCATTCAGAGTGGCAGAGATCTGACTTGGCACCAGCTACTGAGAGCCAGTTGCAATCTCCCCAGGACTGCAGATCAGGGAGCCAGCAGAAGACTTTTTCCCTACTCACAGGTGGGGACATGGTATGGGGACCCTTTTTGTTAAAGTCAGCCAGTGTTAATCTATTAGAGTTCTTTGAAGGGGTCCACCAACATGTGGACGAGGGGGATCCAGTGGACATCGTGTACTTAAGTATCAGAGGCGTAGCCGTGTTAGTCTGGATCTGTAAAAAGCAACTAAGAGTCCTGTGGAACCTTATCGACTAACAGATGTGTACGTTTCTGATGAAGTGGGTATTCACCCACGAAAGCTTATGCTCCAATACATCTGTTAGTCTTTAAGGTGCCACAGGACTCTTCGTTGCTTTTTATAGTATACTTAGATTTCTGAAAGCCTTTGACAAGATTTCTCACCAAAGTCTCTTACTAAATTAAGTTGATATGGGATAAGAGGGAAGATCCTTTCGTGGATTGAGAACTGATTAAAAGACAGGGAAGAAAGGGTAGGAATAAATAGTAAATTTTCAGAATGGAGAGGGGTAACTAGTGATGTTCCCCAAGGGTCAGTCCTAGGACCAATCCTATTCAACTTACTCATATATGATCTGGAGAAAGGGGTAAAAAGTGAGGTGGCAAAGTTTGCAGATGATACTAAACTGCTCATGATAGTTGAGACAAAAGCAGACTGTGAAGAACTTCAAAAAGATCTCACAAAACTAAGTGATTGGGCAACAAAATGGCAAATGAAATTTAACGTGGAGAAATGTAAAGTAATGCACGTTGGAAAAAATAACCCAACTATACATACAATATGATCGGGGCTAAGTTAGCTACAACTAATCAGGAAAAAGATTTTGGAGTCATCGTGGATAGTTCCCTGAAGACGTCTACGCACTGTGCAGCAGCAGTCAAAAAAGCAAACAGGATGCTAGGAATCATTAAAAAGGGGATAGAGAATAAGACGGAGAATGTCTTATTGCCCTTATGTAAATCCATGGTACCCCTACATCTTGAATACTGCATACAGATGTGGTCTCCTCATCTCAAAAAAGATATACTGGAATTAGAAAAGGTTCAGAGGGCAACTACAATGATTAGGGGTTTGGAACGGGTCCCATATGAGGAGAGATTAAAGAGGCTGGGACTTTTCAGCCTGGAAAAGAGGAGACTAAGGGGGGATATGATAGAGGTATTTAAAATCATGAGTGATGTGGAGAAAGTGAATAAGGAAAAGTTATTTATTTGTTTCCATAATATAAGAACTAGGGGCCACCAAATGAAATTAATGGGCAGCAGGCTTAAAACAAATAAAAGGAAGTTCTTCTTCACACAGTGCACAGTCAACTTGTGGAACTCCTTGCCTAAGGAGGTTGAAGGAGGCTAGGACTATAACAGGTTTAAAAGAAAACTGTCCATTAATGGCTATTAGCTAGGATGAGTAAGGAATGGTGTTCCTAGCCTCTCTTTGTCAGAAGGTGGTGATGGACAGCAGGAGAGATATCACTTGATCATTACCTGTTATGTTCACTCCCTCTGAGGCACCTGGCATTCACCACTGTCAGTAGACAGGATACTGGGCTGGATAGACCTTTGGTCTGATCCAGAGTGGCCATTCTTACGTTCAATGTTCCCTGTGCTGCAGTGTTTGTGTCTGGATTCTTCCTTGGTGTACCTCCTGCCTGGGAAGGTCCCAGAGAAGCAGCTGGGAGAACTTGTGACTGCTGAGAGGTGGGAAATTTATTGATGATTTAATACTTATTAGTTCGCCCTAACTTTTCCTTTCCCTATCCTATTTTCCTACTTCCTATAAAGTACCCCCCTGATTTTGGGCTGTGTTGTTTCTCTGTGGGGTTTTATATTGATGTCCTTTATTTTTTGTGTACTGGGTTTCATGCTCTTTGCCAGCAGTAGTACCATTATTTATTATCCAAAGCGTCAACACCCCTTGTGGCTTGGACACAGGCAGTGTCACCTTGGGTGGAGGTATCAAGCAACACAAAAAAGAACCCAGGACTCAATCCATGCAAGTGAAGGGGAGAAGCAGTTGGAATGCTTACTACAAATATCAGCTTATCACACCGATATTTATGATTCTACAGTGGATTCTTCTCAAATATATAATTACTTTTACAGTGCCTGCATATTATTCACATCTTGTGAATAATCCCTGAACTACTCAGTAATCCCTCTCCCTGTAACTTCCACTGCCCTTTGGCATGGCTTTAATCTTTTGGAGCAAAGAAAGATTTGACTCTTTTAAGGCTTTCTTGGAGGCTTGTCTTGCCTTCCCACAGAAGTTCAGTTTAATGGTAATGTAGTTTATGTGCACAATGCTGTGCATTGCTTCTGCAGGAAATATGCTTTATAAGCTAATTAAGTCATCATAGCAAGTATTATACTGACATACTGGCTGTCATGCTCCACAGTTGACCAGTGAGTATGGGGCTTTGATGATGGAAGAGTTGTAGAAAGAGGTGAATACTTTTTTTAATGTAAGAATCCTAAGTTCTTACACATATAGGATGGAATTAGCATGGTTCAGCTAGACAGGGCAAGGCACTGGTTAGGAGACCAAAGGTTCTAGTCCCAGTGCTTGCTGCTGATTTACTATGTGACTTTAGGAAAAATAACTTGTTTCTCTGGATGCTATCGAACTTTACCTACCTGTAAAACAAGGATAGTGGCCCCTGCCCATATTTTAAAGCTGATTCAGAGTTATGGATAAAATGAACAATGTAAGTATTGAATATTACATGAGTTCTCAGCATGGATTTGCTGATACCTCTTTTAATACTCCTTGTGCCAAGTTTTCACAAAACTATATTAAATCAGGTCAAAATTATTCTACAGTTTCTTCAGTGTTGCTAGCTTTAAACCATGCTTCAGCTAGGGTTTCCAATTTTGGTTGGACATTTTCCTGGAGGTTTCTTTGCATGACAGAATCTTTAATTAAAGAGTCAACAGTGTGATGCTGTTCCAAAAAAAGGAAACGTGATTCTGGGATGCATTAACAGGTGTGTTGTAAACAAGACACGAGAAGTCATTCTTCTGCTCTACTCTGCGCTGGTTAGGCCTCAACTGGAGTACTGTGTCCAGTTCTGGGCACCACATTTCAAGAAAGATGTGTAGAAATTGGAGAGGGTTCAGAGAAGGCAACAAGATGATTCAAGGTCTTGAGAACATGAACTATATAGGAAGGCTGAAATAATTGGTTTTGTTTAGTTTGGAAAGAGAAGACTGAGAGAGGACTTGAATAGCAGTTTTCAGGTATCTAAAAGGTGTCATCAGAGAGAGAGAAAACTGTTCACCTTAGCCTCTAAGGATTAGAACAAGAAGCAATCGGGCTTAAACTGCAGCAAGGAGGTTTAGGTGGATATTAGGAAAGAGTTCCTAACTGTCAGGGTAGTTAAACACTGGAATAATTGCCTAGGGAGGTGTGGTTATCTCCATCTCTGAAGATATTTAAGAGTAGGTTAGATAAATGTCTATCAGGGATGGTCTAGACAGTATTTGGTCCTGCCATGAGGGCAGGGGACTGGACTCAATGACCTCTCTAGGTCCCTTCCAGTGCTAGAATCTATGAATCTTTAATTCTTGGAGGTTCAGGCCAATCCTGAAGGGTTGGCAACCCTAACTTCAGCCTTTATATTCTCTGAAGCATCAGTAAGGTATACATTCAGATATCAAGCAGCTAGGGAATGGTTTGACGTCCTAGCAGCCTCATTTCAATAGTGAATGTCACCAAAAAGCCCTAGTGATGTATACAGGGCTAAGGCTAATACAAGTAAAACCTTTATTTTAAGCATGGTAAATTTTATTTTTGGCATTAATAGGAACAGAGTTTGGGGGCTTTTGAAAATCCCATCCTATGCTTCCAATGGATATTACATTGAAGGTAGTTCTGCCCGTGAACTGAGGGCAGTTAGTGGACTCCTGGTGATAGTGAGAAGGACTTCACAGCAAAAGGTTTGATTTTATCTGTATGGACCAGAACTGGATGGAAAAGGTATGGGGTTTTATATTCCTACCTACAGAAGATTGTAAAAAATTGAAATTTGAGTAGACAATTTTGATTTTTAATTGAAAACCAAATATTTTTCAGCCTAGGGTTGCAAGGCATCCTGTTTTCGACCAGACTTTCGACCGTGGTAGCTCTGGTCAGCACTGCTGACTGGGCTATTAAAAGTCTGGTCAGCGGCACAGCAGGCTAAGGCAGGCTCGCTGCCTGCCCTGGCTCCTGTCCAGCCCCTAGGTGCAGGGACAATCAGGGAAGCTCCCATGTGCTGCCCTCGCCCCCAGTGCCAGCTTTGAGACTCCCATTGGCTGGGAACCACAGCCAATAGAAGCTGCAGGGGTGGGCAGTGCGCACAGCGCAGAACCACCTGGCCCTGCTGCCTAGGGGCCAGACTGGGAGGCTGCTTCTAGGAATAGAGCACAGCGAGGGCAGCCAGGGAGCCTGCCATAGCCTCGCTGTGCTGATGACCAGGAGCCACCTGAGGTAAATGCCACCCAAATGCAGCTTGCACCCTAAACCCCCTATCCCAGGTTGGAACCCCCTCCCGCACTGTAACTTCCTCCAAGACCCCACACCCCCACCGGCACCCCAATGCCAGCCCTGAGACCTCTCCTGCACCCAAACTCCCTCCCAGACCCCACATCCCCTCCTGCACTCCAAAACCCTTGGTCCCAGCTTGGAGCCCCCTGCTGCACTCCAAACCTCCCACCCCACAGCCTATACCCCCAGGCAGGGCCTGCACCTCCTCACGCACCTCAACCCTCTGCCCCAGCCCTAAACCCTCTCCCGCACTCCAAACCTCTTGGCCCAAGCTGCACCCTGAACCTCTCATCCCCAGCCCCACTCCAGAGCCCACACCCCCAGCTGAAGCCCTCACCCCCTCCCATATCCCGACTCCCTGCCCCAGCCCAGTTAATGTGAGTGAGGGTGTATGAGAGCAAGCAACATAGGGAGGACGGCAAGGGCAAGTGGGGGTGGCGCCTCAGAGAAGGGATGGGGCTTTGTGGAAGGGGTGGGGCAAGAATGTTTGGTTTTGTGCAGTTAGAAAGTTGGCAACCCTATTTCAGCCACAAACTGATGGGAAAAAGTATTTTGTTGTTGCTGAAGAAATCAGACAATTTTCTGAAGAAAATGTAATTTACAGAAAAAACTATTTTCTGTCAAAGAAGTATTTTGAAGGAAAATTTACAATCAGCCTTACAGATGTTAATGTCTTTATTTTAATGACTTCATTCACATACTTTACACAATGTATTGTCCAATATAAACGCAGGAGTGGCTTTGCATGATAGTTTATGGCCAAATTCTCTCCCCAGAGCACAGCCTGACTACACTGGGCAGACCCAAGAAGCAAAATTCTCCTTCTTAAACTAGCTTCTGCAACTGCAGCCTCAGAGCTACAGCGCTCTTCCTCTCTACAGTGGATCCATGCAGGTACCAATGTATCTAGGCCCTTCCACAGCTACCATACTGGATATTCTTCATGATGAATCAGCACAAGAATAGTTAGCAATCATGATACATGGAGGCTCAAATTATAGGAGAACATTTGATGTGTAGTAACAACAGTTTTGATTAGAACATTCTGTGTCATTCTCTCTGGGCAAAAGGATGCATTTTAAACTCAAACTTATCTGCTAGACTTTTGTCTTATCTTTCTAAACAGCATCAGAACAGTCACACACACAAAATGTTTTATTCATAAATGGTCCTCAAGAACTTAGCTCAGACCAAAAGACCACCAAGAGCTTTAGTTGTTGTCAGTGACAAAGAGTCTGGGGAATGTCATACTGGGTGAATTATCCCATAAAACAAAAAATCCAACCAAACTTCTCTCAGCAATATTACCAGCAAAACTTTGCTCCGTATAATCAAAGAGAATTAACAACAACTGTTCTCTTAAGTAGCCTCACAGTACCCTGCTGATTGTTCTAAAAGTGTGATTGTTGACTACATGTCATGAGCACCTTCATACCCACATGTGTAGTCACATACATGTGTGCATGTACCATATCTATGCATACACAATTATAAACAGCAAGAGATCAAATGATAAACTGAGATCAAATGATTCATACTTCAATCTTAAATTATTCATAGTTTAAAAAAATAACTTCAATTGCCTAGTTATGTAAGACATTACCAAGTAGAGGATGGGGAAAATATCATGTTCAATGTGTCTGTGCAATTATGCAAGCGATTATATTTCTTTCTGCAGTTTTGTGGCATAGTTAAATTAAATATATGAATGGTGCAAAAAAGATTTATATTGTATGAAGGTTGTTAAACATTTCAGATTGCTAAAAAAAAACATTATCTTAATTATCCGCATATTATGCTTAGAAGAAAATCATTAGCTTTCTCTTTATGGGAACTGTCAGTGCCAAAAATACTCAGTTCCAGAAAACAGGTTTTAAAGATTTTTTTATAAACTAACTCATACTTTCTTCATTAACACAGTTTCCCCTAGATTTCTATACACACACAGAGCTCCCAAGAAACTAGCCAGTCAGACAACTAAACCTGGGGAAAGGGGTGGTCAAACCACAACTACTGGTCATTCATTAGATATATGAGAGAGGCCGAGCATGGGAAAGAAGTCATTTGCTAGGCAAATGTATCGTTCCCAGGAAAATGGGGCCTTGATCTCAATTGGGGCCTCTAGGCATATTCAGGGGCGGCTCCAGGCCCCAGCACACCAAGCGCGTGCTTGGGGCAGCAAGCCACTGGGGGCGCTCTTCCGGTTGCTGCGAGGGTGGCAGGCAGTCTGCCTTCGGCGGCTTGCCTCTGGAGGGTCTGCTGGTCCCGCAGCTTCGGTGGACCTCCCGCAGGCGTGCCTGCAGAGGGTCTGCTGGTCCCGCAGCTTCAGAAGGTCCGCCGAAGCCGCGGGACCAGCGGATCCTCCGCTGGCAAGCCGTCGAAGGCAGACTGCCTGCCATGCTTGGAGTGGCAAAATGCCGAGAGCCATCCCTGGGCATATTTGAAGCACACATAAATTGAATTATAATAAAGAGAAGGAAAATGGAAGGAAATTGCCAAGTCTTAGTAAAATGTCTCAAACTATTTATATTCCAGATCACTTTGGAAGGATAGGTGAAAACATGACATAAAATAGGAACTATTGAATTCAGTGAATGTATTTGGCAAATGTAAGCAATACTGGTATACCTGGGATGGTAAATACACATAGAAGTTCTCCCAAACACCCATTCCCTGGCCAGAGCTCTGGCACTCAACTGAAAGAGACAGAGAAAGATGAATTCATTCTTGGCAAAAAAGGACTAATCTTTTTAAAACATTAGTCCATCCAGTCAGGAACATTTATAGCCATGTCAAATTATAGAAAGGGGTCACAGAATACTTCATTGAGCAGTAAATGTGAGACCTTTTTAATGTACACCTTGGTTGAATTATGTTCTCACAAAACATGTTGAACGATTGCAAATGGCGGGTGGGGATTAAGAAATCAGTTTGTTGGCAGACAACTCAACATACTGAAAAGGGCCTAAAAGTGCCATATAAATAACTGGTTGTGAATTCTTAGTCAAATGCTAAACCTGAAAAGTATGGCTCTGTGGTTAATGTACTGGGCTGGGACTCAGGAGATGGGTGTTATTTCTGGCTTCCTGTTTGACCTTTGACAAGTCACTTAACATTTCTGCAACTCAATTCCCTATATGTAAAATAGGGTTATAATACTCCCTTTCTCCCACCTTGTGTCTCATGTACTAAAATTGTAAGTTCTACAAGGTAGGGACTGTCTCTTCCTATATGGGGCCCCAATTCCAGTTGTGATCGCTAAGCACTACTGTAATAAAAATATCCAATCTTGAAGCATTCAGAGACTATCAATGACGATTTAGTGATCCGTATGGGTATGGACTCAACCAGTTGCCATGTCTAAGCATAGCCAACTCAGCATCCAACACTTGGATAAATGATACCAGTGATTACTATAAACATATGCTAAGTGAATATTTTAGGTGTGGAATTCAAACTATTTGCTTCCCCAGCTGCCAAAACTGAACTTGAACGGTCGCAAGTTCAGTTTAGGTGGGGAAAGTGTTATAATATGCTGCAGTCGTTCTGATGGACACCAAAAACTCATTCAAGTCCAGGATTACATCTTTAGAACATTCAGAAGATCTCTGAAAGGAGTTTTCTGAACTATGTTGTTAATAGCATTTAATTTAATAGACAGAGTTGTGTTCTAGTTCTAGTATAGGATAGGGAGGCAAGATCTCCTGAGATCTGATCCTTTCTCAGATATTGATTCTCTGTGTCCTTGCGCAAGTCCCTAAGGAACCATTTTCAGAAGTGGCCTCCTATTTTGGATGCTTCCATTACTGGGTGCTCAACTTGAGACACAATGGGCCTTGTTTTCCAAGGTCAGCAGGAGTTATGGGAATACATCTTTTCTGAAAAAAAGAAGACCGGAAAGGTGTTTCAAATTGATTTAGGTCTCTTCTTTTTTAGGTGCCCCGAGGCCCCTTCTGAAAGCTTTGGCTTCATCTTTTCTACCTCTGTTTTTACCATTTTAAATTAAGTAATTTAACTATTCTTCACCTCCCAAGAGCATGCTGAGCATTAACTAAGAGTTTCTAAAGTGCCATACAAGTCTTAAGTTTTATTAGTCATCAGAAAGATATTTTTCTAAGATATTAATTAAGAAAAAATAAAAAACAAACTATTTACATTATTTTTAAAGAAATTCTGTAATCTTGATGGCCAGTCCTTGGTTTATGCATTTAAAGAAACAAAACACAACATACATAAGATGGTATTAAGGACAGAGTGTATTCTAAGTCAGTCTCATCTTTGAATATTTCTGGCTTTCTTGGTAAAACATGTTATTTACCCAATGGACCAGAGCATCTCCTCTGGAAAAGATGAGCTTATAATGGAAATGCTGACACAACCTCAGCTATAGCAGCATGAACAAAGCCACTTTAATGACATTTTTATTGCTGTAACATCTTTTAAAAATGAAACACCTGGGACTTTGTTTTAAGAAAAAAATTCAAGAGGGGATTTGTGAGTCCTCCTCTGTTTATAGAATAGGGAATTAATCTAAGGAGCAAAAGACAGGTAGGCTAAGGATTCCATTCATCCCTCCCACCTCCCAAATTTAGAATAATTGAATACTAGAATAATTAATTGAAATGCTAATTGTTTTGCCTAGAAATGTACCCTTAGGTGAGCTATTGTTAAGAACCTAGTATCAGAGGGGTAGCTGTGTTAGTCCGTATCCACAAAAACAACAAGGAGTCTGGAGGCACCTTAAAGACTAACAGATTTGACATAAGCTTTTGTGGGTAAAAAATTCACTTCTTCAGATGCATGCGTGGGTTTTTTACCCATGAAAGCTTATGCCCAAATAAATCTGTCTTTAAGGTGAAAAGACTCCTTGTTGTTTTTGTTAAGAATCTCTCACCTTTTAAAAAGTCAAATGGCTACTTGCTGTAGCTCTCAGCACCTAATGTAGATATGGAGCCAAGTAAGCAGATTTCATGTTATTGGTGACTTCATACACTGTAAAATTCTAATGATTATCATTAACAATCACAAAAAAAAGAGTTGCAAGCATTTTGTGGAACTACTAAAAACAGGCTTCTGGGAATTAAGGAAGATACTGGATTATTAAAGGTCTCGTCAGAAAGCTATTAGAGGCTATCACTAAGCTTTTTGAAAGTAAACAAAATCCTTAAACCTTAACAAAAGATCTGGGTTAATGATGTCATTTGGAATGTCCTAACTGGTGCCTCTTGAGCTCTTGTAATTGATTCGTGGGTGGAAGCTTTGGGATTTCAGTAACGTTTAATGATAAAGCAGAGCAACACTCTCCTTTAAAACAAGCTGAGCCAATTTTGCCCACAAAATGGCAGCTGCTCCCCTAAGACAGTAGGTTCCTATGGTTCAATTTTAAAGGTTTGAATATATAAACAAAGTCTATAACAGGTAAATAATGATTTACTCAATAGTATTCCTGACTGACCTGATTGCTTTCCATGATGAGATAACTGTCTCTGTGGATATGGGGAAAGCGGTGACAATTTGGAGAGAGTCCAGCGGAAAGCAACAAAAATGATTAGGGGGCTGGGACACATGACTTATGAGGACAGGCTGAGGGAACTGAGGTTATTTAGTCTGCAGAAGAGAAGAGTGAGAGGGAATTTGATAGCAGCCTTCAACTACCTGAAGGGGGGTTCCAAAGAGGATGGATCTAGGCTGTTCTCAGTGATTGCAGAATAAGAAGCAATGGTCTCAAGTTGCAGTGGGGGAGGTTTAGCTTGAATATTAGGAAAAAATTTTTCACTCAGAGAGTGGTGAAGCACTGGAATGGGTTACCTAGGGAGGTGGTGGAATCTCCTTCCTTAGAGGTTTTTAAGGTCAGGCTTGACAAAGCCCTGGCTGGGATGATTTAGTTGGTGTTGGTCCTGCCTTGAGCAGGGAGTTGGACTAGATGACCTCCTGATGTCTCTTCCAACCCTAATATTCTGTGATTCTATGATATCCCTATCTTTCTACATATGTAAATTTCACATAGACAAAATAGGATGGCAGGGGAGAAAATACTGTTAAGGTCGTTGTCACCAGCTGGTGCTGTTACACATAGACTTCCAAGTTTTTCCCTTAATATGTAAGCAAATATTCAGTTTTGGAAAGACATACTATGTTTTACTAATTTTATTATGCAAGGTTCTGGAGACAGTATTTCTGTGCAAGCAGCGGGAGAGTTTACTCTCTGCCTTGGTCTCCGGTTAGAGTTAATTCTTAAGGCACACTAAGTAGCTCTTTGGGAACTGGGTATTGGGTTTAGGCTGAGATTCCTGAAAGAAAGAACTGGACATGCATCTGACGAAGTGGGTATTCACCCACGAAAGCTCATGCTTCAAAACGTCTGTTAGTCTATAAGGTGCCACAGGATTCTTTGCTGCTTTTAAAGAATTGGTTGTATGTTGTTTGACCACCTCTGTTCCAGAATTGTTAGATAAAAAAAGGTACACTTCAAATATACCAGGGTTCTGCATCACTGATTTCTCCTCAGCTGGGGAACCAATTTGTAAAGCCCAGGACATCTATTACCATTTGGCAGAGGGACAATATTCATATAAGGAACTCCAGACCTTCATTTTTGTAGTTTCTTGTGCACAAGTTGACTGCCAAACTTAGAAGGCATAAATGAGCTCTTCTATGTCTTACTTTGGAACAGCTACACCTTATAACATGTCATATATATAGTGATGACTTGGGATACTCCACTGGGCCCCAGTTCAGTAAGGTACTTCAGCACATGCATAACTTTAAGTAGGTGAGTAGTCAAATTAACTTCAGCACATGTATAGCTTCAAGAATACGAGTAAATCTGTTGAAATACCATGCTGAATCAGGGCTTTCAATACCTTCTTTTACCCAGAGCGGTAGCCTTACACTGTCCTTACACATAATCTATCCTTGTTAATTCAATTGTCAAGTCATTTCAATAGCTCCACACACACATTGTGTCACTTGACTTTGTAAATCATTTTGCAAGTGCTATCAATTGGAATACTTTTTAGCTATAATTGTTTATTCAGATTTATAAGAAGTGCTTATCCAGCACTCCAGACCCTAAGTAGTTATGATATGTACCATCAGAAAGTAACAGGCCATGCCTGACCAACCTGATTGCCTTCTATGATGAGATAACTGGCTCTGTGGATATGGGGAAAGCAAGTGGATGTGCTATATCTTGACTTTAGAAAAGGTTTTGATACAGTCTTCCACAGTATTCTTGTGAGAAAGTGAAAGAAGTATGAATTGGATGAATGGACTATAAGGTGGATAGAATGCTGGCTAGATCACAGGTCACTTGCTGGAGGATTCTCTGCAGCTTGAGGTCTTCAAACCACAATTTGAGGACTTCAATAACTCAGATGTAGGTTAGGAGTTTGTTACAGGAGTGGGTGGGTAAGATTCTGTGGCCTGCATTGTGCAGGAGGTCAGACTAGATGATCATAATGGTCCCTTCTGACCTTAAAGTCTATTTATCTGAGATCATCAGGGTCAATGGGTAGTGATCAATGGCTTGATGTCTAGTTGGCAGCCGGTATCAAGCTGAGTTCCCCAGGGGTTGGTCCTGGGGCTGGTTTTGTTCGAAATCTTCATTAATCATCTGGATGACGGGATGGATTGCACCCTCAGCAAGTTCGTGGATGACACTAGCCTGGAGGGTAGAGATAGGGTCCAGAGTGACCTAGACAAATTGGAGGATTGGGCCAAAATAAATTTGTTGAGGTTCAACAAGGATAAGTGCAGAGTCTTGAACTTAGGATGGAAGAATCCCATGCACTGTTACAGGCTGGAGACCAGCTGGCTAAGTGGCAGTTCTGCAGAAAAGGACCTGGGGACTACAGTGGACGAGAAGCTGGATATGAGTTAACAGTGTGCCCTTGTTGCCAAGAAGGCTAACGGCATATTGGGCTGCATTAGTAGGAGCATTGCCCGCAGATCGAGGGAGGTGATTATTCCCATCTGTTTGGCACTGGTGAGGCCACATCTGGAGTATTGCATCTGGTTTTGGGGCCCCCACTACAGAAAGGATGTGGACAAATTGGAGAGAGTCCAGGAGAGGGCAATGAAAATGATTAGGGGACTGTGGCACATAACTTATGAGGAGAAGCTGAGGAAACTAGGGTTATTTAGTCTGCAGAAGAAAAGAAGGAGGGGGGATTTGATAGCAGCCTTCAACTACCTGAAGAGGGGTTCCAAAGATGATGGAGCTCGGCTGTTTTCGGTGGTCGCAGATGACAGATCAAGCAGCAATGGTTTCAAGTTGCAGTGGGGGAGGTCTAGGTTGGATATTAGGAAAAACTATTTCACTAGAAGGATGGTGAAGCACTGGAATGGGTTACCTAGGGAGGTGGTGGAATCTCCATCCTTAGGGGTTTTTAAGGTCAGGCTTTACAAAGCCCTGGCTGGGATGATTTAGTTGGTGTTGGTCCTGCTTTGAGCAGGGGGTTGGACTAGATGACCTCCTGAGGTCCCTTCCAATAGTGATATTCTATAATTCTATGAAAATGGCCAGAAGTAAAACTCCAAAGTCATCAAAATGAACTTTTTCCTCCTACATCTTCTAACTCCCTGAAAAGCCCAGGAAGACAGATCAGCCTTGCAGAGTATCCTGAGAAATACCATATCTGAGCTTTATTACACTGAAGGGTGAGGGATAGTGGGAGAAATAAGTGTTAGAGTTGCTGACCAGGAGCTCTACTAAAACAAGGGCTTGTTCGCTTAAGTTCTACAGATGGTAGCAGCTGCTTTATGGTGATATTACTGATTTAACAGCATGCTGAACTCTGCTCTTCATGAATCTTCAGATGTCCGCTCTCTTATTGACACATTGCCCTTTATATTACAATAAATTTTACGTGACACGCAACAGTACCCTTTATCACCATTTCCAACAGCCTCCTTACAAATGAAATCCATACATACAACTATCTGATTTGATAGATTTTTCTGTTGGTACTTTCGTAAATGTGGAGAGAAACTAGTATTTCTTCCCAGGGCTTTTAGTAAGCTTTCAAAAATATCAGCACCCTCAAAAGGTTTTCCTGTTACACATACTGAATTTATTAGAGGCTGCCATTTTGCTATTGATGCAGCAGGTGAGGATGTATGAAAACTCTTTATTTGTGTTACTCAAAGACTCGCTTGCTAACCACCTCCAGCCTTCAACCAACTACCCATTCCACATCATCCTTGAGGAAGTTATAAAACTGGCTTTCCAATTAGCTGTTCTGTGGTCTTAACAAATAGTATTTGGGATGGTAGGCTAGCCTATGGGTTAGGTCATGAGGCTGAAACTCAGGAAAAGTGGGTTCAAGTCCGAGTTCCACCACAAGCTTCCTGTGCCTTAGTCCTCCATCTGTAAAAAGGAAGATGTCAGTGCTTCCCTACACCACAGGGCTGGTGTGAGGGAAAATATCTTAATGACTGTGTGGCACTCAGATAATGTGGTGCTGGGAGCCATAGAGAATAGATAGCAGATTAGAAACTGTGAAAAATAAATAAAGCGTTGATGGAACACAGGGAGAAAGTGACAAACAAATTGCCTGAAAGGTGTTTTGCAGCCAAAGTAACTAACTATATAGATGGTTCCAAGGCCCAGTCTTTGCACTGGGAGCTGAATCTGAGTTCAGTTGGGTCAGAATGGGCGTTCCATTTCACTTCAGTATAGGATTAAGTCTTAAAGTTTGTATTTGAATCTGGAGCCAAACTTCCATAAATGTTGGGATTCAGTGCTCCCATTTCTCTCCATCTCTATTCCCAAATAGGTGGTTTGGCAAATTCAGGTTTATCAGTTTATTATTGCACAACAGGCAGTTGTTCAGAATCTCCCTTACATTTTAATTTAATTAGTTTGCTCACTTTGTGGGCAATTTTTTTTTTAAAACTACCCTTTAAATTAAGTTTTTTTAAAAGCCCACAGCATTGGCCTAACTCTGCTTCTACTGAAGTCAAGGCCAACATTGAATTCTCTGATTTGCAAATATCACCCAATGTAAATTAAAAAGGGATAAAAGACAGAAGTACCCCTCCCCCTAAAACAAAACAACCAACATGCTGAAATCTCCTTTCATACCTGCATATTCTTTTAGATAAACAAAATTTGAGCCAGATCATACTCTGGTGCAAATTTATATAACATCATTGTTTTTAATGGAGCTCCAGCAATTAACACCAGCTGAAAATATAGCTCTCCATGTTATATTGCTTTGGTCATAAGACATATACTTTTGATAGAATCCTCACTGAAATTTCTATGTGAATAGGTTGTACGAAGGAACAATGTGTCTTTGAAAACCCTTTTCATTTTCTATTCTGCATAACTGCATCTCCCATCTCCTTGAACTTCCTCTTCTGAATGCATGTCAAAGAATTCATCCAAGCTCCTAGCAACCTCCATTTCCATTCTTGCTAATTTTCCAATCACACATCTCGAAGAAGGATGTTCATACAAGGGCAAACATTTTGTATATGCAGACTAAATCATCTATTTTGTGGTTGTTCCATCCTTTGTTTTAACCAACCAAGTTACATCAGAAAGGGATTCAATGTAAAATCAGCAAAACAAGCTCCTTGCCTGTTATTCAAAGCTCCTGATGTCCATTTTGTGAGAATATTCAAATGAGTGATGTGCTGTTTGTAAACAGCAGAGGTACGGCAGATTCATGGATGGGCAAAAAGCAGAGAACCCCTATGATGTACTCTAGGTTAAACAGGGATTATTTCAGGGAAGTTCTGTGGCCTGTGTTATGTAGCGTATTAGACTAGATGATTGCAGTGATCCCTTCTGGCTTGAAATCTATGAATCTACTAACAGGCTGTCAACAGCCTTCTTTGAAGGGGCAACTTCACCTTATCCTCCAAAACATGCAATTATCCATAATCCAACCACTATTATTTGTTATTTACATGGGGTTTTAGAGAGACTGGGCTCTTATGTGCTAGGTGCTGCACAGATGTGAAGTCAAGAGACAGTCCCTGCCCCAGGAGTTCACAAATTACATTTATCATAAGACACAATGTATGGACAAAAACAAACTGATGGAAAGGAGGAGGGAGAGACAAAGAAGATCTGCATGGGAAGCAATAGTTGTACCTTAGCATCTGCCTGCTCATGTCCAAAGAAATGACTACTTCGTTCTAGAGAACTCACACACTATCTGTCTGCATCTAATCTTCCTTTCCTAAGCAAGTTTATAAAAAGGCTAGAATCATAGAGGTTGCTCAAAGCAGGACCAATCACCAAACACCCCCCTCAAGGACTGAACTCACCACCTTAAATTTAGCAGACCAATGTTCAAACCACTGAGCTACCCCTCCCCAGCATAAACAGACTTCTCAGAGTAAGATTATTGTATTATAATTTGAAATACATTTAAGGGTCATCTTATCCCAAGTCCATCAATCACGATTTATTAATGGTCCCTTACAGTTGTGTCATGATTTACCTGGCAGTGAGAGCTTGGGATGCTACACTACGATAAAAGTTATTTAACTGTTTTTTTTTTAAAAAAAACGTAACAGGGATTTTATTTAAACTGGAACAAAAGGAACTTGATCCCTCCTCTTACAAAAACATTAACTAGATGAAGAAGATATCATTTAAAAAATGGTTCAAATATACACATATACACACTTACTATAACTTACTACTAAGTGTGCTTAACTAAACATAACCCTATAAATAAATATATCTATATCTATCTCTGTATGCACAAGCCATTATCTTATAGGTTACTATTTTTTTTTCCTAGTTCAAGATTCCTCTTTCCCCAAATATCTCACTGGGCACTGTCTAATGCCCAAATCAGTCTTTGAGCCTGAAGCATCTCTCGTGACTTCCTGAAGAGAAGGACTCGACTCAATGGTGCTTGCTTGTGAGAAGACACATTAGACCAGACCCACTGGATCTGTAGAACCTTTGGTTCTCCTCTTCCTAATCTCCAGGACCAAACAAATCAAATGATAGGAAATGACCAGAACTGATGATCAGGAACAAACAGGAATGGATGCTCAGGAACAGGCCCTCAAACAGGGACTGACTTTCATAGCCAGCTTTAAACCAAAGGGACCCTCCTACTTACATTTTTCTGTCCTGCTCATTCTCAGTTTCTCTACTTACTCTTCGTGTCTCTGAGTCCCAGTTTTCCTCCATCCCTCTGTCTGCCCTCTCCCACTTTCTCCCAGTTTCCTCAGATTCTGCGTTTCTCTCTCTCTCTCTCTTAAACTCTCTACTGCTGCCTCCTCTCTTCCCCTTCTCCTCCAACTATCACTTCCCTCTTGGAGGGAAGGGCTACCTCCTCTCCATAGAAAAATGACAATGTATTCACTCTGAACACAACCTAAATCATATATCCCCATACAGAGTTGAATCCCTTCACCATATTTACACTAGCATAGAACGGTCTCCAACATCCCCTGTCTACCGTCTATGTCCTAAATCTTTCCCAGCTAGGCTTCAAGTCAGGACATAGTACAGTGATGGCTCCTGTCTTCAGACAAGCGAAGCCCATCCATGTGCATCATTCTAGACATCTTTCTGGCACTTCATACCACTAATCACCAATTGTTCCAGTCCTTTGTCAAAGAGAGACTTCAGTGCTAAACGTAAATGCTCAGGTCTTTCCTCTCAGGCTGAAGCCCAAGTCTTGCTATGAGCTGTTAGGGTCTGTATGGACTGTCTGTGAATCCAAACTTTTTTAATACTAAGTGTTTATGATTTTGAGGGATGTGTTGCCTGGAGAGGATTGTTCTAGGAAAAGGGAAAGCACAGTGAGGCACAAGTTTTGTGGCATAAGTGAGGTAAATAAATCCAACAATAAGATCCTTAGAGATAGTTAGGAACAATTTAGTATATATTCTCCACAATACAAAACTTCTTTGCTTCAACACTAGAATTGCAGCAGCTGTTACTGTCATGAACTGAAAGTAGTTAAGGTTAGCTTTTAGTTTTCTTCCAAATGAAGTGGCTGGATTACAAAATTTTCCATTCAGAATTTCTCAACTTTATAACAAAAAGTATGCCTCCTGCACCCCTTAAAAAACAACAACAACAAATCTCGAAGTACCATGGCCTACACTGCCTCCATGCCATGAATGGAAGAATTAAAAATTACCCATCTGGAGTTTCATAAAACACTTGGGCTAAAATTTGGGTGCACAAAGTTAAACAGACTCCCAGCTCTGAAAGCAGCGCTGCCGCCAGTGGTAGCACAGACATAAGGGTAGCAGTACCCCAACCCCTTCCTACAATAACCCTGTAACCCCCCCCACACCCTGCGCAAACTCCTTTTGGGGTCCAGACCTCTAAAATTACAACACCATGAAATTTCAGATTTTAATAGCTCAAACCATGAAATATACAATTTTTTAAAGCTCATGACTGTGAAATTGACCAAAATGGACAGCGAATTTGGTAGGGTCCTACTCATAAACAGCCCAAACAAACAATCTCAAAGGGAGAGAAGACATCAGTTGTCTTCGTTACTCCTAGTATCTAGATGGACCTCTACTTTACTTTCTCAGCAGAGCACTGAGCAGTAGACTAAGCCACACTGTTTTATTTACAAATGGTCTTCTATCTGAAGCTGTTTTTAACTATCAGAGGGGTAGCCGTGTTAGTCTGGATCTGTAAAAGCAGCAAAGATTCCTGTCGCACCTTATAGACCAACAGACGTATTGACATGCATCCGACAAAAGCTCATGCTCCAATACGTACGTTAGTCTATAAGGTGCCACAGGACTCTTTGCTGTTTTTAACTAAGGGCTTGTTCCTGCTTTCACTGTAGTCAGTGACAAATCTCTCATTGACTCAAATGGGAACATGATTAAGCCTCTCTGAGGCAGACAGGACTCCAGCATTGTGAACAATTTTCTTTTTTGTTTGATCTCAAGTTGCGAACATTTGCTAAACCAGAGGAATGCAGATATTCCCATGTGCCTACAATTTCACTCAGGTGTATACACGGTAAAATAATTAATCCTATAATTACGAGAATAAAGTGTTATAAACCAACTATTATTTAATATGAACTGTGCAATGTACATATCCAACTCTATAAATTGTTCTGATCTAAAATCAAAGTACAACTGCCTAGAACAAAAGTTGATCCAATTTCTTTGTGGTGTCCAAGAGCAAAAGATGAACATGGTGTATGGGTCAGTATCTGGGTTTCGTTAAAAACCCCAAAGTTCACCTGCTTATTCTACCTGAGAGCCTTGAAACAAAAGGTTTGGTTCTAGATATGAATTAAGTTTTCTTGGCAGGATAGGTTATTCTTTCCCTAACTGGTACTTTCATCCCTACATTTCAAGGCAATCATGATTTTTATTACAAAATCATTTATATAGCACTGAATCCAGTTTTTATCTATTTGGTATCTGCAGTAATATAAAGTTGGAGCCTACTCAGAATCCTAGCTGCCCTGACACAAGTTAGGAAAAAAAGAAATAAAATTAACAGCACCGTACCCACTGACAGCTAACGGAATAGAACCACTAACAAAACATCATTCCCCAGAACAGTTCTCCACCCCACCCTCCAACAGTTTGCAGAAATAGTTGCCCTGAATGCCAGAGGACCTGGATTATTTCAAACCAGATGGGCTGACATATTTCAGACACATATAGCCATGTTCCTTACTCTCAAAAGCTAATGGGAACTGATTTGCATGATGGTCCCTTTACACCACCCTAGTAGTGCAAAGGGGCCATATAACAGTGTTGTATCAGCCAGGCAAGATACTGACAACTTCAGCAGGCCTTTAATTTTTACAGTGCAAATCTCTTTACCAAGCTGCTGCTGCACCCTCAGTAACTCTCACTCAGCCTCCTCAACTCCTCCCCCCTCCTTCCTGTTTCCTGTCCTTTCAGATTCCCAACAGCCAGTGCTCCCAGTTCTAATAATACAAACAGCATCTAAACACCACAAATAGGTATAAATGTGATTTACAGCCCCTCTGCACTGCCAGAGTGGTGTAATAAGACTACAGTGCAAATGAGAAACAGGTCCACCACCTATAGGCTTGATCCTCTCAAGAGATACTTGTGAGGTAACTCCCTTCTCTTCATGTGTCATTATATAATGCCTCCATCTGTAATTTTCCCTTGCTGCATCTGAAGAAATGAGATTTTTTACCTATGAAAGCTTATGCCCTAATCAATCTGTTAGTCTTTAAGGTGCCATGGGACTCCTTGCTGTTTTTAAGCACCCTTAGTCTCAAGAGGTGGATTTGAACTCACATCTTTATACAAAGAGCAGAAAACCCAGGGGAGGAGAAGACAAAGGCTTGAGTCTAGTGCCTTAGACCACTTGTCCATCCTGCTGCTGTTAATACTGACACCTCTAAACACCCTTAGCTCCCAGTGGGCTAGAGTTTCTTCCCATTGAAAAGAATGCACTAATTGTGGGTGCAGAATTTTGTCCAAACGTAACAGAAGCTAAAAGTATTTCTCATCCCTTTTCAGGGTAAGGTCCAATATAAGTACAAGACAAATGGGAAATAATAAAACACAGGTCAAGACAGTCTCATTGTTACCTTTTCATACCCCCCCTCGTCCCCGGCCCATGTCTATGCCTTTGATATATCCACAACTTATCTCTCATCTTGTCTTAGGCTACACGCTTTAAGGGGCAGGGCTGTTTTTTCGTTTTAGCTTTGTACAGTGCTTAGCACAATAGGGAGAACTCCTAATCAATGCCTCTAGACATGATAATGCACAGTACAGAAGAGAAACTTTAACACATATTCTGATTATATATGGAGAAGCAAGTTTTCCCTTATTTTATTAAGTTGCTATTGGCACTCCCGAACAAAACTGTGTTTATTCGAGATATTTTATGTAAACTAAGGAATAAAATCTTTGGCACAAGAAGAACGTCATAGCACAAACAGTATTTTCTCCTACAGAATTATGTACTTTAAAGCTGATCAGATTTTTAGACGTGTCTCCATCATACAGTGATGGGGATGTGATTTTTCCCATTTAAAGTAATAAGTGAATCTTATAAAAGTACTCTGTAACAATGGAAAATTTTCACTGTGATTGAGCTAGTAAATCTATGCCAAGAGCTCCCTCTAGGTACCATAACATAGATGCTAGTTAATTCATCTCCTGGAAGAAATATGCCAGAGAAAGTCAGCACTAAAAGAAAAATAAATAATTAACTAAATACATAAAAATAATCATGTGTATGTCATTTAATCTGTCTGCACTGTGGCTTAGGAAAGTCTGAAGAAAAAGACTCAGTTGTTGGTATCTGCATAACAATATACATTCATTTTCATGTTTAAAAATTACTTGATTATTTACTTTCACTGGTTGATTCATTCAATTTCTGCCTCAACCTCATTTCATACATATAGATTATTGAAATACAGGTAGTCCTCTGAGTATACAAATAAAGGAACAATGGAATAAAGGGACAGTTACTAGAAATCAACTGTGCAAACCTAGGAAAATGGAAGAGGAGGAAGAATCAAGGATTAATTCAAATGAGAGTCATATGTTTGCATCAGAAGGAAAGATATGCTGTTAAAAGAAGAGAGACAGTGTGGATAGTGCAAGGTCTGGGTGTTAGGAGACCTGGGTTCCATATTTGATGTTGCTACTTAACTACTGTGTGACCTTGGGTAAGTCACTTAACCTCTTTGTGTCTTCTCTGCTTAGACAATAAGGTCTCCAGGGCAAGGCCAGTACCATTACAAAAGATCTTGGCTGAAGCTTTTTGGCACTCCCACAGCATAGTAACAAAAGTTAGTTAGTTATCTCCTGAGATTTGAATTCAGATCATTCCCAATTGGTACTTTACACTTAACTGAAAAATCTGACCTGCTTACAAATTGGTAAGAAAATAAATGGAATGGCACACACTGAAAACAAGCAATGATTTCTCATCCAGAGATTCACAGTCACTTATTGGGTACTGTTTATGTCTGGCTGCAAAAGCATCTATGAATCCCATAAGGAATCTGAACATGACATAACCAACATGTGCAAGTTTTTTTGGCAGAACGACTCAGAAGTGCACATTGTTATTATTCCACTAAAGTTCAAAATTAAACCCCATCCAGAGCTCCTGGAGCATTAGAAAAAAAAAATCCCCTTCTCAGATTGAGTCCGGACACAGTGTACTTCTAGCTTTAAGTTTCAGAACATTAACATGGGATTTAGCCAGGAGAATTGCTACGTGATTATGCTCTGATGCCAGTGCAGAACAGCTTTTCAGTATGCATGGGCTAGGCTGGAAAAAAAATGAAGTGGGAAGAGTTAAGACAGACATTCTGAGCTGCTGTTTTGCCCTTCAGTTATTTACTCTCCAAAGGGTACATTCTCTCCCTGAGACATACTCACTTGGGCCACCGTTTGCTTTGATTTCAGAAGCAAAGCGGTGTCAGGATTGATCCACATATACAGACTTCTAAGAAGAAACATATAAGCTGTTGAAGGAAGCAAAGATGTTACCCTCTGATGAATATTATTTATTTGTATTACAGCAGCACCTAGAGGCTCCAACAGAAACCAGGGCTCCATTGTGCTAGAGGCTGTACAAACACATGACAGACAGTCCCTGCCCTGAATAGCTTACAATCTAATAGACAAGACCCAGGGCAGGAGCAGAAACTGAGGTGAAGTGACTTGCTCAAGGTCACACAGTGGCAAAGACAAGAACAGAATCCCCATCCTCAGCAGAACCTCAGTACGGTCCATCAGATAACAGTGCCTTAGAGTAACTTTGCTAGAACACATCACCCTGGTCATTGTATTCAGACTTTTTGGCCTGGCTTTCAATGTCTTACAGTAGAGGACCTACATCTCTGACTTGGTCTCCTATTCAACAATCTTTCCCCCTTCACTCCACTCCAGCCCTGGCAGCCTGCTTTCTGTCATACTCTTCCCCAATCCACCTTCCATGCCGTTTCTTTGCGCCCACAAATGTGTATTTACTTGGCTGTGTGCTGCACTCACAGGCCCACCACCTGAAACACTGCAATCAAGCCGTCAACACAACCAATCAAGGCCTGACCTGCAGCAGTTTCCTAGGTAACCCAAGTCACAGCCACTGAAACAGACTGTAGACAGTGGAAGGAAACATGTATTTTAAAAAATTGCAGCATTTTAGATTTTTCAGTACTTCTGAGTTGTTAAAAAACCACTTCAAAAGTAGCAGTAATGACAAATACTCTTGTTAAGAAAGATTGAGCTTGGTACCGGACCACTCCAGTGCTGATAGTCATATAAGAAAGTACTTAAAGCTAGACACAGTTTATAAGAGCGACAGAGCTCCTTGAGTTCTATTCCCCACTCTGCCATCAACCCATTTTATGGACTTTTCCAAGTCCTTCCAGCCAGATTTTCAAGTCAATATGAATTGAGGATCCAGTGGGGCCAAGGACCCCTAGAAATTAGGCCCAAATTGTCTCAAGCTGAGGCTTTGAAAATAAATCAGATGTCACTTTTGAAAATGTTGCCCTTCACCTCTATCAATTTCCTTATCTGTCCAAACTGGGGGGGGGGGGGGGGGGGGAACGGACACATCTCCCATAGTTGTGAGACTTGCCTAGTTAATGTTATCTATTTAGAATTTTGGAAAATGTCAAATGCTATATAAGTATTATGCAGCCTGCCTTTCTCTAGTCTCTTAGTGCTGCTCCTTATTAATTGGTGTACATCTGTAGATATATTAACTATGAGCCAAATTTAGGCTGTTCTACCCTCAGGGGCATATGTGGGGAAGGGCACCGGAACATTTTCCCCCAGCTTTGTGTACCTGGATGAGAGGTGGACTATAATTGGTTAAACTTAACCAAAAAAGGTTAACATCGTCACATGGCCCGGGATACACTATTGCAGTGCCACCTTTCCTGTCATCGCAGGCCAACACTCTCAACAGGGCCAATAACCAGCAGCAAAGACTGAGAAGAGAGCCAGGCTAGACTGTGGCAGCAGCAGAACTGTCTTTACAGGTTATTTCTTGCTGTTTGTTCAGTCAACAAGTTAACCTCAAACATGCCTCAGTTATCACTGAAATGTTGGAGCTGCACTTGTCATCTTGGTACTGACATTTCCTGACAGCAATGTCCAGGTACACCTTAGCATAGCTGCCATGGCTAGACAACCCAAAGGGATGGGAAAAGGTCCCAAACTTGCCTCATGCTACCCTCTGGGGAAGTGTGTACCTTCTCTTGTCACAGAGTTGGCGGCTGTTGCTGGTGCGTGCACTCCCTTCCCAAACTCATTCTGCCTAGCCTGTGGCGTGGTGCTTGTCCTCACTTCCCCTGTTGCGAAAATAGTTACTAATGCCCCAATGTGGCCCTAAGGATGGATGATATGGATCTAGCAAGATAAGAATAGTCTGGAACTTTTGTCCATCCTGTAAACTGAACTCTTTTTCCAACTCATATCTTTTGGGATGTCCCCCACCCCTCCTGTTACCCTCCCAATGTGACATCCCTCCCATGCCCTCTCTCATTCTATGAGTCCCCGAGCCTGCCCACTTCTGCGCAGACCCACTCTTATCTGCAACCTACTCCCACTGCTGCTTCCCCTTGCTACCTTTTAAAAAAGGGATGCAGCAGCACCTTTGCCAGCTTCTATTTTCCTTGATTCCCTAAAATTACCAGCTGTCCTCATTGTACACAGCTCCAACTTCAGCAGGAGACTCCATGATGCAAAAATCTCAGGCTACAGAAGCCCATTACTCTCCTGGTAAATGGTACTTATGTCAAATATGAAATGCCCTGGAAAAAATCTCTTTGTGTCTGTATTTTTGGAGTCAAGCATCTTGTTGAAAGTCAGAGTTGTAGTTAATGTGTTTGCACCCTCTAGTGGCTACAGGAGTAATAGGTGGTTAAACTACAGTCTAGTGGCACTAGGTGTTGATGCTCCCTCTGGTCAAGTGGCACAAGCTGCTGCTTTTGGTCCAGAGAAACCTCCAAATTCCAGCAGAGACAGACTCTTTACTCAACTACATGCCTGAAACATGTGCTTCTGTATGAGGATGAGCCCTGCAGAGTTTGTTCCGTTTAATTCACCTATTTTAAATACAGTACCCAGCAAATGATCCCATCTGCCAGAGCAACATCGACTGGGTGTTCAGAATCCTTACCAGGCAAAGTACAGAAAAATGTGTGCAGCTGTAGTGTAAAGAGACAAGGTGGGTGTGGTAATATCTTTTATTGGACCAGCCTCTGCTTGGGAGAGAAACAAGCTTTCCAGATTACATAGAGCTCTTCAGGTCTGGGAAACTGCAGCCTCACAGGCTACGTCTTCACTACCTGCCCTATCGACGGGAAGCAATCGATTGCTCGTGGATCGATATATCACGTCTCATCTAGATGCGATATATCGATCCCCGAGCACGCTTATATCGATTCCGGAACTCCACCAACCCGAACGGAGTTGCGGAATCGACAGGGGGAGCCGCGGACATCGATCCCGCACCGTGACGATGGTGAGTAATTCGATCTTAGATACTTCAACTTCAGCTACGTTATTCACGTAGCTGAAGTTGCGTATCTAAGATTGATTTTCCCCCGTAGTGCAGACCAGCCCACAGACACACGGCTTAAGTGTAACACTGGTATCTTCATAGTCAAACAGCGTAGCCATTATACTTTTCACAGTAGAAATTGGGTCAGATCCTAGACTCCACCAAGGCAGCTTTTCCCCCCTATGGTGGCACAGTGCAGATTTAAAGCTAGCCTGAGAGGCCAGCTGAGGATTCCCTTATTATAAAGAGCAATTCTGGGGCAGTTTCTCCCAATCAGCTTAGCTGGCCTTCTGCCACCTGCTTTCAGGGACATGTTGAGAGTATGGTCAGAGCTTCCTAGCCCTCCAGTGATCCCTAATTGGTTTAACAGCCCTTAAAGGTTCTGTACAGGTCAAAGCAGCCCTAGGACTATAGAAATGATGGTTATTAATTTATAATAAAAATAAATCTCTGGGAAAGGAAGGATGGTTCATTGGATAGGGTACTAGCTTGGAAATAACTTCAGTTCCCTGCTCTCCCAGGACTTCCTCTGTGACTTGGGGCAAGTCATTTAGCCTCTCTGTGCCTCAGTTCCCCATCTGTAAAATGGGGATAGTAGCATTGCCTTGTCTCAGAGGGGTGCTTTAAGATTAAATACATTTCACACTGTGAAGCTCTCAGATACTGTGGTGGCGTGGGCCATATAAGATTCAAGATGAATACAGTGGCCAATTCTTTGCAGTTCTAAAGGCATTACCAATTCTAAAAGTATTCCCCACTTTAAGTACAGGAAATATTGCTGAAACTATGATTGTTCCTAAAATTGGAATGAACTTTTTTTAAGTGCTCCCATTATATTTATGCTATCCATATCCATATTTATACTTGCCATATCTAGCAAGGTATGTACGGATAGCTGTACCATCACTGAAACCAAACCAGGCATTTTATTTTCAGACTTCATAACCTTTTCTCTAGCTTCTCTAAGGAGGACTTCTCTAGGGAGGTTTCCTAATCAGAAATATATGTCTATATAGAAAGATAGAACATAAATACATTAGAGCTATCACACTAGCATCTAGAGGCCCCGACCTAGGGTGGGAGGAAAAAGAGACACGGGTATTTAGTAGAGAAGCAGCAGAGCTAGGAACCTGCCTTCAGCTCTAGTACCCTAACCACTGACCTGCACTGCTTCTCTTTAAATGATGTTTTGATATCATTTCCATTCAATACATTACCTAGAATTGGTCTCTGAATATAATTCTGTATTATGCCCCTAACCATTCAGCTGTTTTGCTGTTCCTCGCTTTGATAAGCCTCTTATTCCTCCATGCATAATGCTCTCCTGGACTCTGCTTCTTGATTGTCTGGGGGTGGTTTTGCTGCTGATTGACTGGCCATGTCTTTTGATCCATTTCTGTTTGTGTGGGTGGAGGTTAAATCCTTGAAAAGAAGGAAAAGATGAAGGTTTACAGCTAGCCACTCAGCACTTAAATGACTGACATCATGGTAGTTAGATATTGGCAAGTTCCAAGCAGTGCTGTTGCATGGTTATCATAATGATTTAAAATCCAAACTGCCACTTTGTATCCTCCAGAGCGTTTCCAACATACGTTTTTTCCAATTCCCTTATATGGATTCTCTCTCTTGAAACACAGACAATTTGTGCTACTGTCTATCTACCGCTGATTGTGTCCTAGTTCCTACAAACTCCTTTGCTGTTTTGTTTAATCAAAGGCTTTATTTTGTGGTAAATTCTCATGCATGGTGGTTGAGTTGCTTGAAAGCAAGTCCCTGTATTGCCTCTGTGCAGGGTTGGCTTTCCTTGTCACTAGACAACTATCATATTGATTTTCAGGGATTGTTATTCACATACAAAGCTTAACTGTCTGGCACCTTGATATCTGTATGACCTTTTCAGAGGCCCTGTTTCCCAGCATGCCCTTAGGTCAGTGAACAAACGACTGCTGTCTATTGTGTCCATTTGTCTAGCATCTCAAGGGGATACAGAGGAATCACAGTTATATACCAAGGTTTTGGGGCACTCCTCTAAAAAAAAAATATTAGCAAGTCTCTCAGCTCTTAAGCCCCAATTCAGCAAAGGTACTTAAGCAGATAAACTACTCATGTGCTTGAAGTTAGCCATATCTTTAAGTGCCTTTGCTGAATTGGGGCTTTAATACTATTTAAATGACTGTTGTGATTTAATTGACCAGATTTTGATACTGGTGGTGAAATGCTGAAATGTAAAGTGATTTTTTTTATATACCACTGTTTCATTTAACAAATAAGATTTTTTTTTTCTAAAAAAAAGAACAATTAATTTTGTTTTGACTCTTGCTTTGAATTGTGAAGATTCATCTACTGGTGGGAATGGGAGGTTGTATACACAAATGACCATGTATGCAGAACTGGCGTGCACAAGTTGGGGGTGGGGGGCTACTTGTTGCCAATTTCAAGAAGTAGTCCCAATAGCTCCAGTCGACATATAGACTGCTGAGTAATGTAAGAAGGTAGCAAGGGGCATGAGCATTATCATATGGAAGTGATCGTTTATTATTTAAATTCTACAGCTGCCTATGGGTTGCAATCAAGTATTGGGACTCCAATTATTTATTCTGATTAAGTAATAAGAAGATGCTTGTACAAGGCTCTAGCTGCCCTATCGCAATCAAGTCAGGAGAAACTCAGTTATGAACACCAGAGTTAGGAACTCACCGGTCCACCACAAACTTCATTTGGAACCAGAAGTGCGCAATCAGGCAGCAGCAGAGACAAAAACCAACCAACCAAACAATGCAAATACAGTACAATGCTGTTTAACTACTAAAAAAAGAAAGGGAAAGTTTCAAAAAAAAATTGACAAAGTAAGGAAACTGTTTCTGTGCTTGTTTCATTTAAGTTAAGATGGTTAAAAGCAGCATTTTCCTTCTGCATAGTAAAGTTTCAAAGCAGTATTAAGTCAATCTTCAGTTGTAAACTTTTGAAAGAAGAACCAGAACGTTTTCTTCAGAGTTACAAACATTTCAGAGTTATGAACAACCTCCATTGCCGAGGTGTTCTTAATGCTGAGGTTCTACTGTACTATGAGAAAACTGCAGCAGCATTAAAATAATCACTCAACAGGAACTCTGCCAGCCTGCTGCCCGCAGAAGAGCTCATTGCCATGGTGCTCAAGAGAGTATCTTCCACTCTGTGATAACTATGACATCTTCCTTTCACCCTCCTCCCACTTTCATTTGTGGAGGAGGGCAAAATCAAATGCAAATAAAATAAAGCCATATGAAACAACCACAAACTAATACAGTCAATTAAATACACACACAGAGATCTCTAGGGTGGAGCTGTGGGAAGACATCCTGAACTCCCTAACATAGAACAGGATAATTCTACCTTTTGCTCATAGACTTTTATAACCAGCAGGGCTCACTAGGATCATCTAGTCTGACCTCAGGGATAGCGTAGGCCACAGAACCTCACCCAGTAACTTCTACATCAAGCCCATTACTTCTGTTTGAGCTACAGAGTATTGTTTATAAAGCTAGCCAGCCTTCATTTAAAGACTTCAAATGATGACAAATCCACAACCTCACTACATAAGTTGTTCCAGTGGTTAGTTATCCTCGCTGTTAAAAATACAAGCCTGCTTTCTAGTCAAACCTCCACATCTAGCACTGGATCTTATTCTGCCTCAGTTTCCCTACCCACAAAATGGTGATAAAGAAAACTGACCTCCTTTATAAATTGCATTGAGATCTACTGATGAAAAAGTGCATCAGATATTATAAATATTAGAGATTATTACCATCCCTAAACTTCTATGATTTTCCAATCACAAAACCTCTTCTTGATATTAAAATACCTTATCACGGGCTGGCTGGCCTTTTGAGACAAGCTGGGCTTAGAACTTGCCCAGGACTTAGCAACTATCCCTCTGTCTCACTTATGAACTGGTAACGTAAGGGCCAATTAGTGATCCCAGGTGTGTGTGATGGGGCTTAATGAGACTTACCTCAGCTATGGTGATGGAGCAGGAAGAGCACTACTTAAATAGAGCTGGGAACTCAGTAGAGGGAGAAAGGTGGGGATTTTGCCTCTGGGAAAACCTCGAGGTAGTCAGGATGAGTAACCTACAGGGAGCAGCATAAGCTTCTTGTGTGGGAGAGCCCTGAGTTAGGCCTGCAATGGGAGAAACAGATCTACAGGGAGAAGAGTATGCTTTTGTCAGTGGGGAGGCCCTCATTGGGCCTAAAAGGAGCAGTGTGGTCCTCAAAGGTGATCTGGTGGAGTCCCTTGTGAAGGAAGGCAGTAGGGGAATTCTGCTGGAGAAGAAGCAAGATAAGAGACACTCTGTAGGAACCAGGAGAAGTAGGCCAAGAAAGCAGAGTACAGCAGTGGAGCCTGCGAGAGGTGGAAGAACTAGTTTGCATATTTGATTTGGACTTTAAGTTGGACTTTTGTAACCCCAGGATGGGGAGTGAACTGTTGTGTGACTTGACCAGAGGGCTGAGCCACATAAAACACGAAGAGGGAGTCAGGAGAAGCCATTGGCTGGGACTGGCCATTTTGGCCAAAGATTTGGCCACCAGAGAGAGGGGCATGAGAGGCAGCACCGCATCCAGGTATGAGAGAGTGCCCTACAGGTGAGGACATGCCTCCTTTTGTAGTGGCTGGTTGAAGTCGACAGACCCACTTGGAGTCTGTTTTTGCTAATGTATATGAGTTACTTCTATCACCAGAGGAGCACTATCAGTAAGCAACATTCTGAGTGTGCTTAGGAAACAGAGCCCCAGTGTCCTCCTTTGGTTTTGTACAGATGGCTGCTGTTCCTGCAGTGGGACTGACTCTTGGGGGCAATTCTGACACAGGACCTTGGTGCAGATCCTGGCAGCTTTCCAGCTGCTTTCTGTTTGGAATACAACATTCCCTCCCCCATACAATGGGTATGATTGACTATGACAGGAATGCTGTGTTCTGGTGTCTTGAAAGAGAGTTCTTTTTGTAAGGGCAAAGGGTAATTTTCTTTGGCTCAAGAAGCATGTTAGATGCCAGCATAAAGGGTTTTTGTCCCTCTGTTAAACTCACTTGTTTCCAGTAAAATTTGGAAGTGCTGTAGTTACCTCTACCAGTCCCCTTCCAAAATCAGTGATTCAGGTGGCTTCATTTGCTCCATTTTTGCAGATTGAATTTGTTTCTGAATCCACATAACAAAGGAGCAACACACAGGAGCACTCAGCGGAGACTGTTTTAATTTTCTGGCCCCAGTTACCTGATAGGGGACAGGAGATAACATCTCTCTCCATACCTCACAACCTGCATATGCCCAAATGCTTGACAAAGACACAAAATAAGGTGCACAAAAAATAAGATAAAAAATTAAAAAGAGTCAGGCAGGAAACCTGAAATTCAGTGAGCTTCCTTGTTTAAGTAACTTTCTATAACCTGTGTTTCATTCTTCTCTTTCTCTGATGTAAATAATGTTCAGCAATTAAAGTGAGGGACAGCAAACTTGTGTGGAACACACATAGCTTTGTGGCTAACATGGGTGATGTTTGTCAAAATGATGACATCTTAGGGTTATGCTTCAGCCTGAAATCTGTTGTCATTAGTGGCAGCTCAATGACCTTCGTGAAATGAATTTGGTATCCATCCAGTACATACTGTGCTACTTGATCTCTGCATTATATAACAAAGATCACCAGATCTTACGCATGTGAGGTCACCTTTGACAGATGCAGAGACTGAATTCTTTTCTGTTCCCATGATGTGTTTCTTTCAGGTAAGTATTGAAGAACATTTGGTGGGGTAAGTGAGGCAAGTTTGTACAGCTGTTCCCTGCATTCTATCTGCTCTTGGGACAAAGAGACTTTGGTTTCCAGGTGTGTCATTGTGGCGCAGATCAGTAGCAATAAGTTCCCTTTAAAAAATAATAAACTTGTTTCACAGCACATCAAAGGAAGTTCAACATCCTTGAGAAAGCCAAAAGAACTTCAGTGTACTCTGGGTCATGAAGAATGAGCTACTCTCATGTGTCAGGAAGAAAAGAAATTGTTCCAAAAAACTTAGTAAGCCAGGACATCAGATAGTTTGTAAGAGAGTATACTTGCTCTAACATAGCATATTTAATGTTCTAAGTGCTACATAACAGCTCCTTAATCCAAACAACAGCTCTATGAGATACGCAAGTATTACTATTTCCATTTTACGCATCAGGGAAAGCAAGTCAGGTATGTTGTAGGCCAAACATTATTAGGATGAAAGACCAATGAATTAAGAAATGTGTTTACCAAAAATGCCACTCCACCATCAGCAATCAGGTGGTTGCCAAAAGCTTTTCTGGCATGATAAGATCACCATTGACAAACATAGACCAAACATCCAACCGATAACATCCACGTCTACTTTAAGGACCTAGGTAGGGGTTTGCCATGATGATGATGAATCTCTTAATTGTCAGTGCCTCCATTTTTTGAGTCTCCAACTCTGAACACCTAGGCTAAAACTTTCACGTTTGGGTGCCCAAAATTGAGGCACTTTTATTTATATTTAACTACGTAAACAAATGGCCTAATTTTTAGATGTGTTAAGCACTTGCAGCTTCTGGAAAAGCTAGCTGCATAGGTGCCTAAAGATGGATTTAGATGCTCAATTAGAAATATGCAAGACTGAAAGTGTTATCCTCAGAGTCTAAGGGTGGCTCTTTAGCGCAATCTGTAGTGTACTGTGCTTCTGCAGCTAGAGGTCGCTTGGTTCAGTTCTGAGTATTGCCAACTGGCAGAGGGCACAGGGGTGTATAAGGGTTACAGGGATCTCCTAGGTCTGCTATCTAATTTTTGGAGCTCAGCAATTTGCCCAAGGTCATAGAGGAAGGCATGTCAATACTGGGATTAAAACTCAGAGCCAGTGCTCAAGCTACCAGATCAAACATCTCACTTCTGTTATCAAGTGCTATCTCTGAAGAAGATGAAGACAGAGTTACAATGACAAAGATTTCCTCAAAAAGCTGTATTGGTATGGATAGAGACTGTCATGCATCAGGGCATAAGCAGACTTCTAACTGTGAGGGTCAGGAAGAAGGTTTCTCTGTGGGCAGGTTATTCTATAAATACCTACTGTAGGTTTTCTTGCATTTTCCTCTGAACTGGCTAGTACGATCCATTGTCAGACAGGGAACTTAAATAAAATACTCGTCTGATCCTGTATGGCAGTGCCTATGTCATATAGTCATGCACAGTGCTTAACTTTAAGCATGTACATAGAAAATTAATAATTCCTAGGTGTTATGTAGAGCTTTTTAGCAGTAGATCTCAAAGCATTTTACTAAGGAGCTAAGTATTCTGATCTCCATTTTACAGATAGGGAAACTGAGGCACAAGGTAAGTCCTACTGGCTTTAATGAAAGTTAAAAATTTGCTTATGTATCCTTCCTGATCAGGAATGCTTTCCTGAACTGGGAACTAAACACAGGTCCACCTAGTCCAAATAAAATACCAAACCACTTTTTTTTTTTCACATAAGCCAATCGTTTTACCATCTTACACGAGGAACCAAATTATCTGACACTGCTGTTGTGATTGCTGTTTAAAAGAGAAGCAGACAAAACAAGAAATGGCCAAAATTAAATGGAGGGAGGAGGAGTTTTAAAAATTATCTGTCTGTTTCACAGATGATTTTTTTAAAGCTTTCATTCCAGGAATAGGGCACCATTACAATGAGAAACCCTTTAATTATGTTGTAAAGGTCTGATATTCCAGTGAAATGTCATTTCAAAATAAACTTCTAACAGTTAATTATCAGTGATATTTAACTTGTGGGAAAATTAAATATCACCACATACTCCTGTGATCATTTTATTGCTTTTGTAGACATTTTAATATTTTAATGGTTTCCAAGTAACCACATAAATGACTTGCTACCAAGCACACTTTCCTGGCTTTCCGTGCATAGCCATCTAACCTTTCTTTTGGCTTCTTTATACAAAACAGAACTTTGAACAGGAATGGGGGGGGCGGTAAAAAGACCATGAGAGGATAGACATGGAATCATGCCACCATTCCTTTAGCTAGAATGATTCCTAGGCATTAAGTTTTATTAACCGTTATAATCTAACTGGAAATGTAATACCAAATGAACAAATAAGGAAATATTGCAGGCCATGGCAGTGGTCAGTGGAGGAATCAGATTAATGTGCCTTGCTGCAGTGAGTAACATATATTTATCTAGTGTTTCTAAAATGTAGTGTGCAATTCGGCCTCCAGAGGTGTGTAGTGACCCGTACCACTGGTTGACAGCTAGGAACTGGGACCCTCTTACACTGTATCACTGTCTAAAACATAAGCTAAAGAACCGAGCCCATTAGTAGTGTGAGCATAGGTTCTGTTTTTAAAACAGGCCAAATGATAGCAGCAGTTGTCAATTCTCAGTGGATCAGCAATAGAAATGCGTGTATGTATCTCGCACTTGTGTTTGATCCATAGAGGATGTGAATCTATTTCAGGTAATAGCTAAAAAACATGGCTCTTTAGCGCAATCTGTAGTGTACTGTGCTTCTGTAGCTAGAGGTCGCTTGGTTCAGTTCTGAGTATTGCCAACTGGCAGAGGGCACAGGGGTGTATAAGGGTTTCAGGGATCTCCTAGGTCTGCTATCTACATATTAGTTTGAAAGACTGACTCATAAAGTCTTTCCTGAAAGCTGATCCTCAGTCAATGTGCAGTGTATGTCTGGATAATATGTAAGGCGGTCTATATACATACTGAAAATTATGTTCTGGAGGCTGGGCACCAAAAGGTGAGGAACAGATTTCTTTCAGGCAAGGATTGCTCATCAAGTCTGTCTAGCTGTAAACTGAGTATTGTGTACTTCACAGTGAACTCCTGTTTATGATGGGAGCAAAATGTTAATCAAGGGATTGCAAAGTCTCTAGGGCAGTGGAACTGTGCTTGGTTCACTCTCAGCTGAACTGCGCTCACTAAGCAGGGGGTAGGGCCGCCAAAGCCCAGTGGAGAGACATAGAGGGTGGTGACAAGTGTTTCTGTCTGGTGGGGTGGTCCCTGCCTAAGAGTCCTAGAGACCATTTGACCCTCCCTCTCTGCACGGTTTAATGACAGAGCTGCTTAAGACTCAAGTGAGAGCAGGGTTGGTTCTATGTTTTTTGCCTCCCCAAGAATGGCAGTCAGGCAGCCTTCAACGGTGTTTCTGTGGGAGGTCTGCTGGTCCCACCGGTCCCATGCCATAGGCGTGCCCTCCGCCAAAGCCGCAGGACCGAGGGACCTCCCACAGGCATGCCGTCAAAGGCTGCCTGACTGCCACCCTCTCAGCAACCAGCAGGCCGCCCCCTGCGGCTTGCCACCCCAGGCATGCGCTAGCTATGCTGGTGCCTAGAGCTGCCCCTGTGTGAGAGTCTTTTTGTTGTAGATCAGTAGCGCTGAAATCACTGATAGCTGGGTCTAAGCATTAGACCCACTATGGGACAGCATTGCCAATGAAAAGGCTGCCCTGCTTGCACTGCAGTGAGGCTCCTCCACTAACTGCTAAAATGACTGAGAGCTGTGGTAAGCGGTGGGACCTCAAGACATTCCAGAGGTTGCAGTAGAGAGGGAAATGGTGGAGTGAGTGACTGATGGAGCAACTGACGGTGAAGTGAGCAGCCGGTAGTGGAGCGTCAGCTGAGGCATTGCTCAGTACCTCCCCCAACACACCCGGGTAGGAGGTGAACTCATATGAATACAACCTCTGGTCTTCACTGATCAAGGACAACAAGTGTGAGTGGGGTGTGGCGGAGGATGAGGGGAGTGGCGTGTTAAAGGGACATTTATTTGTCAGACTTTCACTCTGCAAGGTGAGAAACTGAGAAGGACGCTACACAGAGTACGCTGAGGTGAGTATTTTGTTCATGGTCATATGTTTTCGAATCATGATGTGGTGTTTTCCCAGATAAATGCCTGGTTCCTTTCCCCTCTTACTAAAAGTTTTCTTTTCCCTACACAGACTCAATGCCTGTGAGAGGGGAAGTATGGGTGCTTGGGGCAGTGTGTAATTTTTCCAGATTGCTGGGTGGGGGTTCTCTGTTGTATTCTCCAAAGGAATCCCTAGCTATTGAACATGGCCCTTGTTGCTGCCGACTTCACCTGGCAGAGGGGTTACATCTGTAAAGAGAGTGCAGACCCTGTATAGTCCTGGAGGATGGTGCTTGTGCTGGCAGAGGCAGGTGTTGGGGAACTGACTCACAGTAAGCACAGAGGAGTCTGTCTTCCACTAAGAGCAGGTGGCAGCGAGTTGCCTCACAACCCAGGGTACCCTGGGAAGCCTACCAACAAACATTAAAAAAAACTATGTGCTAGGCTTCGAAACTTTAAATGAGATAATAAGTGTCAGGTTTTATCTGTTTGTCTTCTGGTTTTTGAGCCTCTAAGATGCACCTGGGTCATGTTTTTATCTTTTCTCATGAACTATTGCACAGGTGTAACACATTAGTCTGTGTGTGTTACAGGGCTTACAGTATGCCCAATTCCCTGAAGATAAGGGTATGTCTCAGCTATCCCTAGCAGGCCTTCACTCTTGAGATCAAGTGATGGGAGCTCCCACTTTTAGTTCAGGATGTCCACAGTTCAATCCTTGGTGTGGGCTAAGATGGCAGCTGTCACAACTACACATGAAAGAGAATCAGATCTTTTATTACTAAACATGGTACTGATTAATGCAGGGACTTTCTTTTTGGTGTTCCCAATTCATTTGTTACATTAAAGTCAGGGAGTTTAATTTTATAAGCATTACATGGGTTTAAATTACATTTTTAAATCATACATTTTTCTTCCCATGGAGACAGGCAAATCTTGAAACCAACAAAATAATGTTGCTTGCTAACTTATAAATAAAAAATCAGCCCTTAAAAAAAATCAATGCCTTAGAAACTGTTTTCTGAAGTACATTTTGAATTATCTCATAGGAAACAGTGCTGTTTTGGCAGACATAACTTAGAGAATTATGGAAAAGAAAAAAATAAATTGCCCATGAGTTTAACATAGTTCCATAATATCTACATTTACAATTTGGATAAAATTCTGAAATATCTGACTCAGTAAGTAGAAGCAATAAAAAAGGCAATCCAATTTCCAAATAGAGGTAATGGATGAGTTAAAGGATAAAATTTAATGATATATGAGTAATTACATTGGGCTAGATCCTCAGTTGGCTTACGTCACTGTAGCACCACTGTCTTTACCAGGGATCTTTAATTCAGAATTACTACAGATTGTTTTAGAAGCTATACATACACGGCTATCACCTCTCCCACCACTGATGTGCTGCCACCTCTGAAGTGAAATTCACAGCTACTAGTGAAAAAACACATCCACAATGGTTTGGTATGGGAATTACTGGGTGTAATTCTCTGGCCTTGTCTGACCTCCTGCATAACACAGATGACGACACTGGTCTTTTCAGGCCTTAACATCTAAGACCTGATACAACATTGTGCTTTGGATCCTTAGTGCCAACTATGCAGATTTTTACCTTTTTAATTTCCAAAGTCACATCTGGCCCATCTCCCATGGTACCATGCAAAGTGCAATGCAAAGGGTGGGGAGATTAACAACGTGCAGGTAAAGACACTGATTAAAACTCAGGTGATGTATATCACAATATTCTAATCAAGGATGCTTAAGGACTTACTGCAGCAAGTCCCACCCCTGTTCTCCCCTAATAAATAACAGCATTTATCAATTCATTTAGGAACACTAAAACACTAGAAGTTACCGTTACTGGTGCCCAGACAGCACATGGTGATGGGTAAGTTACAAATGCCTAGATAGCCAGATCTAAATTTTACAGTTCCTCTGCCAGAGGCAGGGGCATCACTTTTCATAAAGTAGCATCTCCCTCCTTGAACTGCCTAACAAGTGCTCCTTCATAATGAAGAATTAGGGGCCAGATCCTCAACTAATATAAATCAGCAAAATTTTGTAGAAGTCAGTGGAGCTTCATTAATTTATATGCTCTAACCACCATACTGGGGGTCCCATAAAGAGGTTTAACTCCTACCACTAGGCACTCAGCAGCACAGAGCATGATTTTAACATAAGCAGCCCTTATTGATGTATATGAAATTCTGAAGAGAGAAAAATGAGGATTGATGTTCCATGGATTTTTAAAACATTGCCAGATGGAAAGACTGAAGCAAAGGAAAGAGCTGGACACACAAGGAGCTTGGGCAGAATTTCAGCCAGAGAACAGTTACATATAAACTAATAAGGGCAATGGCAGAAGGAGCTAATATAAACAGCATTGACGAAGGATGGCAAGTGTTTGGAAAAAAACCCACAGGGTATAAATGCAAGACTCAAAGGACATGAAAGAGCTGGTTGGACTTTCTATCCTCCATCTGCCATGAAGTGCCCATATGTACTGTGTAGGTTACCAGTTCAGCACAGGTCTGTGGTTCTAACCTCCTGGCAAACACGTTAAAACTGCATTGAATCAGCAGTCAAACTCCTGTGAACAACCCAAGGAGAAGGTTACAGCTCTTGTGTCTATAATTTTGCATACAACCCAGATGGAAGTACAAGTACTTCTATGTTGAAGCGCCAAACAACAACTCACCCAGGTCTTATATTATCTTTCCTTCGTCCTGCCTCAGACCAACTTCCATACTGCTGGGAACTCTGCAGCTGTGAGCGCTCCAGTAGAAGGCTGTGCATGGCAAACCAAGCTTTGTGTTTACTTTCAAGCTTCTGGTTAACCAGGTTTCCCCTGTCACCATCTTCAACAGAAATTATTCCAACAAGGCAATGCAGCTGCAGAATCTTCATGCTTCCTTTGAAACAAGTTTTAAAGAAACATTCACTCATTTTGTGGAGCACTTCATACTGTAAACAAAAAGGCCACCATTTTGATGCTTCCATAACTTACCAGGATACAGGTTAGCAAAATAATATAAAGCCATTGCAAGGGGAAAAATGGAATTCAGCCAAGCTGATATTGTTTTTCAACATGAAATTTGTACTTTAAATATATTGATTTAACCTTGCCACTGGTGTCTCTCATTTTTAAGAATGGAGGGCTTTAGCTTCACATTCATATAAGGATTAAGAGACGGAAGTGGAATAAGGAATTATTCCTACACTAAAAATATCAGTGTAGAACATATTGAGCCTAGATGTCGTTTTTTATTAAATCTACTCTAAGTGGTATTGGCTATATAGTTTCACTGACCTAGTCACCTAACATGAATGCTGATTTTGGATAAGAGAAGACCTTTATGGTCTTGTATCAACTTTATCTACTTCATTTTTGTGCCGGGGATGCCCTGACTGGAATAAATTCATTCCTCCCTAATGCACCAATATGCAGACAGATTACCTTTGAAGGGGTAGAACAAACCATACGCTCATTATGCAGGCATTGGCAGACCAGTTTCTGTAATAAGAGAAGTTTTGTTTGTGTTTCTAGTTTTTAAGTCTGGGTTTATGCATTGGGGATGTTGTCTAATGGGCTTGGGTTTGAATCCCACCTGTGCTCACTTTGCTCTCCTTATAATGGGCTCCACGGGAGGCAATTTCTCCTTCAGTCCTCAAATGTCACTTCACTACTGATGAGAGGAAAGCTGGTCCAGTGGCTGGGTGCTGGCCTGAGACTGTAGAGATGAAGGATCAATCCCTTATTCCACTACAGACTTCTTGTATGGTCTCGAAAAGCTACTTAACCTCCATGTGTCTCACTTGCCTATATGTAAAATGGGGATAATAGTCTTTCCTTCCCATATAGGGACATATAAGTATGTAAGACAGAGACACTGAAGGAAGTTTGGTTTGTATTCACATGGGGAATTGTGAGTGAGAGAAGGCGATCTGAGACTTCGAGTTGCCTGGTTTGCTAGCAGCAGATTCTGATGAACTCTACTGCTCCGCTCTTAGTTATGTCTGGGCATTCATTTTGTTGTGCCTAAATTATGTCAAGAGTACCCTGAAGATAGCAATAGGTGCCCATTTTTAGTGTGTGTATAAACCTAAATTAAATGTCTGATATTCATTGGTGACTGAGACAGGTTTTAGGGTTAAGTTATTTACCTACCTCACAAGAACAAATAAACTTATAAAACACAAGAGGATCCTGACACTGCTGTGTTCTAGTCTGGCTTTATGCTCTATCTCAGCCTCTGCAGTTAGTTCCTGCTTCTCTGTGTTGGAGAGTTAGCAGTAGAGCTGTTTGATAAAAGAAGGGGGGAAAACAAATCATTTTAACACCCCGCTCCCCGCTTCCACCCTCTGCTTTTTGGTCAAAATTCAAAATTTGCATGAAAAATTAGATTGGTTCAAACTACAACTGTCTACTGATTATATTATTATTTTTGGTATACAGACATGTTTCTTTAGACATGGTCCTTCCCAGTTAACGCCTAATGGTCTAAAGACAGTTTCTACTTGATGCAGGGAGCTGGCCATTGCTCTGAGGGAGGTGCTTTCAAACCTACCATCTATGAACCTGATTTAAAATAACCTTCTGCTTTACAGATCTATGCAGGAAGGTTATTTATTGTGGTTTATTGCCTTTGTAACATAGGCTTCCTGGGCAAGCATCTCCACTGCTCTCTGTGGACAACAGGAATAAAACTCAAACCTTCAAATGAAGCATGGTCTTTAACAACCTAATCACTATTGGAAACAATCATCTGCATTCAAGCAGAACCTGTTTCACCTTGTAAAGGGCAATACTCACATTATCATGTTGGTGGAAAGAAATGGAAAAAATTGATCAGGTTTATGAATAGTAGCTAAGTAAAGAAATACATTAATTAAATAAATAAGATGCCTTTGTATATGAGTACCTAGCAAATAATATGGTCTCCTAGATTCAAAGGCCAGAAGGAGCCATTGTGGTCATTTAATCTGATCTCCCCTACAACACAGGCCTCAGAACTTCCCCCAAATAATTTCTTTTGAATTAAAGCATATTTTTTTTAAAAAAAAATATTTATTTTAAAATATCCAGTGATAGAGAATCCACCACGACTTTTGGTAAATTGTTCCAATCATTAATTACCTCACTGTTAAAAATGTATACCTTATTTTCAGTCTGAATTTGTCTAACTTCAGTTTCCAGCCATTGGCTAAGGATACCTTCGCTTGCTAGACTGAAGAGCCCATTATCATATATTTGTTCGCTATGTAGGTATTTGTAGACTGTGATCAAGTCACTCCGTAACATTCTCATTGTTATGCAAAATAGATAGACTCAAGTTGCTCAGTCACCATAAGGAATGTTTCCTAATCCTTTAATCATTCTTTTCCCTGAATCCTCTCCAACATTTTTCTTGAATTGTGGATACCAGAACTGGACACCATATGGCAGAAGCAGTCCCACCAGCGACAAATACCATGTAAAATAACCTCTCTACTACTACTTGAGATTCCCTGCTTATGTATCCAAGGATTGCATTAGTCTCTTTGGCCTAGCTTCTGATATATATTAATTACTATCAACTTCCCCATTCTTCCATTTCATATCTAGTATTTTTTTATAGTTTCCTTCACTTCCTCTGTAAACCAGGTTAATTTTTTAACCAATATGGCATTCTTCCTCAATTGTGGGATTGTAACATTGTGTAGCTAGTAAAGTATTCTTAAGCAATTTCCAATTATCATTCCATTTTTCTGATTAAATTCTTCCTCCTAGATGGTTTTGCTTATAACTGGTTTCAACTTTATAAAATTGGCCTTTTTAAAGTACAAAGTATATGTATTACTGGTCTGGGTTTTCTGATGAACAGCATGTTTGGCTACTGACTGTACAGACTGGGTAACCTAGTGAGGAGGGCTTTAAACTAGATTCAACGGGGCAGGTGACCAAAGCCCACAGGTAAATAAAAAACATGGAGACCTGAGAGAAGGGTCAGAATCTGGTGGAAGCATGGCCTGTTATAGCAGAAATAAGGGAGAAACAAGACAGAACTGGGGTGGGGGAATCAAATCAGTATCTTAGATGTCTGTATACTAATGCGAGAAGTATGGGGAATAAGCAGGAAGAACTCAAAATGTTAGTAAATAAACACAACTATGACATAGTTGGCATCACGGAGACTTAGTAAGATAATATGCATGACTGGAATGTTGGTATAGAAGGATACAGCTTGCTCAGGAAGGACAGACAGGGAAAAAAGGGAGGAGGTATTGCCTTATATATTAAAAATATATACACTTGGACTGAAGTTGAGATAAAAATAAGAGACAGACTTATTGAAAGTCTCTGGGTAAGGATAAAAGGGGTAAAGAACCAGGGTGATGTCATGGTAGGGGTCTACTACAGACCACCAAACCAGGAAGAAGAGGTGGATAAGGCTTCTTTTTAAAACAACTAACAAAATCATCCTAAGCACAGGACTTGTTGGTGATGGGGGACTTCAACTATCCAGACATCTGTTGGGAAAATAACACAGCAGAGTACAGATTAGCCAACAAGTTCTTGGAAAGTATTGGAGACCATTTTTTTATTTCAGAAGATGGAGAAAGCTACTGGGGAGAGGCTGTTCTAAATTGATTTTGACCAATAGGGAGGAATTGGTTGAGAATTTGAAAGTAGAAGGCAACTTGGGTGAAAGTGATAATGAAATGGTAGAGTTCATGATTCTAAGGAATGGTAGGAGGGAGAACAGCACAATAAAGACAATGGATTTCAAGAAGGCAGACTTTAGCAAACTCAGGGAGTTGGTTGGTAAAATCCTATGGAAAGCAAGTCTAAGGGGAAAAACAATTGAAGACAGTTGGCAGTTTTTCAAAGAGACATTATTAAGGGCACAAGAGCAAACTATCACACTACGTAGGAAAGATAGGAAGTGTGGCAAGAGAACACCCTGGCTGAACAAGGATATCTTCAATGATCTAAAACTCAAAAAAGAGTCCCGCAAAAAGTGGAAACTCAGTCAAATTACAAAGGATGAATATAAACAAATAACACAAGTATGGATGGACAAAATTAGAAAAGCCAAGGGCACAAAATGAGATCAAACTAGCTAGGGACTGTAGAAGGGTTGGGCTGGATTCGTCCCTCTCCGGGGCGGTGGGGAACCAGACCGCCTTGCTACATCCATTGGGTTATTTCAGGGGGAACTAGCCTGGCTGTGGGGTTTCATGCCACAGCAATGGTAGAGACCAACAAACAGCTCTATTCCACAGACCCAGGCCCTAGTTCATGGCAGACCAGTCGAGAGTCTATGGCTCAAGCCTTTATGCAGTGGCTGAGCAAACAAATGAATTCAGGAGGCCCAGTCCCTGGCTCCAAAGGGCCTGGGGAAAGGGGGAGATGGCCACCCTCACATTGGGTGGCAGGGGGGATGCAGGCCCATTCACTCCACTGCATCCCAACTTGGGGCCCTAGCAGCGGCAGAAGACCTGCTGCTGCATCAGTGGGGATACTGGCTGCAACACACTGACATCAGCTCTGGGTGTGCTGCAGCCAGACTAGGGTTGGCTGCCCTCCGGCTACTTCCTACCTCTCCCTCTAGAGGTACCTGTGTCTGGACAGTGTCCTCCACAGAATCAAGCAGCATGGGCTCCTCAGGGTACCCCGCGAGTGGTAGGTTTGGCAGCTCCTCTGGGTAGCTTGCCACAGACAGGTTTAACAGCTTCCCTAGAGTCTGGTCGACATCAGGCCTCGGCTGGTCTGGCCAGTCCTCGGGTCAGTCGTGGACTGCAGAAGTCTCCCCGCCGGGAGCTAGGCCACAGGCGTCTGGCTTCTCCAGCGGCTGGGCCCCTAGTGAGGTCTGGGGTCAGGCTTTTGTACTTCCTGTCCTGCACCCTGACCTCTGCAGGGTGGGTGCAAGCTCCACTGGCTCTGCCCACTTTGGCATCAGGAGGGGCTCGTCCCTTTCTGGGGTAGCAGGAAGCCACATCGCCTCGCTACAGGGACATAAAAGGAAACAAGAAAACATTCTACAAATATATTAGAAGCAAGAGGAAGACCAAGAACAGAGTAGGCCCATTAATCAATTAGGGGGGAAAGACAATAACAGGAAATGTGGAAATGGCAGTGGTGCTTAATGAATTCTTTGTTTCAGTTTTCACCACGAAGGTTGGTGGCAAATGGATGTCTAACATAGGGAATGCCAGGGAAAATGAGGTCGGATCAGAGTCTAAAATAGGGAAAGAACAAATAAAAAATTACTTAGACAAGCTAGATGTCTTTAAATCACTAGGGCCTGATGAAATGCATCCTAGAATACCCAAGGAACTGACTGAGGAGATATCTGAATCATTAGCCATTATCTTTGAAAAGTCATGGAAGATGGGAGACATTTCAGAAGACTGGAAAAGGGCAAATATAGTGCCCATCTATAAAAAGGGAAATAAGGACAACCTGGGGAATTACAGACCAGTCAGCTTAACTTCTGTACCTGGAAAGATAATGGAGTAAATAATTAAGCAATCAATTTGCAAATACCTAAAAGATAATAAGGTGATAAATAACAGTTAGCATGGATTTGTCAAGAACAAATAGTGTCAAACCAACCCGATAGCTTTCTTTTACAGGGTAACAAGCCTTGTGGATAGAGGGGAAATGGTAGGTGTGGTATATCTTGACTTTAGTAAGGCTTTTGAGACTGTCTTGTACAACCTTCTCATAAACAAACTAGGGAAATACAACCTAGATGAAGCTACTACAAGGTGGGTGTAAAACTGGTTGGAAAACTGTTCCCTGAAAGTAGTTATCAGTGGTTTACAGTTAAGCTGGAAGGGCACAATGAGTGGGGTCCTGTAGGGATCAGTTCTGGGTCAAGTTCTGTTCAATATCTTCAATGATTTAGATAATGGCATAGAAAGTACACTTATAAAGTTTGCAGATAATACCAAGTTGGAAGGGGTTGCAAGTGCTGTGGAGAATAGGATTAAAATTCAAAATGATCTGGACAAATTGGAGAAATGATCTGAAATAAATAGGATGAAATCCAATAAGGACAAATACAAAGTACTCCACTTAGGAAGGAACAATGAATTGCACACATACAAAATGGGAAATGACTGCCTAGGAAGGAGTACTGTGGAAAGGGATCTGGGGGTCGTAGTGGATCACAAGCTAAATATGAGTCAATAGTGTAACGCTGTTGCAAAAAGAGCAAACATCATTCCAGGATGTATTAATAGGAGTATTGTAAGCAAGATACGAGAAGTAATTCTTCCACTCTACTCCACTCTGATTAGGCCTCAACTGGAGTTTTGTGTCCAATTCTGGGAGCCACATTTCAGGAAAGATGTGGAGAAAGTCCAGAGAAGAAGAACAAAAATAATTAAAGTTCTAGAAAACATGACCTGTGAGGGGAGATTGAAAAAATTGGTTTTGTTTAGTCTGGAGAAGAGATGACTGAGAAGGGACATGATAACAGTTTTCAAGTGCATAAAAGGTTGTTACAAGGAGGAGGGAGAAAAATTGTTCTTCTTAACCTCTGAGGCTAGGACAAGAAACAATGGGCTTAAACTGCAGCAAGGGCGGTTTAGGTTGGACATTAGGAAAAACTTCCTAGCTATCAGAGCGGTTAAGCACTGGAATAAATTACCTAGGGAGGTTGTGAAATCTCCATCATTGGGGATTTTTAAGAGCAAGTTGGACAAACACCTGTCAGGGATGGTCTAGATAATACATAGTCCTGCCTTGAGTTCAGGGGCCTGGACTAGATGATCTCTTGAGGTCCCTTCCAGTTCTATGATTCTATGTTTGCACATTATAAATGTGATCAAGTGATGATCAGTTGTACCTAAGCTACAATCAATTTTTAGTTGTGTGATCAGTTCCTCTTTTTCTGTCAAGATAAGATTCTCTCATGTTGGATGTGACACCTTTTGAGTTTTAGAGTCCATATTTCTATATGTAAATAAAACAGAATCCACAACATTACATACAGATGCAAAAATTGTCGCAACACCTATGGATCTGTCCAACAATCAGACTAGAGACAATATTCTGGAACCAACAAAGCTACAATAACACTGCCTACAACAGTCAAACTGTCAGCCAAAACTTGCTGATCCAATTTGCCTGTTACACATGTTTGCCCCAGGGCAAAAATGATGAGAGGATCACACACAAGTATTAAAAGAGGCTGACAAACATTTCATTAAGAAACCAAATGTGTATGGTAACACTGACATCACACTGACATCCACGCACAGAGATAAAAATTGAAGTAATAACATTTAGGAGGGTAAGATTTGTCACCTAGACATCTTTGTCCCTCTGTTCTGGTGTCAGGCAGCAAATGCTGCCTGACCAAGTGACAAAAGAGAATACTCTCACTTCATCCATCTAGGCAATGAGGGTGGAAGAGGGCAGGAAGAGTAATCCTTAATGATCCCTTTTAACAATCAGATTATGAAATTTGTTAACCAAAGCTCAGTCTTTCTCAAGTGCTAGCAATATGCAGATGAGACACAGTTCTGCTTATCTTCTGCCACATGACCTAACACTAACCACCAAGGTGGCTCACTGCTTGGACAAAATTGGCTGATGGATGAAGAACAACTGGATGAAGCTAAACCTGAACAAGACAGAGGTTATGCTTGTTGTCAGAGGAAAGCATTTTGAAGAGCTTGTAGCCATGGTGCAGTGTCCCTGAGTTGAAGGCATGCACCTACAACTGATCAATTCAGTCTGTATTTTGTAGTGCACTTGGATTCCTTACTGATACTAAGATCTGACACAGCAGCATCAATAAGAAATACGTTTGATTGTTTCCTGTTGGCTAGGATACTGCTCAAGCTGCTGAACGATGATCTGGCATCAGTTATTCATGCTTTCATTACATCTCCGCTGGACTACCTCAGTGCAATAAAACTGTGTGGGAAGCTTTCAGCACTTCGGAAACTCCAATGAATACAGAACAGCTCCTCAGTAAGATGGGCTATTCACAATTCTTTGACTTGCCTTCTTTACACAGGGCAACCTCTGTATATATTATAAAAACCCTACAAACAAGACATGACACTGCACATACTTCTCCCGGGGAGAGGAGAAGAGAACAAACCACATGACACTTAATGCTCTACTGAAAGAGGTTAGATATCATAGTGTTGAGCTTGATACAAGAACTTATCTAGAACATCAGGGTTGGAAGGGACCTCAGGAGATCATCTAGTCTAACCCCCTGCTCAGAACAGGACCAATCCTCAGACAGATTTTTGCCCCAGATCCCTAAATGGCCTTCAAGGATTGAACTCACAACGCTGGCTTTAGCAGGCCAATGCTCAAACCACTGAACTATCCCTCTCCCACAGAACAGAACAGAACAGCTAGCAAAAAGCAGGGACATGTTCTCCTGAAAGGTGCAAAGGACAGACTTCAATTGTTTTCCAAAGTCTCAGCTTTGACTGTAAAAAAAAAAATGTCTCTAGATGTTAAGGCTCTGGGGAGAGAGGGATAGCTCAGTGGTTCAAGCATTAGGCTACTAAACCCACGGTTGTAACTTCAATCCTTGCAAGGGCCAATTGGGGATTGGGCCTACTTTGAGCAGGAGGTTGGACTAGATGGTCTCCTGAGGTCCCTTCCAACCCTAATAATCCATGATTTATAAAAACCTTAAAAATGTGACTCAGGCGTAATTTACAGCTATGACCTCCTGAGTTTACAGGCAGCCTGGAATGAGAGGGTTCATTCATTTCAGTAGGTGCTTATTCAGATGCCTAAATCGCAGCAGCTAACAATTTAGCTTGTGAGACAAGAGAGGAAATAAGCTATTATGAGCTGCACAATCTACTCAAAGTGACAGATCATGTTGGATGCCCTTAAACAACCCATGGCAAGGATGAAAGATGGTGCAGCTGGAGGAGTTGTCCTGAAGTGTAGGCTCAACTTTCAAAAGTTTGAGAAATGCTACCTCATAAATCAACATCATATAGCATTCAACTCTATCATCTATGGTGCTAAATTCCACAGGTCAACAGTTTAGAGTGGGCATAATTTCCAGAATCATTGAGCCACTGCAGCTCCTACTGAAGATAAGGGTAAACTTTGGAGCTCAGAATCTCTTGGGGGAGAAGGGAGAAACCAGACACTGTGCAGGTTATATCAAATTGATTCATTTGACATTTACTAGTCAATTTTATCAAGTGCCACCTTCCCTCTTTTTTTTTATTATTATTTTTGGTAGATTGATGGTAACTACCACATCAAGCAAGGTATTAATGAAATTGAAAGATAAAGGATTAATGCTCTGCTGTTCTATGGCATTTACAGACTTGGCATGATACTTTCTTATACTCAGGGTGCTTCTGCTGTGATCTACCGCCTGCGGCTGGTTTAATTCTCCAACAATGAAGCTTTACTTCCATGATTAATGAACAAATTGCTATTTTCACAAGGGCTCATAAGACACTTAGTTGTTCCTCTCTGGTTATTTAGGGGGCCCTTAAGGCTTTCTTTGAGGACCTCATTATTTTCTATATGGCTTCAAAAAGAAATAAACAAAGCCCTAAAGGACGTTTATGTATACATAAAGCAGAGTGAGTTATCTCTCTAAAGGGAATGCGGAAGAACTGGTGAAGGAATCAGGAGGCATACAAGTAAAATTCTTAAATATTCCAAAATTACAAAGGGTCTAGGCATCCTTTCTGAATATTAATGTTGGAACAATATTAATAACATGCAGACGATTCTGCTCAATCATTAACATAGTCAGGATTAGAATTAATCTGCAGAACAGCTTATTTTATAAGCAAAAGGCAATGGACCAGGTCCTCTGCTGGGGTGAATCAGTGGAGCTAAGTGGAACCATGCAGATTTACACCAGCTGCAGACCTTGCCCAAAAAGGGTGCAAAGTCCAATGCATGCTCCCCACTGCCTGGACAGGTGAATGGTGATGTTGAGGAATTTCACTGCTTGTTGCTGCGGTGCTTTGCACTCAGGTGTCGTCTGCTGCTCCCCTTTCCCTATGTTTAGGAAACAAAAATCTGAATTTGCAAGCTGCACACAGATTGCTCCAATGTGAATCTGTGGGCCAGATCCTTGACTAGTGAAAGTGGATGCAGCTCCATTGAAGTAAACAGAGCTACACCAATTTATACTAGCTCAGGCTCTGGCTTACAATGTTTTCTTTATTATAGACTTTGAGCCCGTCCTTCTAATCTTCCTCAGTTGGGGCTATGACATTCATAGTATCATAGAATATTAGGGTTGGAAGAGACCTCAGGAGGTCATCAAGTCCAACCCCCTGCTCAAAGCAGGGCCCAACACCAACTAAACATTGTTAGCCCTTGCCCAGGTGTTTAGTGACAGAGGAAGGTGTCAGGAGAATCCTATCTTGAATGGTTCATATAAGGGCTGGGCAGGAAGTATAGTCACTGCACTCAGGGTCTGCTCCCTGGCTACCCTGATGGAGAGGGAGAGAATAGGTGGAACCGCAGATCTGCCTGCTGACCCTCACTCAGATCTAGCTGTCTGTGCAAGGGGCATTCCTTATAGGGCAGAAGCAGCATGTACATTTTCCCTGTCTACTGGGGAATTCCAGGAAGCGGAATGAAAAGGATGAATTACACTCTTAGGTGCTACAAATCCATGCCATCTCCAATGAAGGGCTATGTCTAAATAGTACAATCTACAACCCTTTTGTCCTCTATCACTTCCATAGTCTAATTTAGAGCCCAACCCTGCATGGTGCTGAGCATCTTCCACTCAGATGTATCAATTAAATCCAATCTCAGTTACACCCAAGGTAGGTGAAGGCAAAGGGAGCGCAAGGCACTTGCTACATGCTGGTTCAGAGTGGGCTATGAACCACACAGCAGAGTCCTGAATTGGAGCTTTTCCTGAAATAGGAAGGAGGCCACTTTCTGAATGGACCTGAAGGGAAGAGCATGTGTCCTGGCCACCTCTCTCCCAGGTGGGACTGGCTGGTACAGAAAAGTACACAGAAAGTTGGATGCTTCTGTAACTCAAGAGAGATTTACAGAGGTTCCGTGATTTGTTTTATTCATCACCAAAAGTCAGGAGCAACACTTTTCTGATGAGAAACAATTACTCAGGCTATTTAAGGGAAGCTTATGAGGAGCTCCAGAAGAAGTTACAATAGGAAATAGGATGGGGAGGAGGAATCTCAAAAGTTACAAAGTTTGTTTCTGCTTATTTTCCCCTTTTCAAGATTCACTATCTCTAAGAACTATGGAAATAAGAACAAGGTCAAGCAGATGGTGGTAACAATTTGTCCTGCTTGCATATGTAATCCACACACCTCCTAGGTGTGGTGTTCTGTCCTATCTAGTGGCACTGAGACTACTTAGAGAGAGATTAATGAGTCTACTCTACAGTCTTAGTTAAAAATCATGTGGTTTTTAGTTCATGCTGTAGAGGCTCATGTACTAAGCTTCAGAGGTCCCAGGTTGGATCATGCCCACTGATGATCAGGGTTCCTTGGTGTTACAAATGGGGGCTCAGCCAGGATTTCAACTGGGAAGTCTCTGAAGCTTCCTCAGTTTAGGGGAAGTATGTAACCCACACACCATGTTCTGTCCCATCTAGTGGCACTGAGACCGCTTAGAGAGAGAGAGATTAATGAGTCTGCTCTGCAGCCTTAGCTAAGAGGCATATGGGGATGTGTGAAATTAGTGTCTTAGAGCAAAGACTCAGATCTTAGAAGACTTAGTGAGGAAATCAGTGAAGACATCTCCTCAGTGTTTAGCACTGAAATTGAAGGCTGAATTAAGAAGTGGATGGAGAATAATTAGCAAGATATTATTAGGCTATTATAGCAATCAATTGCATTCACTCTGAATATGGCATTCAGGTTTGATCATTTCATCTTAAAAAAAGGAAGTACAGTAACAGAAATAAAATCAGTCCAGAGAAGGGCAACCAGAATGATTAGAGGTATGGGGAGGCTTCCATCAATAAGAGATTAAATAGACTAGATGGATTATTTCATTTGGAAAGAAGAGTAACAGAAGACATGATAAAGATATATAAAATAGTAGCAGAGAGAAGATCAGATTGGATCTCATATATACCCTGCCCCATGTTCCATTGAAGATCTAGGAGTTTAAATTGAAAGCAGGTGCAGATCAAGAGACTAAAGTTGTTTGGTGGTATGCAATTTGGTAGTTTGAAGGGAACTAATGTGCTGAAAACTTTCCCCTTTTAATTCAAAAACATTAAAATACTCTAAGTGCCATGAAAACATTTTTCTGGAAGACTCTCTCCATATTTTTGCAGGCTCACGTCTATATTCTGGTCTCAGCTGTTCATATCAATGCCAGCTCTAGAACCATATGACAATCAGTGGATTGATGTGTTTAACAGCCAATGTCAAACAGGAGAATAAATTGTAGATGGCGGCTGTCTGTCTTCAAACTTGAGTGAGGCACCTGGTCTCATGCAGAAGATTTTCTTTGTGATCACATCAAGTCAGAAACTTGGTTTTAAAAAATAAAGCTGAAGTTTGGTTGAAACTGATGGGATGGCTTGAGAGGAGCTCAATACACTCTTCCTCTATCTACCCCAGAGATGAAATTTAGAATGGATACTAAGATATACATTTATATACAACGTATAATTAACCTACCAGTGAGAAGCCTGCTGCTGCAGGATATTATTAGAGTTTAGTAAGATTTTTTTTTTTAAAGGATTGGACACGTATGAATAAGAAATAGCATCTGTATAGTCACTGTACATTAGTTAGGCTGAAGATTTTAAAGGGTATAATTCAATACTCTTGCTTCAGAGCATAAACTGAACACCCCATCTGTTGTCAGGAAGAGATTTTCCCATGCTACTGTACTGAATGTAATGCCAAGGACTTCTGTGTAGGGTGCTGTTACCAAATAAAAAAATCCTTCTCTTAACTTCTTGGCTATCAGTGTCTTTGTCTAAGAGGTTGAATATGATCATCTCTGATGACCTAAGGAGTTTCAGATTTATATTTTTAATTAGCTTAGGAAGGAAAAATAATTTGACCATAATCAAAAACCTCAGCTATCTATAATATACTTTCCTTGGTGAAGTTATCAAGTGAAACCTACGCACCTCTTGGCTGTGGTGCTATGTTCCCACTAGTGGCACTAAGACCACTTAGAGATTAATGAGTCTGCTACTGTGTTAGCTAAGGGTCATTTGGGTTTTAGTTCATGCAGTAGAGGCTCATGCATTTAGCTCTAGAGGTTCCCAAGTTTGATCTTATCTGCTGACAACTGGGGTCTATCAGTGTTGCAAGTGGGGGGTTTGTCTGGGATATCAGTTGGGAATTATCTGAAGCTCGGGACATGCTTCCTCAGCTAGGGGAAGTATGTAACCCACACACCTGGGTGTGGTGTTGTGTCCCCTCTAGTGGCACTGAGGCCACTTAGAGATTAATGAGTCTGCTACAGTCTTTCATAAGTGCCATATGGTTTTTAGCTCATGTAGTAGAGGCTCATGCATTTAGGTCCCAAGATCCCAGGTTTGATCCCCCTGCCGACAACAAGGGTCTGTTGGTGTTACACAAAGAACCAAGTGAGAGCCCAGTATCGGGGTACAAACTATCCACAAATCTTTTCTAGTGCTTTTCTAAAAGCATTCAGCTCCTCTCACAAATATTGAGTGTCAGCTGGGTGTAATGCAATGCTTCCAGCAGTGTGCATGATGGACCTGGCCTGCACAATATGATGGGCCCAATTCTCCACTGCCTTGCACCTTGTGTAGTCAATTACACCTCTGCAAAAGGAGTGTAAAGTGGGGGTAAAATTGCCATATAAGAATGTTTCCAGTTCACACCCACTTAATACAGGCATATAGGCAGAAAGGCAGTACTGAAAATCTGGGATAGTCTGGTGCAGGCTTTCCCCAACTAAAGAGTGTTCCTTTTTTAATAAGTACTCAGGGGAGGATGTCCTTGATCCTGTGTCTTCCAGGTAAGTACTTTACTCACCAGGCTATATCATCACACTCCTGTATGTTCCCTAGCCCACTTGCTAGTCATTGTCATTATAAATTATTGACTTGTTCCAGCCATTTTGTGACTCTAATCCTCCCTTTGCTTTTTAATTAAAATGCAAAATTCTGAATCATTTTGACATTTCCAAAATAGTTTGGGGTTGTTTTTTTTTTTTTTGGTTTGGTCAAAACTATTTGGCAAACAACACTAAATTCGTGAACAGTTCTGGGTCAAGGTAAATTGCCTTTTTTGGTGAATAGAACATTAACTGTATAATTTTTGCCCATGTCTAATCTTCACATTAGGTTCTATCTAGTCTTTCCTGTGGCAATTCTTCCACTTAAGTTACAGGGGTTTTGCCTGACTACTGATCAAGCTCGCGAGTGAAAAGTTACCTCTAACCAACCAGAACACAAAGCTGATCCTGAACTAAAAGAGCAACCAGCAAATATGCAAACCACACAGTAATAACAAATACTTTGTACGTATCTGCCCCACCAAGCTTATAACAACTGTATCAACTCCTATAGTATCAATATCTTAGTATAGCACTTCTGACACCAGATCTCAAGGCACTTTAAAATTAACAATGGTTATTTTTACCTTTAATATCATATACAATTATTGTAGTAATCAGAATTGAGAATGACTGCTGTATGATACTGAATGGATAGTCCCTGTCCTGATTAATTTTATGTTAAGTCAAACATTAGTGAATTAAGCCTGTGAGGTAGGTATCATCTCTATTTTGCAGGAGAGGAAACAGAGGTATAGAGCAGTTAGGTGAGCTATCCAATACCAGGCAGGAAGTCTGTGGCGCAGCTGAGAATAGAAGCCATATGACTTCCCCCCTTTTGCTTTAATCCTAAGAACAAACAAATACCAACATTATCCCATGTGATGATAATTTCACTGGATCAGCTAGCCCAGGGGTACACGTTACCATGTGGAACTAAATGCTAGCCAGATTTTACTATTAACTGTGATGTCTGATGAAAGGAGTGGTTACTTAACAAGTCTCACATTTGATGCCTTTTTAATATAACACTCTGGGATACAAAGCAAATTTTCTACTACACAAATTCACTGGCATGCCATATGAGTTCAGCACCTGAGAAACACCAGATATCCTGTGGGGGAGGTTATAATAGATACTTTCCCCCTTTGCATAATTTATAGTGTTTTAAGGGGGGAGGAGTTAGAGAGCATTTGAGCAAGCAAGGCACACTGCCTTTCACTTGTGTACTGTTACCCTTTTGCTGCTGGCATGTCAATGCAGCAGAGCAATTGCTTCTGGTTTATTAAATAAGGCCTTGCACTGATTTAGCTACAACTGTGTAATTCTTTCTATGGATAAGGGATGGTTTCCCTTTGCCAATATTTGATTGCTACATTTATCTACACATTTGCTTAACTTTGCAGCAGGGTGCTCTGTGTGTTCTATTTTCCTTTTTTTGAGTAAGGATCACAATATGAATGTATCTCATCTCATGCTACAAGAAAAAATCTGTAATCTAGTTAGTTCATGCACACTTTTAAAGAAACAGGCACATCACTTTTGAAGCGAGTCATGCATCTTGGAGTGGAGCCCTAACAAAAAATACATATATCTTTCAAAAGCACTGCCACATATTCCTCTCCTCCAGCTGTGTTCCATTTTGCACAGACAGTGGAGATGTTAAACCATTGTAATCAAAAAGCACTCATTTCTGGCCAAGGTAATCATTTAAAAAAACAAACTGGAAGGGCACCTTGCCATGAAGCATGCAGCATAGAGAACAAACTGAAGTATGCTGATCTTAAAGAAAACTTTGGACAATATTCCATTTAGAAATCAGTCTGCTTATAATATTAACTGTGTTTGCATAATCCCTTTCATGCAAAGATTTGACAAAGGGCTATTAATTAGAGCCTCAAGTCAGCCTGGTAAAGCAGGTATTGTACAAATGGGCATAATGAGGCACAGAAAGGTAAATTGATTTTGGGCAAGTGTAAAGACCTGGGGCCAAATTCAGATCGCTTTTATTAGTGTAAATCCAGAACATTGATTCAATGGAGTTGATCTAGATTTTAGCAGTGCTAGTCTCCAAGAGTCGCAATTCCCAGTTCCGTTCTCTAAACAATAGGGATAACACTGTTTTTCTCACTGCATCCTATATCTAGTGGGGCAAATCTGCTCTCCTTCACAGTTGTGCATATCTAGCGTATGCAGCTTAAAATCAATTTTTTTCCTATGGATTTAGGCCATGTAACCAAGATCAGATTTAGGCTCCTTATCAGGTGATCTATTGTTCACACCTTCCGAAGAAAACAAGAGACTAGATGCAGATTTTACATAAGCCCGTGCTAAGCTTGGCATCTGGCCCAATAACTTTGCTTTTTGAGAGTTCATCCACTGCTATTACTGCTCACCTTAGTTATAAACCTGTACCTTTGTCATCATGCACACCCAGAAAGGTAATGAAACCATACTGCCATGGTGCCCATATATAAACAGCACAAGTAGCACATTTCCAAGCATGCTAGTTCAGTGGGACTCAGGGTAATTTGGATGCTGTTCTGGCTCCATAGTACAGGCATCACCAATGCCAGTTAATATTTCCATCAATTTTCTGGCGGAAAGAGGTTTCCAAAGACAGCTTCTGTTTCTAATTAGTTCGGGTCCACTCGGGAAGTTCTGCTTTGAAGCCAGTGACATGATATGGCCCAATGTGACTGCAACAGATTGGAGGTGAGAGGTGGGCTGGAAGAATGTGCCTTAATTGACCCACCCCCTTTAACCTGCACACGCCAGGCTGCAGAATGAAGCCGATGCATTAGGAGAGTCATCTACCATGGCATGTATATGGAGACGTCCTTGGAGAGATGGTCTCTCAGGCAGGAACAATCTCAAGTATTTCTCGCAGGGTGATGCAGTTCTGCACAGATCCTATGGAGTGGAATGTCGTCACATTCATGCTCTAGCTCTCAACATGCAGGTCGGTGTGGAATATGATTGTGGAGAGTGTTTATGGAAGGAGGCAGGATTCTGAAGAAACAACACAGGCCTCAGGTCTAAACACAGCTACATAATTTTTTTTGTTGGTTGTCTCATTTTGCCCATTAACTTAGATGTAGAAGTTCTGTGATTTTCCTTGTCGGCTGTTTCTCAATTTTTCCCCCGATGTTAGCCATTCCCAGTTTATTTTTAATGGGCTTTTCTATTGTGGGAAGCTGTAGCGACTTGATTTTTATATTTTCTGATCTCTTGCATTCAGATTTCCCAATTCCATGTTACTGGTGTGCCCTGTCTATAGTGTGAAGAAATGGTTAGAAGCTGGAAGTCAGGATGATACCTAGGCCCTAGTTCTGGGAAACATTCTAGCCCTTTAATGCCTCACTGATAACATAAAGGAGATAGAACTCTGAAGTCTCTCTCTCTGAAGAGTCCCCAGATAAAGAGTTCCTCAGTGTGTCTTAATGCTGGTAAATCAGCTCACCTCAGACCCTGACAAAAATGTGGCATGGGAGTCAGAGGCAGGACAATATGCAGCCAGAGTTTCATTCTGTGCCAGAGTAGGGTCCATAACTTAGAGAAACCCTTTAGACCCTTTGAAATCGTGCTAGGGATGGGCCCAGAATTTGGAGGTCACAAAGGTGACAAGCCACTATCTTGGGGTGCACCTCTTGAGCTGTACTACTCAGGATGCCCTACTGATTTTTAATTGATTTTCTTAATATTAAATCTTTGATAAATTATAATTAATCTGTATCTGCTACTGACTTGCTACCTAACCCAGGCAAGTATATGACAGATGCCAGACACATCACACAATGCACAAGCAGAAAATGCTCACACACCACAATCATGGGCATGGTATAAGAATGTCAATACCTCTGTGCTTCATTTTAGTCCTTTGTAAAATAGTTTTAATAACACTTGCCTCACAGCCCTGTTGTGAGGCACATTTAAGGTTTTCAAATTCCATCGAGATCCATAGATACTACAGAAATACAAATTGCACATATTATCCACGTGGAATGGTGGTACTCTCTTTTGGTTTACTAGAAGTGCGTAAGTTTAACTCTCTTGTACATTGTTCTGACATCTGGTTGCATTAATGTTCACTTTTCAGAGTGTTCCCTGATTCCTGCTGCATATCTATGCAGTCCGAACAAACAATAAGACGGAAAAGATTAGACATATAACAAATACAGTTCTACTAAGGCATTCCCTTACATCAGATACTTAATTTAGATAGCACTCATTGTACTGTTCAGTCACCAGCCCCACATGCTGAAACAGATGGACAACACAGATGAGGTTATTGTTGGTCCCCATGGAAACCAAAGTTCACATGGCAAGTTGCCTTTGGACTTGATCTTGCAACATTACTCCTTCAGTTTAAAGGGACAGATGCCTTAGAAAGCAGCTAGCATCATCTTCTTCCTACCTTGATATATGCCAATGTAGACTCATGGAGGCTCAACTCCTTGAAAGTCGATGGATTCTCTGAAAAGGAGGAAGGTGTTAACATGTTATATTGATTCTTTCCTCTTCCTGCATAATCAGAGCCTATCTGGGCTTTCTTTCTTCTGTGCTTGCCTCCAAGTTGTGGATGGAAGGGAACCATGTAGGTCATTGTGTAATGTAATTCTGAGATGAAAAGTGGAGTTCTACATCCATGAAATCTCATTGTGTCATCTTCAAAACACCATATGCATGTCATCCAAGCTATATCTGAAGAAAAAAGAGCTTTTATCTCACATAACTGGGCTGGTCTTGTTTCCAGCTATGATATGCAAATTTGTCTCACAGCTGGTTGTTCCTACCGCCTGTGCATGATGTAGACACTGAGGTCACTTGCACCAGTTTACATTGACTTCCCCTGTACACTAATGTAAATAAGATCAGAATCAGGCCCTCGTACTGTCTTGTAGACTATGTACACATTCATTTCAATAAAAATTGGCTTTGTTGGTGCTTCACAGATATGTGCAGACTTCTAAATTACATTTTTTGATAAATTATTATTAATCTTCCAAAGGTGGCAAGAGGACTCAACTAAGATTATGGCCCCAATGTATTAGATGCTGTACATAGTAAGATACAGTCCCTGACCTGAACAACTTACATTCTAAATAGGCAAGGCAGACAAAGGGTAGGAGGAGAGCTACAATGACAAGAAGAAGATTGGGAATTGAGCCACAGAAGAGTTAAATGGCTTGCCTACAGAAGCCTATCACAGAGCAGGTAGTGAACCCTGGGTCTTTGAGTCCCCATGCAGTAACTTAACCAAAGAACCATCCTTCCTTCTAATCAGTACACATCTGGGGTTTTTTTGTTCTCGGTTTCCAATTACGAAATATGTGCTTACATATAGAGTGAAAGTTTCTGCTCACACATCAGGTAAAAAAAATCAGGGTATTGCTGGAAAGTAGAGCACCACTAATAAAAACACCCAGATTTGGGGGAGAATCTGAATAGGTAATTGTATAGCTTTAAGATATTTATTTTATCACATCATATTGCAACATGTCTTCAGCATATATAGGTGTGTGTGAAAACATTTAGTGAACTGGCATACCGTTTTTAAGGGATAGAGACACAGTATTGCCAACTTCAAACATTCAAAAATCATGAATCAGCTCCCTCAAAACAGGAGACTGGTTTGAAAATCATGGGATTTTAAAAAATAGTGAATTTGAGTTATTATTTGTGTTCTGATTTTAAGTTTCACATTTTCAAGATTTTTTTCTTAACCACAGAGGCCAGTAAATTGTTATAAAAAAAATTGAAAACAGAGATTCTCATGTCATCACTTGACTCCAAGAGAGGGGCCTTTAAGAAAAGCACCACATCTCGAGATCTGGAAACACTTGGAATAATCAGTAGAAATAGATGAATATGGCATAAGTAATATTTGCCAGGATTGCATTCATTCCTGTGAAAACCATAAATTTTCTTGCACTGTACATATAATCCCACAAAATTTTGCATGAGAAAGAACATTATGAATAATCAAACAGCTATGTAACAACATGACCATTCACGTCAGACATGTTTGGCAAATAGGACAGCAGAAGCAATCCTATGAGATTTAGGTGGCTAATTACACAGCATAAATATTGAATTACGAATGCTCAACATTCAGAACAATGATCATATCAAACAACTGATGGCCAACTGACCAGCTAAATACTTTTGCATAAATCACTGTCAGTGCAGCTGGTCAAGAATGCTCTCATTTTAAAATGTTTACACAGAACACAAAAAAGTCATGAGATTTTTTTCTGATTCCCCCCACCACCTATTTTTTGATCTACACTAATTTTGAATAACAAACGTGTAAAAAAATGAAGTCTCATAATGTATTACTCTCATGCCAGAAAGGAGACTACAGTCACTGGATACATATTTTTTGCTGTGAATAATTCATCCTATTCTCATACTCATATTGTAAATATATTTAAATAAAAAAATCTGACATAGCTGATGGAGAAAAGTTGGGAAATCTTTTAATTCTTTTTTTTTAAAACAAAAAACTTTCAGGCAGATAATAGCAACTGACCTGATATTATTGCTGAATATTAATAAAAGGACACTGCATGTTCGCATGGCACTTCACTGGTAAAGAATAGGTGAGGTCCCTAGATTCTGTCTACCAGCTGTATTTATGAAGACCTAGCACTGTGGGTTTAAGCTAAATATAAATTATGGGTAGGCCTTTTGGTCGTCCTCTGTACAAGGGAGAATGTCATTTTTTATAGTAGGAACACATTTTAATCTATGCAGACAACACAATGAGTAAAGTTATTACCAAGGCAGGGAAAATGAGTAAGTAGATGAAACAAGGGGACAGAAAGGCAACCTTAGGATATTTTTTGTTTTGATCTGCATGTCCACTTTTGTGTTTTGATTTGCATGTGTTACTACCACTATCTTGGCCCACATCTGGGATTGATCCAGGGACCTCCAGAGCTAAAAAAGTATGTTTCAAACTCTTGAGCTGAAGAGCCAAGCTCACTAGTAAAAAAGCTTTAGCAGACTCACATTCTCTATGGACCAGACAGCGAGACGGACGTGATGGACACTGAGCAATGGGTTATACACACACCAGTCAGTTGAATTGTCATGCTTTGTTCACTTTCATCCTGTAATGGGCTATATCTTGTGTAGTAATCCTAGCGTGATTCAGACTGGCTGAGCAGAAAGGCAGTGGGGAGTGTCTCCAATAAGCCTGGTGGTAGAATAATACGTGGAAGTTTTGAGAAGGGACTTAAAGAATAAGAGTGAGGTCACTAAGCCAACCAGAAAAGGAAGCTGCTCAAAGGTAAGAGAGCCTTGAAATGCAAGTAGGTGAAATAAAGAGTGGGAACATGAGAGTGAGGGAATCTAGCTGCGGGAACATGGTACATGGTGAGGGTTTGGTAAGATAATGTACTTGTCTTTACTACTGGGGTAAAATCGACCTTACTTACACTACTCCAGCTATGTGACTTCACTGCGCTGTGATGACAGGAGATGCTCTCCCATCAACTTACCTTACTCTTCTGGGGGAGCTGGAGTACCGGGGTCGACTGGAGAGCGCTCTGCCATCAATTTAGCGGGTCTTCACAGCAGTGTCGATCTCCCTGATACTGTAGACAAGCCCTACGACACAGTTATATAGTCACTCTATACCAGTGGTTCTCAAACTTTTGTGCTGGTGACCCCTTTCCCACAGCAAGCCTCTGCATTTGACCCCTCTCCTTATAAATTAAAAGGATTTTTTTATTATATTTAACACCATTATAAATGCTGGAGGTGAAGCAGGGTTTGGGATGGAGGCTGACAGCTCATGAGTCCCCATGTAATAACCTCACAACCCCTTGAGGGATCCCAACCCCCAGTTTGAGAACCCCATGCACTATACATATCAGTGACTAATTGAACTCTCTCTTAACTTCATTGATATCAAATTGCCATTAAAATTCACTGTATTGAGCCACATCACTTTCTTTCTTGTAGAATCTACCATACAGTCTCAATTGCCACTTATCACTGGAATTATTAGAGCATATTTTACCGATGATTAAATAGAAAATTGTCTGTCAGAGGATTCTCCTACTGATGAAAGTCTGAGCCTGTTCATATAAATAATGTATATATATATACATACACACACACACACACACACACACACACACTATATATATATATTATATATAAAAAAAACACATTAAAGTATATTTGATCTACATGTAATGTATCTTACGTTCCACATTATACTGAAGAGGCCTTTGTAATTGTTTCAGGTTGACCAAAAGGTTTCATTTCATTTTCAACTTTTAAACATTGTACATAATTCAGAATATAAAATAAATTTGGAAGTGAAAAATCCTTTAAAAAATCCATAAAAACCAAATTGAAATATTCTGTTCCAGTAAGGTAAAAATATCAAGCTTATCAATACACTTCATTTTGATTTGTTTCCCAAATGAAATTTCATCCAAACTGACACAATCCCACAGAAAGTTTCAATTTAAATGAAATGATACTTTTCCAATGGAAAATTCTGTAGGAATTGTTTGACCAATTGTGCTAAGTAGTACCACCGACATTATTATAGTCTGGAGCTGTATATTTCTAAGGAGTAGTTAGTGTAAAACTTACTCTTCAATGATTTACCATCTTCCTGTTAATATGCAATATGTTACTGATTTCCGTATCTGCTCCCAGTACATGCATACAATTATATTTGTATTTTAAAACATATGTATTTAAATCAAGAGGGATTTGATTTCTCCCACTACAGAACATGTCAAAAGGAATATATTTGTCATCACAGCATTGTATATGAAACACATGCATTGTGCTTTGAAACCAGGACTATAAACATAGGGCCAAAGCTTGCACCTATTCAAGTCAAGGAAAGTTATGCCATTTACTTTAATGGGAGCAGGAATAGGTCCTCAGAATGCAACTAAGGGCTCATTCAAAGTCCACTCAAGTCAGTGGAATGACTCCCATTAACTTCAATGGGTTTCAGTACAAGCCATTACACAAAGGAGTAGGAAGAGGAATTAGGAAGGATTTAGGAATTAGACAGGGAACATTTCACCTTTAGGTCATTGTTAATGTTAGGTAATTGAGAATGTCAAAACTGAACAGACATTACTTTCTTCTAGCAAATGGCAGTTCACTGATCTGTGTGAAATAAGCAAGTGGACAGAAATCCACCCCTGTGTGGAGAGCCCACACAACGCTTAAGTCTTCAAAAATAGGGCTTAAGTAGTGCATAGCTAGAGGTTTCTAGCTCTTCATGATTTTAGAATGTTTTGGGTTGGCAATACCAGTAATGCATTGTTATCTGAGAAACAGTATATGATCCTGTAAAGGCTGAGGTGAAATCAAGGCTTCATTGAAGACTGTGGGAGTTTGCCATTGGATTTAAACAAGATCAGGATTTCACCTTTAGTATGATTTACTGTATACCTTTGGGCTGAGGAATTCTTACACATGCAGCCTTAATTTTGGCATCTACTGCTTTTTGATGGAATTATTACATGGAAAGATACAGTGACAAAGTGAAAAGGTACAGCAATATATAGAATTACTTGTTACTCTGTACAATGAACTAGTTTCTTACTTGCTAGTGCATTTCTTCTAAGTGACAAACAGGAAAGATTGGCAGATTCAAATTAGAGGTTAAACAAAGGGTAGCTAAGAAGAACAAGAAACAAATACCCTTGTTTAAAAATAGAATTAGATTGAAGCTAGCAGCCTGAGGAAATTGACATGAAGCAGATTTATAAGAAAATTGGGAAGGTTCTTTTATTACAGTTTAAAACAGAAGAAATGAAAAAAGTACCTGCTTTACAAGATTCCAGCTCTGCCTTCAGCCATGCAGAAAAGCTAGTGGTATCAAACCAATAAAGATTAAAATGAAACTCGAAGGCAAACAGAGACGATCCATTCCACCATCTCTTTTTCTGTGTTCATCTTATAACAATGCAAATGTACAGAGCTTTATTGGATGTATTCTTTCCCTGCAAGATGACCAGTTAAAAGGTTAATGTGTATTAAGATTTTAAAATTAAAGCAGAAACTAAACAGCTTTTTTGTTACAATTAACTTTAAGGATTTGATTATTCAAGTTAACTTTCCACACTGTTTCAACTTCTTCTTTCATTTTCAAGCCACTTGTGATTGAACGCTGACATCTGAGAAGAGAATGGAGAAAGACAGTGCATTGCTGAATATGAGAAGATATTCACAGAAAACCCTCAAACAAACAGTCACCTTAGCAGGATAAATTGAAATGTTTCTGGTATATGATGTGGTTTCACAATCTAGAGCTATCTGATCTGCTAGACCAGATCATACCATTGATCCATCTAGGCGGATGTATTGTCCCTGCAGTGTCTGTGCTAACTGATGCTTTAATAGAATTTGAATTTCCTTTATAATGCACCTAGTCAATTGTGCAATGCTGAAGAATGTGGGATGGGGTGTTTTGAGTTTCAGTTCTTACACACCAGTGTAGATTAGGGGGATCAGGCATTTTAGAAAGACCTAGAGACAGCTTTGGGTTGGCACATGTTAGTTGAGCCCATTCATCCCTTGGATGGCAAATATTAATGATGAAATATTGGGTTTCTTGTTGTAGAAGGCTGTTAATTCTTAAGTGGGGACAGAGTATTGGTTTCACTCAGATGGGTGTTTGTTAGACCATAGCTCAATATATTATCTCTTAAGATTAATAGTTTTTAGTGCTGGCCAGAAAATTGAATTCTAGAGGAAAAAAAATTGCCTTTGAGTAACAAATTTTTCCAGATTTCTGACAAAAATCCCCCCCAAATTGGAGGAAAGCAGAACCTTTCTATAAAAAAAATTGTTTAGTCAAAAATCCAATATTCAGACACAAAAAAAGCTTATAGAAAAATTTTGACCAGCCCTAGCAATTTCATTGTTGCCCTTTGTCTAACTTTCCCTTTCTGAGAGAGGTTATTGAGATGGTAGAAAAGTCACTTTGGCAAAACCCAGAGCGTATGGTCCTCCACCCATCTCAGTCTAGTTTGGGGTCCACGTATGGCTTAAAGACAGCACAAGTCTTAGTGACTATTGATCTCCTAACAATGGATAACAGTCAGATGGCCTGATCCTTTTGTTTTGTAAATCATGCTGTCAGCACCTGTGTTATGGATGACTGTATATGATTGATTACTTGACTGCACAGACTGGCAGGAACAGGCAGGATGGCTCTTAAGTGGCTCCCTGCTTAAAAGTTCTCTCTGGCATGGTCCTGTAGGGTTCCTTTCTATCTGTCCAGGTCAGATACTAAGGCAGTTTGGGCTGAATTGTATCAATGTGCTAGTGCCACACAATCCTAAATTGCATTTTCATTGACACAGACAGTGTAGTATCAAAGCTTTCCCAATGCATGTCTGGGACCTGAACAGGAGCCAGCTGGCTGAAGATTATTTTTTGTAAGACGTTTGGTTGGGGAAAGCAGGGTGGAGTATGGCAGGGATGGTGTTTGCTCCCATAACTGAGAATTTTACCCATGGTCACTTTTGGAGTACTTTTAGGTTTCCATTTGATCTTGGAGTCTTAGGTGGCTTTGAGGTCCAAAAGTGCCTTTGAACTCATCTGTTTTTCCAGTTGTTGTGGAACTGTCACCCACCATTTTGTGGCCTTAAGAACAGATAATCCTCATGCACAAAATCTGTAGCTACCCTTGAAGACTGCTTAGAAGCTGCCAAATGCAGTGCCCTTGCAGCTAAGCACAACTGGCCAGAGGTAGCACATTACACTAATCCTCCATCTATGCCACTGGTTTCCTACCTACTTCTGGGTTCAGTTTCCTAAGAAACAAAATACTTGTCATACTAAGGAGAAACTCTTATCCCATTATATATTAATAGAACTTAAATAGCAACAAAGCTATATATCCTGCCAAATATAAACCTGAAAAATTGATGGAATAATGCAGAAGTTCATCTAACCACTCATGTAATTGCTTTTTCCTCCCACGGCTATTAACACTAAATCAAACACCAGAGATCAAAGTACATACGGTTTGGTTCCTCCAACTGCCTTTGTATCTTGGCTTAATTGCTGCCCATCTTCCTATGACACAGATACGTACTTATCTATTAATAATGGTCCTTTTTTTGCTAGAAAGGTAAAAGGAATAGCTAGCCCCAAACCTGACGCCCACAACACAGATATTGGTTGAACCCAATGGGACACCTAAAATTGGGTATTACCACCTCCTTACTATCTTGCACTATGTGAGGAAGAACAGCATGAATGGACCTAAACTGAATTTTTATAGCTGTTAGGACAATACCGTATAGGTCATGTACAGCATTTGTTTCAAAGGCTGTTTGAATTAGAAAGGTAACCTTTCTACTTTGTATTGAATGTGAAAGTATCATTTATTTTATATTCATTTTTTTTATACTGCATTTTTTAAAAAAAAGTTAGTGAATCTGCTAAAAAGCTTAAAGAAAATATAACATTACATAAACAAAAATTGCATATTAAGGATAAGGATTTCATACTCTTTCCCTGGATCTACTAAACATTGTGACTAGATACAAAAACTTTGTCAAAGCCATTTTCATGGAGCTAAAAGGAACTGCAGTGAATTTTTGTTGGAACTAAATCAGCCAAGGTGATTATTCTGTATCTGCAATGCAGAAAGGCTGGTTAATAACACTGGCAAGATACATTTCTTCATGTGCAATAGTTTTTACAGTAAATACGATTTCACATTGCATTAGCCAGAATTTTCAAACATATTCCGAATAGTTCATAAGTAAAAGACTAACATGCTTAAAAGGGCAAAGAGTTCTGTGGTTAGTCTATAAGGTGCCACAGAACTCTTTGCCGCTTTTACAGATCCAGACTAACACAGTTACCCCTCTGATGCTTAAAAAGGATTCCTTGCAAAACTTAATGCCACTGAATGAGCAATTATGTGCTTTCCTACCAGCTATTGGTAATTACTTTAGGAAGGCCAGAATAATATAAACGTAATGCACTGCTCTGTACTCTAATAGCATTGAGTCTTTACGCCAAAAAAGAAAGGCAACAATTATATGTTGTTCTAAAAGGTAAATATTTTTCTAACTGTTTTCCTTGTAGAGATAATCTAAATCAATATCAACAAGGGTTTGAATCCTATAGAAATCAAAAGGGCTCTCCCCTATGTGGAGTCCCTTGTAGGATAAGAAATTTTTAAAGGGACCTGAATTGACCAAACATCATGGTTTTCCCAGAAGTATCCCTTCCTGGACTGTCCCAGCCAATTGCAATGAAACTGGGGTTTTGTCCTCAATTTTGATATGTATCCAGCACCCCAACCTAGTTACCAAAATCCTCCTAACCTCCTCGTGCCCCCCAACCCATGCCAACTCTGTTCCATATGACACTCCTCCTGATACCAAAACTTTCACACTACTCTGTTCCTGGTGATATTAGCAATGTTGTCCTAACTTTCTGATTTTAAAACATGGTCACCCAGCCTGGCTCTGCTAGTAAAGCTCTGAATTCCTTTCCTGTATATAAGTTGCTTCCTTTCTTGTCCCCAAACTTTAGTCTGGAACACCTGATTCTACTACTATACATGCCTTCCAGTCACTTGAGTCTCATTTTTTACAGTTCCATTGAGCATGCTACATAAACCATGATTTATTGCCTGGAATATATGACTGGGGGAGGGAGGAAATAGGTTACTATAATGAAGTTACACATTAATTCAGGTTTGTCATCCACACATTTTGTTTTTACTCGATACCTATTCTAAGCAGCTTAACATTATGTGTCCTCCTACTTTTTATCTTTATCCTGTTAACTACATTCCATGCTTTCACCCAATTGCTCAGTACCTAGTTCTCAGCCGATTTGCTAATCGCTCAGTCAGTTATCCACCTTCTCAATGACTGCCCCCCACCTCATAATCTGTTACCATCTCCAAAATACAGCTCTCACAATTTTAATTTGCTTTCATTAGCTCTGGCTGCTGTTATTGTTGAATCTAAATGGTCCCACAATTGTGACCAAAATTTATTTCTTTCCTTTTCCCCCTATATTCTTTCAAATCTAAAAATAGGGCAGGCAGGACAGAGGGATGTGTTGCTCTCTTTTCCCTCTTCCTATTCTCTTTCATTTGTTTTTAAAACATACCTGCCTCTGACTGCTCTCTGCACCTGGAGCCATCTGTTTGGAGTAGGAATTCAAAATGGAGGGCAAAGTATTTCTATCCCCTCAGAGGAATTATGCTAATTAAGATAGGGGTCCTCGACACGCAGCTCTAGGTCCAAAAACCAAGGGCAGCTAGGCCTTGATTTAGGAATGCACACATTTAAATGGAAGCTTTGTTGAAATGGGGGATAAAGAAGGGTGGCTTTTGTGACTGAGGTACAAGACTAGAACTCAAAACATCTGGGTTTAAGTGCTGGCTTTGCTACAGGATTCCTGTGTGACTTTAGGCAAATTATTTAATCTGCTATGCATCAGTTCTCCATCTACAAAGATGGGCATAATAATATTTCTCATCTATTTAGATTGCACACCTTTAGGAGGCAGATATTGTTACTTGCTATGTGTACTTGCTCGCACAACAGGGTCATGGTTGCGCGGTGGTAAGTGCTACTGTAATACAAATAATACTTAAACTGCTTACCTGAAACTGGTCATGGCTATTGCTCTTATTGTGTGTGTGCCCTGTTAGAAGTGGGGGACATTTATTCTTTATGTGACTTATCTATGAACAGATTTTATTTTAATGAATTTGTGTATTTGATACAAGCCAGTGCTAACACTGGTGCTAACAGTTTTTCACCATTTGGGATATTTGTGCCAAAGGGTGAAATGTTTTTAGAATCATAGAGCCATGGGATTAAAAGGGACCGCAAGAGTTATCTAGTTTAACCCCTGACAAGATGCAGGATTTGTTGTGACTAAACCATCCGAAAGAGATTGCTATCCAGTCTCTTTGAAAACCTCCAGTGAAGGCGATTCTATGACTTCGCTATGCATTTGTTTCATTGTCCTACTGTTCTTAACAGTTAGGAAGTTTTTCCTGAGACTTAATCTAAATTTGCTGCGCTGTAGTTTGAGCCCATTGCCTCTCGTCCTGTTCTCCGTTGTAAGAGAACATATTCTCCCTTTTTTTATGGCAGACTTTCCAGTATTTGAAAACCCTTGAGTTCCTCTTTTCCACACTAAACATACCCAGCTCCTCCAGCCTTTGCTCATATGACTTGCATTCCATCCTTTTGCTCATCTTTCTCACTTGCCTTTGGATTGGACATCGTACTGCAGCTGAGGCCTAATCAGCACCAAGTAGAGTGGTACTATCACCTCCCTATTAATGTAACCCAGAATTGTATTTGCTTTTTTTGCAACAGAATCGCAATGTTGACTCTTGTTGAGGTTTGATCCACCATAAGCTCCTTCTCAGCAGTGCTGCTGCCAAGCCAGTTATCCCCCATTCTGTATTTGTGCATTTGTTTTTTCTTCCCTGAATATAGCACCTTACATTTGTCTTTGTTGAATTTCATTTTGTCGTCTACAGCCCAGTTTTCCAATTTTTCAAGATTCCTCTGAATTTTATCTCTGTCCTCCAAAATGTTTGCAATCCACCCTAGCTTTGTGTCATATGCAAATTTGATGAGTATGCTCTATTCCAATATCCAGGTCATGAATAAAGATGTTAAATAACACTGGACTCAGAACACATCCCTGTGCAACCCCAGTTGAGACCTCCTTCCAATGTGACATCATTTCATTAATAGTTACTCTTTGTTTTCAGTTGTTTAACAAATTATATATCCACTGAATGGTAGTTATACTGAGCCTGCATTTCTCCAGCTTACTTATGAGAATGTTATATGTATATTATGTCTACTGTATTCCCCCGATTCACCAAACCACTTACCTTTTCAAAGAGGGAAATCAAGATGGTTTGAGCATGATTTGTTCTTAGTAAATCCATTTTGGCTGCTAGTGTCCTCCAGGTATTTGCAGAAAGAATGTTTTATACATTGCCCCAGTAGCTTCCCAGGTACTGAGGTCAGGCTGACTGGTCTATAGTTCCCCAGCTCCTTCTTTTCCCCATATTATCTAGCCATGCTTTACAATCATGGATGAGGGCCCCATTTTGATAGGTGCAGTACAAACAGAAGCAAAAGACAGTCTCTGCCCTAATCCCATATCTCCCCATTGAGTTCAGACCATCAATACCTCCACTATGATGACTTATGAAATAAGGCCTAAATTAGATGGTGATACTGACATCTTATTGACAGAAGTAGTATTGCCAAGCCCTACCATTAAAAAAATCTTGAGTCAGGTCCCAAAAAAACTATAAAATTAGTTCAAAATCCTTGAGATTTTTTAAAAATAATAATTTGGTGGTGGGGGTCTTTTCCTTTACCTTCTGGTTTCTGAGCCTTTGAGGTTCATGTTATCCAGCTTTGTTCCACAACGCTGAGGGCTAGGCACTTACTTTTATTTTAAAAAATCTGAGCTTTTCCCATAATTAAATGACTCCGGGAGCTGTGGCTTTTAGGAAAAAACACTTAATATGACAAGACCACAAAAAATCTTGAGAGTTGGTGACACTGCAGAGATGATCATGTCGTCTCCCTGGGACTACTCATGTGCTTCAAGTTAAAGAGGTGATTACTTATCTTACTGATACTTATCAGGGATCAAGACCATTTTTACAAATGTATAACGAATCCTAAATCTTAAAATTAAATATACCAGTATCTAGGAAAAGGGCTTATATTTTCTTCATTGCATTAATCATCTATTATTCAACTTAGCTTAACAAGACAAATAAACTACAAAGTATGTCCTGATAGCTTTTTATACTCTGGAAAAAAATAGACAATGTACGAAAAGTGTCTAAAATTGAGCAGCTTGTGGTTATGTTGCTATAGTTACAGGAAGTTCAGAGTCTTTTGCCAGCAAAGAAAATGAACAGTTTCAAACAGTTTTGTTTTGTGTGCATCTAGTTATTGCTGAGATTTTCAGGAAGTAGATTTTGGTCTCCTTTGTGTAGAAGAAATTCAAGGGACAAATGGATTATGAATTACAATTCCTTGCACTTTTTGTCTGAGGATCTCAAAGTATTTTTCAAATGAGAATGGGAGATATTATAAATACTATTAACAGAGTTGTTGGAAAAAAATATGTTTTTCCCTTTCCCCTCATTGAAAAATTTTGATTTTTTTCAAACAACCCCAAATCTGAAAATTTGACTGAAACTTCTGATTTTCAGCCGAAAAATGTGGGTTTCCAATGAAAACTCAAAATTTTCCATTGAAAGCAGACAACTTTTGTCAAAAAAATAAAAGAAAAAGTTTACCTGAAAGCCCAGTTTTCCATAAGAAACAGTTTTGAGGGAAGTGTTCAGCTAATAATTGTCCTCTCTTTAGAAGCTGGATAAACTGAAGTACTGGAAGTATGTATAGGTGACATGCAAAAGTTCAGCTCCAGTGTTGGAGCTGGGAGCAAATGTCAGAAGTCCTGATTTCCAGTCCCAGCTAGGGCCACCAAGGGCTAAAAGAAACCAGGAGCTATACCAGGTTACATAACCTGAGAATCTGGCCCTGGACCTTAATGTCCCTGTGTATAAACACCCTGATGGCTATTTTTGCACCACTTTCACCAAATGAAAGAAAGGTCTTTGTACCAAAATAATAAGGGTAGAGAAATTTAAAAATACTAAACAGTAATGGATAAGCTCTACTTCAGTGAATTCTCATGATTTGCATGGTGGAAAAATCGAACAACAACATCTATATTTCTACACCCAGGAGCAGATTAGGGGCTGTAGACAATCTCCACACCCCAGGGGCATTTTGGGAGGTGAATGTTCATCAAAATGGTACCACCCTTCCCAGATGTTCCTAGTACATACAGGGGTCACGGGCTGAACCATCCTTTAGGATAATGATGCATTCTGCCTGATGTGTCTAATCTCCTCTTCATCTGATACAGAGGAAAGCTCTTCCCATTCTTCTCTGCTCCTTTTGGAGTGACGTGAAGGGAGCCACTCTCCTGAACACAGAGACTGAAATTTTAACTGGCCCTTGCACTGAGCACAAGGACCGGTGCCAATCCCCAATATGGAAAGTACTGTAGTCTCCCCTAGAGTGGTCCAGGCCCAGATCCTCAGATGGATACAGGCATGTGGGTTCCATTGAAATCAGTGAGTTAGGTGCCTAAAACTCTCAGGATCTCAGCCTCAGAGACCAAACCAAGGCAACTGGCTGCTGGACATTGTGAAGAAACTCACAGTTGAGCCATGAATTTTAGGTGGTTTGAGCTGGGAAAAAAATCCCAGCATTCATAAGTGCCCTTTCCAATAGCTTGCCCTTGCTGCCTGCGTTTCCTTCAGCTTCTTACATCAACTCACAAGCCCCTTTAATTTATGCATTACAAATATAAAATGGTGGAGTAGCTTTACCACTAGGAGAACTAGGAGGCCATTTACAGGACTGTGTAGTAGGAACATAGCAACTATCGGAGTTGATCAGATCAGTAGTCCAACTAAGACAGCAATCTGTCACCAACAGCACCTAGCCAGTACTAGAAGCTTCCAAGAAGGTGCAATAAATCCAGCAGTACATTAAGGGATAACTCCCAATAGTTAGAGATTGGCTTGTGCCACGAAACAAGTGAGTTTATAGCCCTTCCAAAATGCATGTGCTAATCTCGTAATACATGAGGACTTGACTACAGCCTTTCTGGAAGGAGTTTGATGCTATCAGAAAAATGTTTTCCCATCTGAACACTCATTTAATTTCTTCTCTTTTCCTAAAACCTGAAGAAAAATCAGTTTTGCTGAAGCAGAAATATATAGGACAGGCTCTTGCTGCTGTTGAAAATCAGTGGGAGTTTTGCCATTTATATCTTTGGTGTTTTGTTTTTTTTGGTTAAAACTAACTTTTCACTTTAACATATGGTTAAATAAATAAATATATAAATAAATAAAAGCACCACAATAATAATTTTGAAATAAAAAAAAATGTGTATGTGTCATCCGTATAAATGTTCTGGCGGGCTATAATTTCTTCGTGGCAGTTCCCTTGTTCAACAAACCTGTTATTTATAAGTGAATTAAACAATCATCAGATGACTTAACTGACTCTGAAAATTGCAGCGTGAAAAAAATGTGGAAATGAAGTGCCAGCCTACCAATTTAAATACGGCTCTAACAATGGCCAAGGCAATCAACGAACAAAAAAGTCCACATTTCTACTCCAAACTATCAATTAGGGAAAAACCACTCATTCACTAACATGAAGAAATTAGGCCAGAAATCTCGATTTGAGCTCGTTGGGGGGTTTTCAGGGCTGGTGAAAGTTACTAGATTGATCGGACTAGAAACTGAAGTCTTCTATTAATTCTGGCTATCATTCACCTCCTCTGCTGCAAGTGAGCATGTAGTCTACGCATCTCTTAAGCACTCAAAAGGAACAATCAATTTTACACATACAGAATGGGAAGAGACAGTCTAGGAAGGAGTACAGCAGAAAGGGATCTAGGGGTTATAGTGGACCACAAGCTAAATATGAGTCAGTGTGATGCTGTTGCAGAAAAAGCAAACATGATTCTGGGATGCATTAACAGGTGTGTTGTGAGCAAGACATGAGAAGTCATTCTTCCCCTCTACTTTAGCCTGGTTAGGCCTCAGCTGGAGTACTGTGTCCAGTTCTGGGCACCGCATTTCAGGAAAGATGTGGAGAAATTGGAGGGTCCAGAGAAGAGCAACAAGAATGATTAAAGGCCTAGAGAACATGACCTATGAAGGAAGGCTGAAAGAATTGGGTTTGTTTAGTTTGGAAAAGAGAAGACTGAGGGGACATGATAGCAGTTTTCAGGTATCTAAAGGGGTGTCATAAGGAGGAGGGAGAAAATTGATTCATCTTAGCCTCTAGGCATAGAGCAAGAAGCAATGGGCTTAATCTGCAGCAAGGGAGGTTTAGGTTGGACATTAGGAAAGAGTTCCTAACTGTCAGGGTGGTTATACACTGGAATAAGCTGCCTAGGGAGGTTGCGGAATCTCCATCTCTGGAGCTATTTAAGAGTAGGTTAAATAAATGTCTATCAGGGATGGTCTAGACAGTATTTGGTCCTGCCATGAGGGCAGGGGACTGGACTCGATGACCTCTCGAGGTCCATTACAGCCCTACAGTCTATGAATCTACGAAAAATAAGACTTAAGTGGGACTTAATCAGTGCATAGATATTGTGCTTGGTGCTCTGAAAAGGGTGATATTTCAGCCCAAAAGCAGCTGCTAACAGTGCAAACTTTCATTACTCTGTCTCACCAATGTACATCACCTTTATTTCGGGGGAATCACAATTCCCATCTGTTACACTAGTGTAAAGACAGAACACTTACACTGGCTGCAAAGGAGTTATGCTGGTGCAACAGAGATCAGAATCTGCCTTGTTTAAGGTACTTATATGACCACCACTTCCATAGTATCTGATGACCTCACAATCTTTAATGTATTTATGTCCACCAAACCCCTGTAAGGTAGGTGTAAAGCAGGGTCTGAATTAACTCTCCCTCGACAGCTAGTTGGGGAGGGAGAGAGACTTCAGGAGCAAACTATTTACATGAACACACCTGCTCTGTATAGATATCTAGCAGACAGGAGCTGTTTAGCACCAAGTGATCAACTTTGGCTGGTGTTGGGTTACAAATCACTTTAGTATTGAAAGCAGGGGTAGTGAAATGTTATCAATGTTATCTTCATTGTCTGAGTAAAGGGCAGCAGAACTATCCCAAATGAGGGAGACACCCTCAGCTGAAAGGACCTTATTAACCCAGGGGCTTGAATGCCAGACCCCTATGAAAGCAGAGAGGGGTGGGACACTTCCTAAGGGTCCCTGGTCTGGTTTAACCTATTCCTCCCCATTGTTCAAAGATAAAACTAAATAGGCTCCATTAGGAGACTTTTCTTATTTTAAGTGCTGAAATCATTTGTTGTGGGACAGTATTCTGCTCAGCCTGCTGAGAACTAAAAATCACTAAGACCTACAGAGGTCACAGCGGAGAAGCAGGTGGTAGCAGAAGGTGATTGGTGGGAGAAGCCAGAAAAAGTAGCGAGCAGTCAACTGTTGGGAGCAGCCAGTCAGTGGGAGCAGATGGTGGGAAGCCACGAGCAGTCACTCAGGAGAGGCTGGCAGGAGGTAGCAAGGAACAGTGGCTGGCAGGGCCACCAGGTGGCAAACAACAACAGCTGGTAGGGCAGCCAGCCAGAGCAAGTGCTCAGATGGCGAAGCAAGCCAGGAACCTTCTTCCCTGGGCTGGAGGTGAACTCACACAGATCCACTTCTGAACCCCAGGGTTGTCATTGATCAAGGACAACCACTGTGAGTAGAGTATGGTGAGGGAGCAGAGGGGAGAAGAGTAAAGGAATTTTTGGTTGTAGAACTCAAGAACAAGAGACAGAAGGCACTGCCCCACGCACTCTGGGATGGGTGTCAGGCTCACAGTTTTAGGTTTTGGTATTTTCCCTAATTAATATTGGGTGACTTCTCTCCTTTCATTAAAAGTTTCTTTTCTACACTAAGACTCTCTGCTTGTGAGTGGGGAAGTAATGCCTCTCAGGGGTGGTGTGTAATTTTCCCAGGCTACTGGGTAGGGACTTGAGCCAGTTCTGTGTTGTATTGTTGAAAACAAACCCCTAGATATTGAGCCTGACCCTGGTTGCTGCTGTGAGGCCATCCCTAGGCAGGTGCAGGGCCTAGGACCTAAGCACTGAGCTTCTAATCTGCTGGGGGGGCGGCTCTTCCTGGCTCCCCCAGGCCCCGCCCCCATTCCACCCCTTCCCCGAAGGCCCCACCTCACTTCTTCCCAACCCTGCTCTGCCCCTGCCCCGCCTCTTCCCGCCCCATCTCTTCCCCACCCAGTTCCGCCCCCTCCCCTGAGCACACTGTGCCTTCACTCCTCTCTCCCACCCCAGCACTTCCTGATGCCAGGGGCAAAACATCTGATCCACAGTAGGCACTGGGGGAGGGGGAGCCACTGAACAGCAGGGCCCACTGGTGGACAGGAGGCACTGTGGGGAGGAGGAGGTTCTGGGAGGGGGATCTCTTGCATGCCCCCATAACCCATCTGCCTGCTGCTCAGCTCCCCATTCATCTCCTCACTTCGCGCACCCGCCTGCCTCCTGCAGGGCCCCCCAAAGCATGGTGCCCAGGGCTAGCGCCCTGCTTCTCCATACTCTAGGGATGGCTCTGGTTGCTGTCTCCACCTGACAGAAGAGTTACATAGGGAAGGAAGCACTGTTTTACTGATGGGTACCTGAGGCACAGAGAGGCTAAGGGCCAGATTTTTAAAGGGATTTAGTCTTGGCTGAGTAGAGCAACTCTCAACCCTAAGCAGCTCACCACCTACTGGAAATTTCAGCTGTGAAGTAGGCAGCTCTGTGCCCTCTAGACTTCCTGGAGGGTGTGTGTGGACAGTTAAGTGCCTAAGAAAAGGATTTTCAGAAGCTGCCCAGATGATCAGGAAGCCCCCTAAGCTAGCTAAGAATGAAATGCTGAGGAAAGGGCCAGGGAGATGAGAAGGATTAGGCACCTAAGTGGATGACTTGGTGCATCCGGCTGATGGGCAAGAATAGGCAGCCCCGTCTGCTCAAAATCCTCAGTCATGAACTGTCTCCTGGAGTTAGGCATCTAAGGCATGTCAGCTGCTTAGATTGTTTCAGCAGCTAGGGCCTGAGCTATCTCTCTCCTGCTCACCCTATGTTTCCCTGTGGCCCCAGATGTCTTTTGTACATTCGTTATGCTGCCTTGCCCTGCCCCGTTCATCAGTGGCCTCCTGCTGTAAGTCTAAAAAGTAACAGGTCCTAGGCCTGCTCAGAGCAGGCCTCTCAGTTTGGGCCTCAGTGGTGGAACAGGCATTTCCCCACCTAGTTTAAAAAAAAAAAAACAACCTCACTTTGGAGCCTGTGAGGCTTTGGATTGATCTATGCCTTCATGTAACTTGTTAGATGTGATGAGTATCACCATTTAGGTTTCTTTGAATATGCTGCCTTGTGGAAACTTAGCTATGTTTTGAAAACATGTAAATGGCATTTATATGGTGGACTTAGGTGCCTTTCTGATAGTTTAGGTGCCTAAATCCCTTAAAAATATGCCCCAAAGCAACTTGCCCAAGGTCCCAAAAGAAGTTTTTGGTGAGAAGGGAACAGAACACGTATCTTCTAATGTGCAGGTCAGTGGACATCCTTTCTCCCTAGACACTTGGTCTTTAGTCTTTCTGTTAAGAACATAAGAATAGCCATAGTGGGTCAGACCAAAGGTCCACCTAGCCCAAGATCATGTTTTCTGACAGTGGCCAATGCCAGGTGCCCCATAGGGAATGAACAGAACAGGTAATCACATGTCAGAGAAAAACACAGTTCTCGCTTTTTCGTTTGGGTGCAGCAAAATCAAATACTTTATTATTTCTCCAGCAATTGCAATAGAGGGAGGGAGTGCCCTAGGACACTGGGTTGCCCCAATCCCGGACAGGTCTCTCAACAGGTAAACAATTACAGCAGCATTTATACCTTTGTTACAGGCAATAACAAGCAATAATACAGACAATAATGAGCGACAGCTGCATTTTGTTTATACATGGGCTATCCTGCTATCTTATTTTCCTCACTTCTGGGCGCCAGTCTACGTATTTGATTATCAGTGCAAGGTCGTGATAACTTCTTACACAGTTCTTTCCTACTTGCCTCACACTATCCTCGCTTCTACAAATCTCAGGTCATTAGGGTTACGGCTGGCCTAACTCTTGCTAACAGACTGACATGCATTAAGATCCCCTACAAATCCTTGTCAATTCTTTCCCTTCTTCCACACATGTGATCCATCCCCTGTCGCCCATTCCCAGCTTCTGGCAAACAGAGTCTAGGGACACCATTCCTGCCCATCCTGGCTAATAGTCATTGATGGACCTATCCTTCGTGAATTTATCTAGTTCTTTTTTAAACCCTGTTATAGCCTTGGCCTTCACAACATCCTCTGGCAAGGAATTCCACAGATTAACTGTGCATTGTGTGAAGAAACACTTCCTTTTGTTTGTTTTAAACCTGCTGCCTATTAATTTCATTTGCTGACCCCTATTTCATGTGTTAGGAGAAGGAGTAAACAACAACACTTCCTTATTTACTTTCTCCACACCAGTCATGATTTTATAGACCTCTATCCTCTCCCTCATAAGAGGTCTCTTTTCCAATCATTTTTTTTTTGCCCGTTTCCAAACCTGTTGACATTGCAAGCTTTCAGGATGGGATTTTCAGAAGTACTCAGTGCTTGTGTTGGCCTAACCATTGACGTCAGCAGGAATTTTATTCACTGAGTCCATGGGAGCAGAGGTAGACCAAGAGGAATGCTTTAGAAAATTCCACCCTGAGGTGATTAATGGCCCCAACTTGCATTCTTTATGCTCCTCAAACCTCCACTGCACAAAGAATGCAGAACAAGGACAAGCATATCTGAAATTAGTTTAGTAGTTTATACTTTATAGAGGGCACAGATCCATTTAAATCAGTATCCTTGTTACCGATACCAGTTAGTGAGAACTGTGATAAGGTTTTTGGTCATATGAGAAGCTGTTCAAGAGGAAATGGTTGGAAAGTACCAACTCATCTCACATGAGTTTCTAAATAATTTTCAGATACCGATGATATATGGTCACTACAAACTAACAATGGCCAGGTTGAGGGGACGTTGGCTATAAAACTGTGCCGGGCCAGATTCACCAATACGTCCTTTGTGTTTCTGTGGTGATGGAAAGCAACCAAGAACTCTATCTGACTATCAAGTTAAGCTGGAGTAATCTTTATTCCCTCTGGCTTTGGAAGACTGCCTTTACCAAACTTTTTTTGTGACACAGTAATTGGTAGCAGCTCCCATGTGCACCATGACTTAGGGGCAAACACAGATGGATCTTGACTCTATAGGTTCTAATACATGACTGGTGCACTTCAACAGACATGTCAAATGAAAAGATGATATATTAGGTGATAGGATGCACTGGGGAAAGAAGAAAGCAAAAAAAAAAAAAGCCACATCTGCCTTGCATTTTAAGGACCTACATTGCCAAATACATAAATAATTAAAGGAATAAATAAATAAAATGCCCAAAATAAAACAGAAAATCAAAGTCAAACCAAAATGGAATTTGTGAGCAGCCAAAGAAACACCCTGGAAAGTTGGGTGTATGAGAGAAAAACAGCAGATGGCATCCTCAGGTGGTGGAAAGATAGAAATGCTAATTTAGAAATTCCAAGAGTCCATGGCTGTTGAAAAGCGTGACTTTTAAAATTCAGCAACAGACAGTCTAAATGTCTGTTCACAACTTTAGGGAGCACAGCTGCTTGGTGGCTCCTGTCCTAGTTGTCTCCACTGAAATCTAAAAATCCTAAAGCCTTTTAGATCATCTAAACAAAAGATACACACTTGCAATTGAGAATAACTGAGACATGACATACTAGAAATAACCCCCAACATTCTGCAAATAGGAGCTATGAATTACTAGTCTTATGTTTGGCCACACGCAAAGAGTGAACAAATACTTTTAGTAAGATTAGATTAAAGTCACAAAACATGACAAAACAAAAGCAAAGTGTCAAGGACATGTGTGCATCTCCTTTGTGGTACTCAGCACTGAAATGCACACAAAATGACTGGGTCTACTGATAGTAGCCATTAGAGATCTGAAGTTTCAGTAGAAAGTAAAGAAAGGCATAACAGTTACACAGCTACTAGCACTAAACTCTCATTCTGGTTCTGAATCTGGCTCCCTGAGACAAGTCCAGTATTTGAAACTCCAAATATTGTGACAAAGCTCCAAGCCTGTATTGGTGGGTCCTGGGCTTCCTGGCAGATACAGTGGCCTCAGAAACTCACTAAGGCCCTCAAGATGACCTCCCTTTCCCAGTATGGTGGCAGAAGTTACAGCTTATTGAGCTATTTTCATCACAGGTCAGTGTGGGAAGGAGGAATACCCAGTCTTTGTTGCTCCTTAGAACTCAATAGGTACTATTTGGTCTCCTGCATGGACCAAAGCCTGCTTCCCCTTTTAAAGGAATCTTTGTAGATCATGGCAGGGGGAAGGGGGAACCCAGGCCTGCCCTCTATTCCAGGTTCTAACCCAGAGACCCTAATGGTAGCAGCTGTTAGCAGCTTCCCTCCTCCACTGACACTGCTTTAATTCCCCCAGGGCCACTACCTCACACTCCCCTTTTCCAAGCTTCACCCTTACCTCAGGGCTCTGTAATGCTTTCTCTCCTACAGCTCCTTTCACTGGGCTCCTCTCAAGAGGACAGCAAAAGAGAGCTTTTAAAGCAGTATAAGTGGGAGCTTAATTGATTCCAACTGTGTCTATTAGCCTATCAGCCTTAACTGACCCTTTGTCAGTTAATTGAGGTCAGGTGCCAGCATTAGCCTAACAACCTTAACTGGTTAAATTGGCATCAGGTGCCTTGATTGGCCTGGAGTAGCCCTTGTTTGGCTATCCAGGGAAAGGGGCTCTGCTTCTTCTGAGGCTGATCTACCCGCCTTCCACTCTCTTGAGGCTGTTTTGCTGGCTAGGTGCCCCCCTGGCTGCTATTGTGGGGAGGACTCTGCTGGTGTGATCCTCAGAGGGGAGTGTGAGGCCCCACTTTTTCCATTGTTTTTGGCTGGGTTGCTGCTACCTATGCTCGTGCTGCTGGGGAGCTGTTACTGCTGCTGGAGCTGAGGAGGCTTTGTTTTGTGGAGGGGGGTTTGTTACATCCCTGCTTCTGTGGTGGTAGGTGCCTTTGCTGTGGAGAGCTGGGGGAGTGGCCTGAGGTGCTCCCCGTAGTCCGTCCACTCCTCTGCTGCTGCCACCACTGCCCCCTCCACCTTTCCATCTGCCTTCTGGCTCTGTTCTCTGCTCTCCAGCCTGGCAGTTTGCTCTGCCCCTCTAACCATCCAGAGAACATAGTGGCAGCAAACAGGCATTTGTTTTTCAGATGCCTATGGGTGCTTGTTTTCCTTCCCTTCCTTTGGTCTTGTCCTCCCTCCCCTGCTGCGTTTGGCCGGTGGGCCTCCTTTTTCTTTGCCTCGCTCACTGCCCTCTTCTTGCAGCTACTTGCCCCACCCGCCCCCCTTTTGGCCGCTCTGTTTGCTCTGGTTTGTCCTGGTTTGCTTTCTGATCCTTGCTTAGTTTGTTTGCCCTGCCCTTGTCTGGTGGTGCAGGCCTGGTTGCCAGCCCCATTCCTCCCCCTTGTTTTGGTTTGGTTGTTTTTGAACCCACCCTGTTCTTTGCTCTGTGCCTGAGGCACACCCGCTTTAGCCCTCCCCTGCATTCCGCCCCCTTGCTTCTTGCCCTCACTTCAGGTCAGCCCTAATTGCCTGTGTGGCCACGTTCTGCTGTTGGTGTTTGAGATTCCCTCCTCCCCCACTTCCTTTTTTTAATTGGTTCCTTTACTGATGCACTCTCCTCCATGATGTTTTAGTTGTCCCTTTTTTCCCTCAGTGCAGCCAGGGGAGCCGGTTTCTTTTTCATCTTGTGCTGGAGTTGTGTTCCTTGTCTCCCTTTGTTCCTTTCTGTTGGTGCCCCTCCACCCCACTTTCAGTCTAGCGGGTGGGATGAAGTAGCCGTTCTTTCCCTCCCTCCCTTGCCCCTCCCAATCCTCCCTCCCCCTTCCTTTCATCTCCCTGCCCTAGTGGCTGTCCCCTTCCCTTCCTTTCTGTGGTGGGTGATTCAGGGGGTGGGACTTCCCTGGACGCCCCTGCAGTTCCTTTTCGGTCCCCCTCCCCATACCCTCCCTCACGATGGCCGCCTCGACTGCCGCTGCTGGGCTGCCCGCCATTGCTACCATTGAGGCACTGGCAGGCATGGATAGGGGCTCCCAAGACTCCGCTGTTGCTGCTGCGACCTCAGCTGCCTCCACTTCTGAGGCCGCTCCCTTGGCAGGTGGGAAAAGCTGGGGGATGAAGAAGGGCAAGGGCCCCGCCCGGAAGGTGACACCCCCCGTGGCAGTGGTTCCTTCTCCTGCTGCGGCCCCGTCACCGGCCGCAGCTCCCCCTTCTCCCTTGCCCTTTGTTCCCTCCACCAGCTCTGGAGGTGCCACTCCTTCGGCCCCCAGGGTGTACGCCCAGGTGGCTGCGACCCCTCTGCTCGCCACCTTGTCGTCTGCTCCAGCCGCCTCCTGCAATACCGTTCCTGTCGGCCAGGACCCCTTTCCCACTCTCACCAGGGAGCATGGGGTGCGTTGCCTCCTGGTGCCGGCCTCGCCCCATGTGGAAACCTACGTGCGGGCGTTGGCGCAGGTGATGGGGCCCATGGCCCTGGTGGTGGCCTCTAAGATGTTTGGGAAGGTGGTGTTCTTCCTGGCATTGGAGACCACTGCCCAGGAGGCGGTGGAGAGGGGCTTGGCGGTGGGGGGCGTTCACGTCCCCCTCAAGCCTTTGGAGGACCTGGGCGTACAGGTGGTTCTCTCCTCTGTTTCTCCCTTCCTCCCCAATGCCACCATTTTGCCATTTCTCTCCACACTGGGAAGGCCCCTTTCTGTCCTCAGCCCCCTTTCATTAGAATGTAGGGACCCCACCCTCCGCCACGTTTTGTCGTTCCGCAGGCAGGTGCAGGTTCTAGTTCTGCTGGCGGCACGTGACTCGGAGGCTTTGGAGGGGTCCTTTCTGGTGCCCCATCTAGGGGCCCAGTACCAGGTTTCTTATTTGTTGGGGGTGGCCTGGTGCTTTCTCTGCCGAGTGGCAGGGCACGTCCGGAGGGACTGCCCCTGGCCTCGCTTGGAGGGGCATCTGGGACCCCCGATAACCGGAAGGCCGTCGGCTCTATCGTTGCCAGAGGCCCTGATCGCCCGGTCCCTGGGGTCACACCTCCTCCATCCATGACCGTTGTCAACTCCGTTCGGGTCTTGGGGGAGGCCCCCCCAACATGCCCAGATGAATGTGCGGGCCCCGCCACTGAGGCGGTAATAGACCGCGGCCCACGGAGGAGAGGGTGGCAGGGCCGGTAGCAGGACTCAAGCAGGGCTTGCCTCAGGAGGAGTTTGTTTCTTTCCCTGTTGTCAGACCCTTGTCTTCCCTTGCCCTCCCATCATTGCCCTCGCTCCCTGGCCCTGACCCAGCTGGCCAGCCCCCCTCTTCAGGGAGCTGGGAGCTTGTGCAGGGGAGACGCCACAAGCGGGGAGCATGGGCCCAGCACCCCTCCCTCATTGGCAAGAGGGAAGGGACCCCCTGTAAAACTATGAAGGGGCTCGCTGGTGCTGGGTGTTCCGTTGCCTCCCCTGCTGACATTCATTGTTTGGAGTTGGCCGAGGTCGCCGCACCTGCGGAGGCGGGTAGTACCATCTCCTCTATGGACTCCTTCCCTGAGGGGATTCCAGACAGTGCCCCCACTGCCCCGTTGCCATCTGTGTCCCCTGTCGGCGCCACAATGGCTACTGCCCCGCCTGCTGTCAAGGGGGAATCTGTAGCAGTGTGTTGGGACTTTGCCTCTATTTTTGCAGAGATCGAGGCCCTGGGTTTGACCCCAACCACCGAAGGAGTGGATCCCCCCATGTTGGAGGGCCTCGGTCCGGGCAATTGCTATCTGGCGCCCCCACTCCTCCCTTTTCCTCCATCTCGGGTGGTTGCCCCTAATTTGGCCTCTGCAATGCCACAGGCCCTGACCACCTGCCTGGCCGCGACTGGTAATCTGGCTGACGCCGCCGTGCCTATTGTGGCGGTGGCTGATGCTGAGCGGCTGGACTCTGAGCCCATGGGTGCCTTGCCCCATGAGATGGGACCACAGTTTTCACCTCCCCTCAGCGCTGTAACTGATGGTGCCTCATTTAGTGAGGCACCTGAGGCTAGCGCTATGGAGGCACTCCATTCCCTTGCTGTCCCTCCAATTGTCGGGTCGGGTCAAGAGGCACCGTGCTCCGGTAGCTCTGCAGCCCAGGCCCTAGATGTTGCCCCGGTTCCCTGCCCCGACCCTGTTCCCATCCTGGATCTGTATCCTGTCCCTGCCCATGCCTCTGTTCCTGCCCTTGTTCCTGTCCTTGACCTCTCTTCCCTCCCTCCTTCTGTTGTTGCCGCCTCCAAGGTTGCCTCATTTTCTTTTTATACAGGCCCCCAGGAGCTGGTTTTTGTTTTTCCTTCTTCCGGCCCATCTGGGGCTGCAGTTATCCCTCTGCCATTGTCCTTGGGGCCGAGTGTTATGACAGGTGGCGCGGTGCTGGATGGACGGGCGCCTCGGCGGGGCTTTGATCCCTGCGTGCCCGTCTCTATAGACCATGGGGCTGGCAGGGGGATCCAATCAGTAGATGCCCCAGGGTCCGTGACCCCAGTCCCCATAGTGCAGAGGAGCGAGATGCGCTCTTTCTTGGAGGACACTCATGCTGGGAGAGCGCTGGGGCAATTTCTATCTTGTTCTCCAGACCGTGCGAGCTATTATGGGGGAGGGCAAAGGAACCGGGAAGTGGGATGCTGTGGCTTACCAGCGGACCCGCTGCTTCCATGACACCCTGCTAGCTTTCGGGGTTGGTCACAATTTGGGGTCCAATGGGCGCCACTAGCACCCCAGACTGTGAGGATCATCCCCAGCCCTCTTTGTCGCCGTCCATCTTTGCCACTTTGAACACCCGTGGCTGCAGGTCGGGTCTCCGCAGGTGCCAGGTGCTCTCCTTCCTTCAGGAGGGGGGTACTTGGTTATTTTCCTGCAGGAGACCAACACGGACCCAGCTGCTGAGGCGAACTGGCGGCTGGAGTGTGGGGATGGACTCTATTTTAGCCACCTCTCAGCCTGTCATGGCGGGGTGGTGACCCTGTTCTCTCCGCACCTACAGCCCGAGGTGCTGGGGTTTACCGAGGTCATGTCGGGTCACCTGCTGCACCTCCAGGTTCGTATGGAGGGGCTAACATTGAATCTTGTCAATGTCTATGCCCCAGCATCCAGCCCGGTGAGACTGTGCTTTTTTCGGCAGGCGTCCGCCTTCCTCTGTACCTTGGATCCTCGTGAGTGCCTGGTCCTGGATGGAGACTTCAACTGCACCCTCAAGGAGCGGAACTGCACGAGGATCGAGCTGAGCCCAGCCGCTGCAGACATCCTCAGGGAGATTGTAGTCCATCACTCCCTAGTGGACGACTGGTGCAATCACTACCCGGACAATGACTCTACGTTCACTTGTGTCCGGGTGGAGGAACACCGGTCGAACCACTCCCGGTTGGATCGCATTTACTTTTCTCGATGTCATCTCTCGCAGGTCCACTCCTACAGCATTCGACTGGCCCCATTCTCGAACCACCATTTGGTGGCCATGATGGCTTCTCTTTCTTCGGAGAGGCCGGGGCCGGCCTATTGGCATTTCATCAACAGCCTGCTGGAGGATGTGGGGTTTGTGGCATCCTTCTCAGAGTTTTGGCTGGCCTGACGAGAACAGAGGCAAGCCTTTCCCTCAGCGCGGCAGTGGTGGGATGTGGGGAAAGTGCACACCCAGCTCTTCTGCTGTAGCCACACCCAGGGCGCCAGCTGGCGGAGGGATGTGGTGATAGAGCAGTTGGAGCGGGAGATATTGGAGCTGGAGAGGCATCTGGCCGCCAGCCCCGGAGATCCACTCTTCTGTGGAGCACACTGGGAGAAGTGGGAGTAGCTCCAGGCCCTTGATAATCTTCAGGCCCGGGGTGCCTTTGTACGATCCGCATCCATCTCCTGCGGGAGATGGACTGTGGCTCCCGCTTCTTCTATGCCCTGAAGAAGAAGAGGGGGGCAAAAAAGCACATCCTCTGCCTTTTAGCAGAGGACAGCGCCCCCCTCATGGATCCGGTAGAGATGCGCGAGAGGGCCAGTGCCTTCTACGCTGGCCTTTTTTCCCCGGATCCAACCAACGCCGATACCTGCGGAGCGCTTTGGGACTAACTCCCAATGGTCAGCATGGACGACTGAGACCGGCTGGAGCTGCCTCTCACTCTGGCCGAATTCTTGGAAGCCCTCCGTCTCATGCCCACTAATAAATCTCCGGCATGGACGGTCTGACTGTGGAGTTCTTCTGCGTGTTCTGGGACATCCTTGGCCCGGACCTTGCCATCGTCTGGGCTGAGTCCTTGGAGAGCGGGGTCCTCTCTCTTTCATGCAGGCAAGCGGTGCTCGCCTTATTGCCGAAGAAGGGGGACCTCCACGATCTCCGGAATTGGTGTTTTGTCTCGCTCCTCAGCACGGAGTATAAGGTCGTGGCGAAGGCCATCTCGCTGTGATCCGTGCTGGCAGACATGGTCCTTCCAGACCACACCTACACCATCCCAGGCCATATCATCTTTGATAATCTTTATCTAGTCCAGGATCTCTTGGAGCTTAGGTGTAGGGACGGTCTGTCATTTGCCCTCCTGTCCCTGGATCAGGAGAAGGTGTTCGACCGGATGGACCATGGGGTATCTCCTGGGCACTCTGTGGGTTTTTGGCTTCGGACCCCGGTTTGTGGGGTTTCTCCAGGTGCTGTATGCCTCGGCAGAGTGTTTGGTCAAGCTCAATTGGACCCTGATTGCACCTATCAACTTTGGGCGAGGGTGCGTCAAGGCTGCCCGCTGTCGGGTCAGATGTACATTCTGGCCATTGAGCCTTTCCTTTGTCTCCTTCACAAGAGGTTGACGGGGTTGGTGCTCTGTGAGCCGGAGGTGCGGCTGGTTCTGGCAGCATACGCTGATGATGTGCTCCTCATGGTCCAAGACCCAGATGACCTGGTGCGGGTGGAGGCTTGTCAAGCTGTTTATTCGGCGGCCTCCTCTGCCTGGGTCAACTGGGTCAAGAGCTCTGGCCTGGTGGTTGGGGTTGGGTGGCGGACGAGCCCCCTTCCACCCGCGCTTCAAGCCATTCGATGGAGCATGGGTCCACTGCTCTATCTTGGCATTTATTTCTCGGCTACACATCCATCTCTGCCGGAGAACTGGCATGGTTAAGAGAGCAGGGTGGCTGGGTGGTTGTGGAGCTGGGCGGGACTGCTCCAGTGCCTCTTCCTCCAGGGGAGAGCACTGGTGCTTAACCAGCTGGTCCTGTCCATGCTCTGGCACCGACTCAACATCCTGTGCCCGCCCCCAGTGTTCCTGGCCAATCTCCAGAGGTTGGTTCCGGGGTTTTTTTGGCCAGGACTGCACTGGGTCTCTGCGGGGGTTCTCCCTCTTCCCTTGGAGGAGGACGGACAGGGCCTCATGTGCATGCACACACAGATCCATGTCTTCCGCCTCCAAGCTCTGCAGAGACTCCTTTATAGTGCAGGTGGCTCAGCGTAGAGCACATTGGTGCACGCCTTTCTCCGCTGCCTGCGAGGCTCTGATATGACTGGCAGCTCTTTTTTCTCCATCCGAGAGGTCTTCCACAAGACCTCTCCGAGGTACCAGTCTTCTACCAGGACCTTCTCCGGACCTGGAGGCTGGTTTCAGTAACCAGGTCCTTTGTGGCCACCGAGGGGGTAGATCTCCTCGCGGACCCCTGTAACACAATCTCCATCTTCGTGTGCAGGTGGCGGAGTCCTCCTTGGTGTGCCGGAGGTTGGTCCTGGCGGGAATCATTAAGATAGGAGACCTCCTGGACTATGACCTGGGGAGTTGGGTGGAACCTCAGGTGCTCGGTCGACGTATAGGGCTCTCCGCCCTTACGACCCCTTGGCGCGTACTCCAGGAGGTAGAGGTAGCTCTGCCTCCCACGGCTCGGTTCTTCCTCGAGAGGGTCCTGCTAGAGGGTGAGCCCTGCCCACCCCTCACTCTGGGCCCTCTGGATCTTTCCATAGGACCTGTGAGCCTCCCCAGCCTTTCCACCCATATATCTTACATGCAGCCGGTTCGTTTCCAAACCGCACACGGGACCATCTGTACACGCTCGTGCTGCACACGCTTTACTACCCCACCCTCGTTTCCCGCTCAGGCACCAAGTGGCGGGACCTTTTACCAGCAGTGGCGGGTGGGGAACCCCGGTGGGCCAGTTTCTATTCCACTTTAGTCCCGCGGCCCGCTGGGGATGTCAGTTGGCGGCTCCTTCATGGGGCCGTGAGCACGGGCGTGTACTTGGCACGGTTTACCACTGTCACTGACGCCTGTCCCTTCTGCGCCATGAGGGAAACCCTAGCGCACATGTACCTTCAGTGCGCCAGGCTGCAGCCCCTTTTCCGGCTCCTCCAGAATCTCTTATTGAGGTTCTGGCTGCACTTCTCCCCACATTTATTTCTCTATGCACACCCAATCCGAGGCCCCACGAAGTCGCGGGACTACCTTATCAACCTCCTCCTCGCTATGGCCAAGGTGGCCATTCGTAACACCAGGGAGGGGAAGTTGGCGGGGGAGGGGCTGCCACTGTGGGGCCATTTTTCGTTCTTTCATCCGTTCACATATCTGGGCAGAGTTCCTCTGGGCAGCATCTGCTGGCTCCCTTGATGCCTTTGAGGAGCAGTCGGCATTGTCCGGGGTTCTCTGCTCGGTGTCCCCATCAGGTTCCCTTCGTTTAGCCCTATGACCTCACTCCCGATCCTGTTTTATTCATTGATTGTCCCCCGTACTTATTTGGTATCACAGACCTGTGGATCCTCCCCTGAGGCTGGGCGGAGGTCCTTTGCCAGTGGGCAGGCTTCGCCCACCCACTTCCTGGATACCAACAGGACTACCCTCTTATATCCTTCTGGCCTGAGTCCGTCACAATATTCCAACACTTGAGTCAGGCCCCAAAATCATATGATTGGATTTAAAATCATGAGGTTTTAAAAAATAATGCATCTGAAGTTTTGTTTATTTGCTTTTTGACGTTTGAACCTTTAGGGCTCACATTTTTTGAGCTTACCTCTGCAACTGTAAGGGCTAGAATCACATGACTTCAGGGTCTAGGGCTTTAAGAAAAACACCAAATAATGAGAGAGGGATGATAAAAGTACAAGAGTTAGCAACACTGCAAGTTGCCCAGCATCTGTTCACTGCTGTTTCCCATCTGTAAAATACTTTCCCCTCATAGTCTTACTTTTGTGAGTACTTTATTATTACTTCAAATCAGAAACAAAACAAAACATCTTTCAACGCAATTTCTTATGCAACCACAATTTAGGAATGCAAAAAACTGGAATTAAATTTGTGCCAAATATTGAAGAAACAATAACTTTTGAGTGTTTCTCAGGGAAAAACAAATATGCAAAGTAAAACCACAAAAGCTTCAGTTGCCTATTTTTTTGTTAATTTTTAACCAATGATAATATTTACAGGAGTGCTATGAGGATTAATTAATTAGTGTTGGTACTAGTCTTTGAAGATACCCATTTTATATACACTGGTCATGCTTAAAAAGTTGCAGTTTTGTGTTTGATGACCAGATCACTTTCCCTGAGTAGAGGTGAAATTCATCCTATGTGCAGGGGGCCAGCCTACACAATCTGTAAGTCCTCAAAACAGGCCTTAAGTGGAATTTAAGCAGTGCACTGACTCTGTGAATTTTGTCATAGATGTGGTGTGCCATAGATATTCACATTCTCTGATATTCCCCATTCCTGAGGTAATACCCAAGGAAGTTAAGAGATCATGTATTACGTATTGCAAATACGGAGATAAAGTTATAAGAATGGCCTATTCGGAGGCACCTATCTCTCCCCATATATCGCACAGGGAGCCCAGGCACCTGACACAGGCTTTGTGAATACCAGCGATACGTGGCAATGCTCAGCATCACCACCCTTAAGTTCCTCTGTGAATCTAGCCTCTTGATTTCTGCTGCATTGTCTACCTTTTCCAAACCCAGGGTTAGGTAGATCCAACTTATGTTGGTTTCTTTGGCTCTGGTACCTCAGTTGCCAGCCACCTCAAGTCTCGACACTGCTATAATACCTGTGACTAATAATAAGCAGCTTCCCTCCTCACCTTGTCCGGTGGTCACAGTAACAGCATTGCACTCCCTGAACCTGAGGAATGGGGGAGTTTAAAAGTGCCATCCTTGCAGGACACATGGAAAGGGTCGGAGCTGTGCCCATGGCTTTTCTTACCAAGTGACAGGCTGAAACCAGTGAAGCCAAAAAGAGGTGTAGGAGCTGCTTATGAGCCTACTACCCTTGTGCCAATGGAAGCATCCAGCCAACTTGTTCCCCCAATAGGCAGACTGCCTCTGCGCATTGGTGCATCCAGGGCCGGCTTTAGGCCTATTCCACCAATTCCCCCGAATCGGGCTCCACACCTCAGAGGGCCCACATCCAGTGAGAATCCCTTCCCTGGCTAGAGGAGCCTTTTTAATTTTTACTCACCTGGCGGCGCCCTGGGTCTTCAGCAGCAGGTCCTTCACTTGCTCTGGGTCTTCGGCGGCACTTCGGTGGTGAGTCCTTCAGTGCCACTGAAGACCTGGAGTGAGTGAAGGACCTGCTGCCAAGGTGCCGCCAAAGACTTGGAGCACCACCTGGTGAGTACAAACCCCACATGTTTTTTTACTTATCCCTGCTGCGGCCCCATCAAAACTGTTTGAATTGGGCCCCACACCTCCTAAAGCCAGCCCTGGGTGCATCTGCTCCTAACTCATAAGGCGAGACCTTATGACCTTACTGTATGGCCCTATAATCCCTGGCCAAAGCTCCACCTTCAGCAGTAGGTTGATTGACACAAAAAGTCCTTCCATTTCTGTAAAACTCATGCAGCTTACAATCCCAATTGATCTTTTCGATTATTTTTCTCCTAACTTAAAGGACGAGGCTTGTCAAATTGCCAGTGAGTGCCATTGTTTCCAGCGTGTCAGAAAGCTCTCCAGGCTATAGGGTGTGGTGACAGTTATCATATTCCTTCCTTGCAGACATGACTGATAGCGTTTCCCAACATTTACTGGTCCTAGAGTGAAAAGAAAAATTAGACCATACTATTGATATCGACAAAAAGCATGAGACTTTAAGGATGTCTCTATGCTCTGCGATAATTTAAGCAGAGACCACAGAAGAGTGACAGATTATCCTCTGAGAGTTCACAAATAGTCTGTCATCCTAATTCCCTTGAAAGAGTAAATGTGGGGAGAGTAGCTAATGAACACAAGTTCTAGAATCTATTGTAGCCATCTTATCCAGCAAGCATGCTGAAAACTAATAACATCTGTTACCCTTTACTGACTGATAGTTTACAATTGTTGAGCACAGCTACTAGACTGATTACTAGCCTTGCCCTGGTATTCACAGATCAGAGAAGATCTTCCCAGCTGATGGAATATGTCATCTTTAATCTTCATTTCTATTTCTGACATAGATTTCATCATTTTTTTCCTGAGGATCAGTCCTTCTCCCATTATGTTCAATGGGAATTTAATCACTGGCTTCAGTAAAAGCAGACTTGGGACCCTGCTTCACAGCATACATGACTAGAGCTGTGGAAATAATGGATTTTTGTTTCACTGGCAATTCAAAATAATAATAATAATAATAATGCAAATCATTTCAGGTTGAACTGAAAATGAAATTCTTCAAAAGTTTTTGAATTGAAAAGTTGAAAACAATTGTTTGGGGTTAAAAAAAACATTTTGTTTGACCAAACCTGAAACATTTGATTTTGAGCACTTTTTGTTTTTTCTTCAATAATTTGAAGGAAATTTCTAAATGAATTCTCATTCCAAACCAAAAGCAATCAACCGAACAACAACAAAAAAAACAAAGGTTTCATTCTAAAAAGGCTGAAATGGAACATTTTGACTTTTTACAAAGTTTGTTTGTTTGTTTTTTCAACATGAACAATTTGCTGAAACCGACATGAATTTGTGAAACATTTTGTTGTTACCAAATCTGCATTTTTCATCAAAAAAAAGCTTCAGTCAAAATTTTTCACCCAGTTCAACATGTGACATCAAAACACAGATCATGTCTTCGTATTCAAGACCTGATTCACATTTACACTATGGTGCTGGTGGTGTAAAGGGGCCTTAAAGTAAGTGTAGTTTGTAATTTACTTTAAGGCACCTTTATGATGCCAGAGTGGTATAAATTGGCCTTAGTGTTACCAAGAATTAGGCCCTCAGAGGCCATTTCACAGCTGCAGTGAACATATGCTGCAAACCGAACTGATTCGCAACAGGAATCTGGTTTGCAGAATATATCATGTGCTGTTAAAAATTGTGTGGGCTTTCAGAACAGAACTGGTGTAATGCTGTGGCATGTCAGTTCCAGGCTGTGGAATATGAACAAAATGCAAGAACCCTCTCAAGTCCAGTCTAACATAATGATTTACTTACTAAAATAAAAGCCGTGCAATGTAACTTGTCATGACTCTTCAAAAATATCATTTCTCCCACTTGCTTTGCTGGCATTACGAATATGTTTTTAACGATCTATCTATAATTGGGTCTTGTTAAAGAGATAATGGAACAGTCTATCTTGAAGCCAGCTCCTATCATGCTTAATGATGCTGAATAGTAGCTCATTTCTTAAGTAGCCCCATGAACAACATGGCCTTTTGTCTTTACAGGTGAATGCTTCCAAGGGCTTAGCAGAATTAGGAGCCTAATTCTCTTGGACAATAGGAACTATCACCCTGTATCTGCCATGCATCAGTAAAATGAAGTGGCCTTCTCTGAAGTGCTAATACTTCAAGGGAGATGCATTTTGTCTGTCTTACCTGCTAACAGAGTAAAGGGTTAATATTGGAAAATTCTAGAAGGCCAATCTGTTGAGGTGTAAGTAAAAGGTCCCCCCCTTTTTTTTTTTAACTTTAGAACCTAGAAGACAAAAAGTTCTTGCTGTTTGAGTTATTGTCTAGAACAAAATATTTCCAAGGAGATGATACAGCAAGTCTTTCACTGTGGTAAAGCAGCCTGTGAAGTACATATACGAACTCCTACAATATGATTAGGAGGCAGTTTTTGCTAAGATCATTATGTAGTCTCAGTTTAATATTGGATATATCCTCCTTGGGAGACTACATCCTTTCCTTGGAGGGGGAATAGTTTGATGAGCTAACTACTATAATCCTGTGATAACACTAGGAACACATATTGCTTGTAATATAATGCAGCTAGGAAAAGTATTTGTGGTTCAGCACAGGAAGAAAAATAAAGAAGGAAAAATACTGAAAAAGAGCATCCAGTGGGCCTGGGTCCATTTGCTTGTTAAGTGATGTAATAAAAACAATCTGGATACAAATAAAATGATCTTTGCTAATATTTATTTTTGCGTATCTGCTTTTCGTTGGAAAAAGGGAGCAGTTTGATTGAAAGGATGCCCAATTGCACGGTATGTTCTCTGAAGTACATCTTTAGCCTTTGCTTAAATCTCGTTCCAGGTAAACTCCTCGCAGCAACAGCACAGCAGTGATTCAAAACATTATGGCAACTGCTGCAGAGTTAAGAGTGAGCCCTACTTTCAATCATCAGCTTGATTTTCGTCACCTCTCCCCTTCTAAAATCCCTGCTGGGATGTCTTAGACAGGTCAGTTCACCTCTTTGTGCTCTGTTTCTTCTCCTACCATTTCTCAATCTCTATTTAGATTGTAAAATCTTTGTGGCAGAGTCTGTCGTGCCATGTGTAAGTATAGTATCTGACACCATGGAACCTTGATCTCTGTTGGGAACTCCAGGTCCTGCCATAATATGAAAGTGTTTACAACTTCAAATTTGCTGTGTGTGACCAATGAACAATTCTGTGACCAAATCTGAGTTCTCAGACTGGTCATTTTAACAAACTGGAAGGTAGAAAATAAATAATAAAATAATGATAATCCTAATTTGAAAATTCTTCTTATGCTTGTTTGTTTGGTCATATTCTAGTTATAAAAAAACTGGTCGAGATTGTTTGAAAATGTGTTTATTTGGGGAGGGATAGCTCAATGGTTTGAGCAATGACCAACTAAACCCAGGGTTATGAGGTCAATCCTTGAGGGGGCCATATAGCAGTATGGGGCAAAAATGTGTTAGAAAATTTAATTGGGGATTGGTCCTGTTTTGAGCAGGGGGTTGGACTAGATGATCTCCTAAGGTCCCTTCCAACCTTGAAATTCTATGATTAAAAAAAAAAACCTGATCTACCTAAGGTATGGCCTCCATTAATTTAGTTTTTCAGCACCTCACCACTTTTAATGTATTTTTCCTCACAACACCCCTGTGAGGTAGTCAGTACAATTATCCTCATTTTATAGATAAGGAACTTGGGTACAGAGAGATTAAGGGAAAATTTTCAAAAATGTCTTAGGGCCAGATTTTTAAAGGTATTTGGGAAACTAAATATGTAGCTAAGCACCTAGTAGGATTTTTCAAAAGTGCTCAGGCACCTAACTCCCATTGAAATACTAGGTGCCTATCTGCATTTATAAACACCTGAATACCTTTAAAATCTGTCCCTAAATGTCTTAGGAGCCTAAGTCTCATTTTCAAGAGTAACTTAGAAGCCTAAGTCTAAATGAAAAATCAATGGGACTGAGGCATTTAGAAGCCTAAGTCACTTTTAAAAATGGGTCTCAGGCGCATAAATCAAAGCAGTGTTTTTGAAAATTTGAAGCTAAATGACTTGCTCGAGGTCACACAGGAAAACTGTAGCAGAGCCAGGAATTTAATCCGAGTCTCACAAGACCCAGGCTAGCAGCCTAACCACTGGACCATCCTTCCTCCTTGGAAAGACGTAATGCAAGGAATCTACTTGAGCTGTTGTGGAGCCATGACTGCATGGGAGATACACTTCTCATGAGCCTGTTCTGAATCTGTTCCAATGCCATAGGTCTTTTAGGGTATGTCCACACTGCAATTAAACACCCACAGCTGACCCATGTCACTTGACTTGGGCTTGTGGGGCTCTGGCTCTGGGGCTGCTTAACTGTGGTGTAGACATTTGGGCTCAGACTGGAACCCTCGCCCTGGGAGCTCCAGCAGAAGCCCAAATGTCTATACCCCAATTAAACAGCTCCAAAGCCTGAGTGCCACAAGCTCAAATCAGCTGATATGAGGCAGCCATGGGTATTTAGTTGCAGTGTGGACATACCCTTAGTCATCTTATCTTTGCATATGATGGTAAGTTGCCAGATGCTCATATTTCCACAATGGTGGATCTTAGGGTGTAGAAGTTTCTTATTTTTGACATCCATCTCTCCCAATGTTCAGAACATCCTTTAAGACTTTTCATGTCAAAGGTGGTTTTATTTTGTATTATGACCATCGTTGGTCCTATATTTATTATCTTCCTTCAATCCCTTTCCTCCCTTCTCTTTGTATTGAACTTTCCCCTTTGTTTTTCTTCACTTTCAGATTTGCCAAGTTGATTTTGTTGTTGTTTTTGCTGTATTTTAATCTCTTTTGTACAGCATCCACATTGCCTACTTAGAAAACAGGTAACGATAGAAATTCTTAATTAGAGCCAATGGAAGAATGGAAACAATTTGGGGGAGGAGGGGCGGAAACCCTGGGAAACATGTTTTTTGGGAGGCAGAGTCAAAAATGTGAACAATTTTAACCAGCCCTTTCATTAATTATAATGAGGATCATCATGCTGCTATTCAAATTGTGATAAACCCCAAGGGGCCCCATCAGCATCAGAGCCCCACTGTTTTAGGTGTAGTGCAAAAATATAAGAGGATATGGCCCCTGGCCTCAAAAAGCTTATAATCAGATTTGAATCACAGTGAGACACAGCAGGAGGGAGTCAGGAAGGAAGGATGGGCTATGTGATATGTGAGGCCTCTGTCTATTTACAGCCCCTGGTGGCAAGAGCGAGAGCAACACCAACCTGGGTCCATCTCCCATGCCCAAGTCTATGGCTGTGAAGTCCTTGTTTGGAGATGAGTCCATAGTGGCCAGGTCCTCAACAGTCTCTGTCCCCTTCAGGATAGAGGGAAGTCAGTGGTTCTATGGCTCTAGCAAGGGCTAATCAGCCTGGGTTTAAAACCTTCTTCTTCAAAAGCCCCTTTCTGGAATAGGTAGGAGAACCCAGGCCTGCCCATTTTACTGGGTTCCAGCTCAGTGCCCTTGTTTGGAAGAGCCAGAGCCAGTCCTTCTCAGTCCCTTGCTGCTCCCTGAACGGTTTCCTTCCTCCCCTCCACTGTTGGCTTCCCGAGCTTCTTGTCCTGCTAGTTCCTCGTTGGAGTGTTAGTTTGTCTGATAGCTTCTCACTAGTGTTGGCAGTATTGGTTGGACATACAATCATAGAATATCAGGGTTGAAAGGGAACTCAGGAGGTCATCTAGTCCAACCCCTTCCTCAAAGCAGGACCACTTTCCCTAAATAATCCCAGCCAGGGCTTTGTCAAGACTGACCTTAAAAATCTCTAAGGAAGGTGATTCCACCACCTCCCTAAGTAACCCATTCCAGTGCTTCACCACTCTCCTGGTGAAAAAGTTTTTCCTAATATTCAACCTAAACCTCCCCTACTGCAACTTGAGACCATTGCTCCTTGGTCTGTCATCTGTTACCACTGAGAACAGTCTAGAGCCATCCTCTTTGGACCCCCCTTTCAGGTAGCTGAAAGCAACTATCAAATCCCCCCTCATTTTTCTCTTCTGCAGACTAAACAATTCCAGTTCCCTCAGCCTCTCCTCATAAGTCATGTGCTCCAGCCCCCTAATCATTTTTGTTGCCCTCCGCTGGACTCTTTCCAATTTTTCCACATCCTTCTCGTATGTGGGGCCCAAAACTGGACACAGGACTCCAGATGAGGCCTCACCAATGTTTAATAGACGGGAATGACCACGTGCCTTGATCTGCTGGCAATGCCCCTACTTACACAGCCCAAAGTGCCATTAGCCTTCTTGGCAACAAGGGCACATCATCGACTTATATTTCTGGAGGTTTCATCACATGACATAATCTTTCAGTAAAGATTAATCTTTAATTCCTGGAGACTCCAGGACAATCATGGAGGGTTGGCAACCCGCTTCTCACCAGTCTGCTGGAAGGATCTTCTCTCTGTAATCCCTCTGCCTCTCTGGTAGCTACCCTGCCCTCCTGTCTTTTATCTTCACAGCTGCTGGGGGGGCTGCCCATCAGCTCTGGCTGAGCAGGCAGGCAGTTGCTTCATTAATCTTTGCCTGCCAAATCAACATGAGGGGTCTAGAAACCATGACAAGGTAACAAAAATAAAAACATTTTTGCATGGGCCTGATACAAAAGACATTTCAGTCATTGAAATCCTTCCATTGACTGACATCAGTGACATCTTTCTTCTGACTTAATTGGACTTGAATCAGATTCTAGGTGCAAAACTAGATAGTCTGAATCAATCAGAAGTTGTTGTTTTTAAAGTTAGTAAACAAAACTGTCAGTGATCCCGCTACCTCGCAGTTGGAGTTGGTGATTCCTGTAAGCTTCATAGTTGAAGAAATGGGTCTTGGGCAGGAATGTGAAGAGGGAGATGGTAATGGCTTTATGGGCTAGTTTGGAAAGGACATTCCAACCATGGGAAGAGACATGGAATAAAGTGCAAATATTCTGGTGAGAGAAGATTTAGGGTTCTTTGTAATGTGATGGGGTATTTGCTATGGGGAGCTTTTCCTGTGAAAAGTGTCCATTCCAAAGTCATGGTGGGGTGTTTGAATAATCGCTGTATCCAAACTGGAGATGAAAACCAACCTATCACATCAGTGATTCACTTATATCACTTTGTCTTCAAGCCACCAACATCTTGAATGATTATTTAGTCAAATCCTGCTCTTAATGAATAGTCAACTTCTCTTATAACAAGCTTGTTTCTGCCCACTGCACAGTACCACTGAACAGATTTTCCCACTAACAACTCACACAGAGAATGGCTTTCAATCAAAGTTGAAGATTGGTGCAGGTTTTTATTGATCCAGGAGCTACATATGAGACTTTGTCATAAGAATTTTGATGAAAATATCAGAACTGCTGTCTTTCTGGATAGCACCAAAGGTTAGCTTGCTGATCTCTAATCAAAAGTTTCAGGTATGTTTCAATGAGAAATCCAGGCATTCATAAGGACAGTTTTCCCTGGGGTCCACTGTCACATCAATCACATCTACCTAAATGCTATTCCAGCTACATATAATAAGCACAGCTTTATCTATACAGACTATACATATATCCTTCAGCACAAACACTTTTTTGTTTCCTTGATCATGTCCCAGAATTATTGTCATCTTCATCTACTTTTCTTTTCTGACCCATCTCTTGTGTGTTTATAGCTCTCACATACTTTGCCATATTGAATTTAGTTTACAAGTGCTTTGGGGAAGAAAACAATGATTGCCTTAGAGTGATAGACTCAAGGAGCTCAATGTATAAAGCTTAACAAAGAGAAGGTTAAGAGGTGACTTGAACACAGGCTACAAGTACTGAAATGAGGAACACATATTTGATCATGGGCTCTTCAGTCTGGCAAACAAAGATAAAACAAGATCCAAAGGCTGGAAGTTGAAGCTAGACAAATTTAAACTGGAAATAAGGCAGGGTATGAGGGTAATTAATCACTGGAATAATTTTTGAAGAGAATGCCAGTGATGGAGAATTCACCAATCTTTAAATCAGGATGCATGTTTTTTCTAAAAGATATGCTTTAGTTCAAATAAGAATTGTTTGGGGCACATTCTTTGCCTGTGTTATACAGGAGGTCAGACTAGATGATCATAATGGTGCCTTCTGGCCTAGGACTCTAAGAAAATGTGAAGGGTGTTTTACATATTCTATGTGGCACCTCTCACTTTTTTGAACATTGGGAAAAATAAAGCTCCCAAGATTACTTAGGCTGGCATGTTCATATTAAGATGGCTCAATTCTTTTTTCGTGTGTGTGTGCATTGCCTTTCCTTCTCCTCAATGTTCATGGGCTTTTCAGCAAAAGCCAGTTTTAGAAGAGATTTGTATGAGATGACTTGGCAAACAGGTTGGGATTTGCCTCCCAGATATAAGGATTAGCACAGAAGAAAGCACAGAGATGTTAGCAAGAGAAGTGGCTATTAAAGTTGGCATCACTGGCACAGTGGAGAGCATGGTGAGCTATAGGTATGCGCTGCATATTATTGACACTTAAAGGACCCTGGAAAGTAAGGACGGGAAATTTAAGTTTGATGTGTAGAACAGTGGAAAGCCTATAAAATAATTCAATCAATAATTCAATTATTTCAATCACTTAAAAAAAATCACTGATGTAAATCAGATTTCAAAAGCTAATTTTCAAAACTGAGTTATTATTTAGATTAAAATGGATGATTAACTAAATTATCAATGCTGTCTTTTTAATGCCACTATTGGTGAGGTCTCTTATTTGAAATGTATAGAAGTTCTAAAGGTAAAAGACTTGGGGCCTTGATCCTGCAACACACAAGCCAGTATGTAAACTTTACTGCATGAATAATCTAACTGACTTCAGTGATACTAATCCTGTGCTTAAAACACCTAAGTGTTTGCAGCATAAGGGGCTAAAATAGTACTTTTGTTCAAAACATTTCTTAGTGGCATAAAATCTGTATCACTTAAAAAGTTGCTCCAGGGTTAAGAAGAGAAAGTTATTTAGACTTTCCATATATTAACAAATTTATTGTGAACTTTTTCATGTACACAGGCCAAAAGTTTAAAAAATTAGGGACCATAAAGACAGGCTGCTAAACCCATAAGTAGGCAGAAAGTCCCAAAAGCCCATGCTCCAAAGTAATTTAGGAGTACAAGCATTGTGGATTTCATACTGGGAATACTGATGGAGGAGAACAGTCTGGTAGAAGCATTTCATTTTTCTTGACTTATGTAAGTTCAGCATATTAAAAGTTCATGTTGGTTACAAATATAGAATAAGCTGTTTGCTTATTAGTTCTGTGTTTGAGTTCATGTTGTTCTCATAGTAAGAATGTTAATGAAGCCCTGCACTTGTCTTATTCAGCACAGATGAGCTCGTTAAGTGTGAAAACTCTTAGTAGAAAAAATGTCTATGTAAAGTCTGAAATTCTGTTGACAATTGGGAAACTAATTAAAGAACCAAGTAGAAAACTTCCACTTTAGAAATTTAAGACTATAAAGTGGGAAGAAAGTAAAGAAGTATGAAATGTAAATCAATAATTAGATTTAAATTTTTACAAAATAATGATTTAATTTTAATTGATTTTTGAAGTTTTTTTTTTTTAAATCCACCTTGAATTCAAATGATTAAACAATGATGTTCAGATCCTGACAAAAGTGGAGTCACAAATCTAGTCTGATAAAATTATTAATATTCATTATTTTCATTGCAGTAGCATTTAGGAACCCCAGTCAAGGACTAGGACCTGTATGTTCTAGGCACTATACAAACACATTACAAAATGATGATCCCTATCTCAAGGAGCTTGCAGTCTAAGTATAACACGAGAGACAGGTGGCTACAGATAATCTGAGCACTAGGAAACAAAAAAATAATATTGGTCGGCATGATAGGCAGTGGACTCAGTACATCCGCAGCTTATCTGTTGGCAAACATTTTGTAGGCATCACAGCAAAGGGGAGTATTGAGGAGAGATTTGAATGAAAACAGTGGGGTGGCTTTGTTGATGTTTATCGGGTGCTCCTCCCACGCGCGAGGAGCAGAATGAGCAAACATGAAGGTACATGTTTCAAAATTTAACAAGTGGACAGTTAAGGTAAACATCATTGGCAGATCAGAGGCAGGAGCTGACATCTCAATAGCATATAAAAAACGATGGGTAGCATGGGGATAGACTGTGAAGGGCCCTGAAAGTGAAGACAAGTAGTCAATAAAAAACAGAAGCAGTTGCTTTGACCTCTACCATGTGAAGCAGGATGTCATCATCAGAGTGAGAGATCCTCTCTGCGCCAGCATATAGAAAAACAGGCAAGAAGCTGTGAATATGAAACAATGTATTTTTCTACGCCCGCAAATACATACATAAAGGGAACTGATATTATACATAAGGTGGTGAATACAGGAAATTTTCCTGCAACTATTCATTCTAAGTTTCAATTGAATTTGCTTCAGCCATGTTTGCTAGCCTTTTGTGTTCACTTTATGTGAACATTTGTGCGATTGAGTTTTGTTGGCAAAAATGTTGAACACTCGTACGCAGAAGTAAATTTCAGCCCACGTCTCTGAATACTTATGACAAGTTCATTTAAATCTAGCTGTCCATGAACATTAATTCAGAAACCTGATTATATTTAAAAGCCACACTTATTCAGTCATCTCTCTGCATAAAATATTCAAAGTCAAATGGACTGATAGAATAAGCAATGAAAAGATCAAAAATAGGCCGCAGTTATCTACAAAAATACAAACAGTATGGAAGAAGAAATGGACATATCTGGGACATCTTCTAAGAATGCTACCTAAGCCAGCATTTTTGGGCAACCTCAGGGCTGGGGACAGAGAGGCCAACCTAGAGACAGTTTAGCCACAATAATGGCTGAAGCAGCATCATTACATCGGAATATAAAATGCCTGGCAAAACAATCCCAGGACATGGAGAATTTGCACTGTTTGACTTCTGCCTTATGCATCTGATGGTTCAGGAAGGATGATATGATGAACATAATGTAATCATAACGGAGACACATGACTCAAATTTTGGAAGATTTAATTTTTGAATAACTAACCAGAGAATGAACAACATTGACAAAAATATTGTCAAAGACTGAAGACATTTAAGAACTGTGATTTGATTTCAGACTTTCCACAAATAGAAAAAGAGGTGAAATTGATTCAATACAACTACCTTATGAATTATTAGCTTAACGGCAATGCTAAGAATTGTTTCCGATCTCATGGATGATGCTTCTGTCTGGAGTTAATAAGTCTACTGCAATATTTGGGATATTCAATTGATATATCAATGCACATCAATACACAATGTATTAAGTACGACCCAGCTCCTTACTGGAGTGCCCCACATCAAATCCATCATGAATCTGTGGCAACAGGACACACAAGGATATTTTCAGTCCTCTTGTCGACTCTTTGAAATCTCCTCATCCTGTGCAGCTCCATAACTTCCACCAAAACTCATTCTTACATTTTAATTTTGTTGAGGAAAAATGGCATCCTCAGTAGAGTGAGGTTACTGGTAACAGTAACTTCATTGGCCACCCAGCATGCATGTTCCAGGATCCAAACTCTCTCCCATTGGTTGTGACTTCTGCTGTACCATTTCTGCACAAGTAGAACTTTTATGTAAGTGGATTTGGTAAGATAATGCCTGCTACTATTGCAGGGATGAATTTTTTGGTAAATAATTTGGAAGACTGCCTGACTGCAAATTCGATGGTCACATATCTTGCCAACATGAGGGTTTGTGATGGGCTATATAAACCCCACACTGGGCCTGAAGGGTTAAAGGAATATACTAGGCCAAGGTAACCCACACCTCTGGGCCTGCTGAGCAAGGTCCAGCTGGAGGAATGGTTAAAAGGAGCTCAGAAGCTAAGGCAAGTGCTGGTGAACAGGCTGCAGGAGAGAAGAATCCTTCTCTGGGAAGCTGGACAGAAGGTGTTACCTTAGGTAGGATCACAGAGTGGGTGAGGCCCCCAGACAGTTCCTTCTCCAACCACCACCCCTTTTGACAACCAACAGGTGGGGCAAGGTCCTGCTCATTTTGTGAACCTGTTGACTGTTTGGACTACAGGGACTGTACCCCAGACTGAAGGAGCACGTAGGCAGGAAGTAGCCCAGGCAGCTGCCAGGCACTACTGTTGCTCCCTGAGAGAGAGACAGATGGTAGAGTTCAAGTGTGCTAACCAGTAGTCCACCTGGCCTTCTGAGCACCCCATCACAGGCAATAAAGCCCTACAAAGGCCACTTTGTCATTTTGAACTGACGTTACACTTTGCTTTTCTATTTATGGTATCATTTCAGGAAATATATAAATAATCTGGAGGAAAAAAAATGGTATGTAATCACACACACTTATTCTCCAATATTCTTCTTTTCCTAATCCCAATGAAATATTTCAGTTAGTCACTCATGCAGATAGAGTACATTAATCTGTAGTAATGGTTCCATACACTGTGGTAATTGTATTGTAAATACCTTATGAGTGGTTAGCTGTCAGATGTGGATTGTAAAATCTTAGGCAACAGTCCTGAAAAATTAAAGACTCTTTATTGCATAAGGATCAGCTACATTAGTTTGGATTTAGCTAGATAGGGAAGGTATTACATCTGTTCCGTTTTCCTCTAGGATTTCATGGGTGGCCTGCAGTGACTGAACAAGATGAAAACATTGTTTGAAACAGTATTACAGATGGTTAGGGTTTGGAAAATAGTTTTTACACGTTGGGGCAATTCTTAGTATATTGACTGCTCTGCGGCTGTATCCACAGATGACCCATTGTGCACTGTTTAAACCGCACAGAGCATTAGGACAGGATTTCCTTTTCTGTTGAACCCTGAGTTTCATTTTAATAGCTGAATTTCTGGCCAAGCATATCCTTCAAAATGTTGCAATTAGTGGGGCTCTTCCAGGAAGGATTCAATATCTAGTATTTGCTACAATGTCCTACCAAAGTCCCATACAAATTATCCTAGAGCTAATCAAAACATATTGGACCTATTCCAAAGTCAATTTAAGACAATGGAAAGACTCTCAGATAGACTTTGGGTCAGGAATCTATTTCTTCTCAAGATACGAGATCAATTGTGGGTAACTGAAATTAGTTCCCAATAACTAACCATTGTGCTACTATTGTCAAATTCTTTCTATCCGATACTATATAAAATCAATCTTGGGACTGAAGAATGCACAAGTATTATAGCTGATTCACCTTTTTTAAAGGCCATTGGATGACCCAGTGTTTAGTTTAAAACATAAGTTACCCATTCCCTTGCCCCTTTATGTCATTGAAAAGGCTCTGTTCCAACAGTATTTTAAAACTGTGTACAGTATATACTCCTCCTCTTGCAAGGCATCATATAATGGCTTTCTTCTAGTCAGTTCCACTAATCTGCTCAACCAAATGGCAATGAATGTTATAAAAAGTTATTTGGTTTACTAAAAGGGCCAGAAAAAAATTATAAGAAAGGAACTCAGAAACTTGATATCGGACGGATATTCCTGAATTGTGACAAGGTATAAGAGCTGTCACTGGCATTAACTGTGGCAAAGCAATTCAAAATAATTCTTACCCAGCCAAAATTAGCAATCACTTTTCCATGGATTTACAGAATTGTGAATAATTTTCCATTTTCACTTTAAGCTTTTTTCCAAATACAAAATTAATATAGCTATTTTTTCCCTGTAGATGCCACCTTAGCTTCTAAAATAGTAAAATTTCTGATAAAATGGTATTTTCCCCTGAGTCTGATTTGAAATAATTAATGAAAATGTCTGTTTATAAAAGCAAGTATTCATGAATCCAAAAGTGGGAGTTTTGCTCACATCTATCACTTCTTGCTTAATTTGATGGTGATAGCCTTGGTTTGGTAACTCGTTCACGGAATATACAGAATCTAGTGCTTGTTCTATATAAATGGGTTAGCTTTTATTCTGCCCTATGGAATTCTAGTTTTATGTACTAGAGCAGTGACTAAGAAATTCTACTTAAGGTAAATTACCTCCATTTATCCTTCCGTACTTTCTGGTTCAGAAATAAGTAATTTTCCTAAAGGACTGTTTCCACCTGTTGTCCAGCAGCCCCTCTCCATCCTTAAACAGGCAAATTCATTATTAAGTATATTGTGTCAAGTCTTCTGAGCCACCTCTAGAGAATAAGCTGTTTTATGTGGCTGGTATTATGGGCACACAAATATCCTTATATTGTTCTTTGGTTGTTTAAGATTCTCCAACAACAACAAAATTATTCTCGGTTTCAGATTATGAGCTAGTGCTAAGCAAATAATTTGCGATAACTAATTTATTTGACAAATGTTGCCTGTTTCCCTGCTCCCAGAATATCCACAAGGGGATCACAATTTCCTTGAATTTATCATTTATTTAAATTTCTTTAATGACTATCTTGTCAAATGTATTACTCTGTGAACTGACTGAGGATATTAAAAATTAGATCGGGGTGCTTAGTCATCATTGGTCAGATAAGATAGATAGTATCATTTCCACTTCATATGGATTTTGGTCCCTTTTGTTTGTGTAGTAAAATGACTTAAAATATTTAAGCAGGACTGTTCATTAGCTTTGTAAAATTCAGTTTGAAAGAAATTATTAGTGCAACTCAGTTTGGCCATATCCCTAGTTTTTGACTGCCAAATTTGAACATATCAATCCTAGTGGAGGACTGAGTAGGGCAGAGATGCTGAAACTCTCCAGCTCCCATTAACAGCAGAACAGGGCTTACTGAAAGCCTGATTTGGCCTGCACAATCTTCAGTACTGTATGGTGGTGCTCAGGAAGTAAAGGACCGAGGATGACTCAGAAAGAACAGGAGTACTTGTGGCACCTTAGAGACTAACAAATTTATCTGAGCATAAGCTTTCGTGGGCTACAGCCCCACTTCATCGGATGCATGTAGTGGAAAATACAGTAGGAAGATAGATAGATATATAGATAGATAGATATGGAGAACATGAAACAATGGGTGTTACTATATGCATGATAAGAAGAGTGATCTGTTAAGGTGAGCTATTATCAGCAGGAGAGAAAAAGAACTGTTGGTAGTGGTAATGAAAATGGCCCATTTCCAGCAATTGTCAAGGAGATGTAAGGAACTGGAGGAGAGGGGGGGATAAGCATGAGGAAATAGTTTTACTTGACTCAGATGATTCATAGATGTTTAAAGCAAGAGAGGACCAGTAAGATCATCTTGTCTGATCTCTGGCAAGACATGGGCCATAGAACCTCACCTAATGAGTCCTGCATAAAGCCATAACTTCTATTTGAGCTATAGCATGTCTTTTAGAAATGATCTGATTTAAAGAATTCAAGTGATGGTGGACCCAGCACAGGCTACATTCACAAAGAAACTAACTTTTAGGCACCTAAACAATCACTGGAATTCACAAAGCTTGTGTCAGGTGCTTAGGCTCCCTGTACAATGAACGGAGAGACTCAGGTGCCTCAGAATGGGATTCACAAAAGCTGCCACATTTTTGGGGAGCTGCCTAAGCTAGCCAATAGGAGATGCCAAGATGAGAAGGGTGTCCTAAATTCTACTCCTGAAAGGGTGTTCGGCACGTAAAGCTGAGCTGTAAGTAGGTGCCTCCCTCCACTTGGATTCTCAGCTGCAAACCCTCTCAGAATTAGGTATCTATGTTGTTTTTACAGCGGCTGGAAGGAAGGCATGTAGGAGAAGAAGAGGCTGACCTCCCTCATAACTTTTAGTCCAGTAGATAGGGAAGTCACCTGGGATATGGGAGACCCCTAGCTCAAGTCCTCACTCCACTTGAGGGGAGAAAGGATTTCAAGACAGATCTACTCCTCTCCAGTACATGCCCCAGCCACTGGGCAATGGGATATTCTGACCTGGGGCTTCTGCCATCTCTCCTTTTAAAGCAGTTCTGTTGTGACTAAACAGTGAAAGACTCTTGGACCAGAGAAAGCACAAGACAGAGAGAGACCACAAATATGAGAATAACGAGGAGTCTCCTTGAGGAGACTAACACATTTATTTGGGCATAAGCTTTCGTGGGCTATAACCCACTTCATCAGATGCAGGGAGTGGAACATACAGTAGGGAGGTATACATAAACAGCATCTGGGCATAAGCTTTCATGGGCTAAAACCCACTTCATTAGATACATGGAGTGGAAAATACAGTAGGGACGTATAAATATACAGCATCTGAAAAGATGGGAGTTGCCTTACCAAGTGGGGGATCAGTGCTAACGAGCCAATTCAATGAAGGTGGAAGTGGGCTATTCTCATCAGTTGACAAGAAGGAGTGGAAATCACTTTTGTGGTGCTAATGAGGCCAATGTAAACAAGGTGACCCATTTCAAACAGTTGACAGGAAGGTGTGAGTATCAGCAGGGGGACCTTCTTGTCAACTGTTTGACATTAACCCACTATTGAGAATAGCCCACTTCCACCTTAATTGAATTGGCTCGTTAGCACGGACATCCCTCCCTTCACTTGTTCAGGCAACTCTCATCTTTTCAGATGCTGCGTATTTATACCTCACTACTATATGTTCCGCTCCATGCATTTATTGAAGTGGATTTTAGCCCATGAAAGCTTATGCCCAGATAAATGTGTTTAGTCTCTAAGGTGCCACAAGGACTCCTGGTTGTTTGTGCTGATACAGACTAACATGGCTACCCCTCTGAAATATGAGAATGACTTTGTAACCTGGTGGGTAGAGCACTCACCCAGCAGGTGGGAGACCAAGAATCCAATTCCCCTCCCCAATGACTCCCTACGTAGAGTAGAGCTGCATTACAGCTGAGTCTGTCTCCCAGCATCCTGGCTACTGATGCAGGGCCATATTCTGCCATCCTTACTCCATCCTTAACCTGGCAAAAGTCCCACGGAGCATGGAAAGGTAATGCTGCCACTGCATTCTGTGAAAGGACCTGGGTCTCCAAGGCTATCAATCCAGCGCCATTCACAATACCAAATAAAGTTTAAAAATGAGAGTCGTAACAAATGCTGACAGACTGTTAAGTATAGCAGCGCTAACAAGTAGAATATCTCAAATAATACAGTTTCTAACCCTGGGAAATTATTCTACAGTCTGCTAGATCTTGCTGAAAGCAAGGCTTTTCTGATATTTGTCCTAAATTTTCCCTCTATCAGTGTGTAGTGTTGCAGGTGGCCCACTCCACGGGTGGGGAAGAGGGAGCCAAGGAGGCTGTGGAAACCTGCAGCTAATTAGGGCGAGGCTTGTTTGGAGCCAGACAGGAGGTAGCCGCTGGGACAGCCCAGATATAAGGAGCTGCTAAGCAGAGTAGAGGGGAGTCTCTCCCTGATAAGCAAGGGAGGAGGACTGGCTCCAAGGGATAGCACCTGAGATAGAGCAGTGCTGGGCAGGCTCAGGGTAACGAAGGGTGAGCTCTGGCCTGTTATCTCCTAGGCTGCAGGGTCCTGCCAGAAAGGGCCAAGAAGGTGCAAGGGCCAAGGGGAAGCGGCACAGGGACAATAGGCAGACAAGGGAAGAGAAGGAGGGCAGAGAGTCTGCCACTAGAGGGTCCCTGGGTTGGGACCCAGAGTAGTGAGTGGGTTTTGTTCCCCCCTTCCCTCTTGCACTGCACCTCGCTGTGGAGGAGCGTGGTCAATACAGACTGCAACTTGCCCCTTAAGTGAGGATAGGGTGACCAGACAGCAAATGTGAAAAATCGGGACAGGGGGTGGGGAGTAATAGGAGCCTATGTTAAAAAAAAGACCCAAAAATTGGGACTGTCCCTAAAAAATCAGGACATCTGGTCACCCTAAGTGAGGGGCTAGACTTTGGGTTGTGGTTGGCCCCTGCAGTGGGTGCAAGCCAAAGGACTTCCATGACCCCTAGAAGGGGGGTGAGAAAGAGGTAGTGGGCACTGCCGGAGGGCAGTGTCTTGAAGAGGACACCGCCGAATGGGGGATCAAGTTGGGTCTGAAACTGCAGAGTAGAGCAGACAATGGGCAAGACACCACCCGCAGAGGGTGCTCCGGAGCTGAACTGAGCTAATTCCCAGAACAACCAGCAGGAGGTGCCAGCAGTGGTGAGTCCTGACCCTGTTATACAGTATCACCCTGTTCCCCATTGTTATACACGTTGTACTACATTAATCAACCCCTCTCCTGCCTGAATAGTTCATTCCTTTCAAATAGTTACCAGGCCTTCTTATAGACACTATTTAGCTAAGTTGTGATTAGATGTTTTATATTTTCTCACTTATGTCAGATCTCTGCTCTCCCCTGAACTTTCCTCCAATTTATATCTTTCTAGGATCAATATGCCTTGAATTATTTATCAGAATTTGAAAATATCAGGCCTCAAAGGGCTGGACAATATAAAGAGGACTTCTCACCTCCCTCTGTTGTGATTAGAGTGGGTTGAATAATAGATTTTTTCAGTTTGCTGGCAATCTCAAAAATCCAAAGAAAAAAAATTGCGTAGGGTACGCAAACTAAATTTTTAATATTTTTTTTTGCAAGTCAAAAAGTAAAAAATATAGTTAGGGGTTGAATTAAACATTTCATTTTGACAAACCTGAAACATTTCATTTTGATTTTTGCCATTTATAAATGCTATGGATTGTTATTAATTAAAAAAAGAAAAAAAGTTTGGAAACAAAAAGCCATTTCAAACCAAAAACTGCAAAGGGCTGTTTCACAAAGGTCAACGCAAAATATTTTGACATTTTTTTTCCCAACTGAAACAATTTGGCAAAATTGACACAAATTTCCTTAACATTTTGTGCTGCTGATTCTGCATTTGGCACTGAAAAAAAAGTTGTTTGCAAAATGTCACCCATCTCTAAATGTGATCTATCTTCTTTGCCTATGCTGCCCAAAAAACACATCTAATTTTTTGCTACTGTGCAAGTTCTTCTCAAACTTAATGGACACTATCCTCTATTTTATAACTACTTTTTTTTATTATTGCCCCCCATATATTAGCTTCTGTTTCTGTAATCTGACTGTCCTATGTTCCCCAGCAATATCTCTAAGTTCCCTAGGGCTTTTTGTATTGTTTCACTCTTCTCCTGATCATTAATTATGGTAAAATAAGACCAGTTCTGTCACACATCCCTAGTGACCCTCTGCTAGAAACTGCCTCCAAATTTGAAATATTGCTGTATATCATCAGTAAAGCTGCACTTTTGTCACAGCTTTCATGGGAACCATAAATTAGTTATTTTTCATATAATATATCTTCATGCCTAAAAATTCCCAAAAGTCACAAGTTTATGTGACGGAGTAGATGTGATGATAAACGGTTGAATAATTGTCAGTGAAAACCTTGAGAGCTTCCAAAAAAAGTCTAATGAATGAATCCTAAGACTAATAAGGCCTGATCCAAAGCACACTGAAGTCAATAGGTTAGAAACAATCATGTGTTAAAATACAGGACCAGGCTAGTGAACTCTTGGTGAGAATGAAAAGTGTTAGCTCTCTGGAACAGGAGTGTATCCATTTTTATGATTGCACAGCAGTATCCTTCCGTCCTCTTTGTATTAAAGTTGGAATAACTGATCCTTGCAAGTCTTGCATTGTCCATGTATAATCACTGGACTTTTGCAAGTATAGAACCCCAACCTGAAACTGAGTTTTGTGTCTGTTTTCCACTGCTGTGAACTCTCTTGGAAGATCCAAGACAGATAACAGTATAGGGCTTCTGTCAACTTGGCCAACTGTTTGTAAAACCTGTGGGAGATTCTTCTATGTACATGGAAAAGTATCACTGTTGTCACTACTAATAATAGAATAAAGGAAACAACAGTTCGTTCCTCACTCATGTTGGACAAACCCATACCTGCACAGGAGTGCATGCACATGGTTCGGAAAGGTTCCTTTTGACCTCATCCTGCAGCATTGAATTTCATGGACACTTTGCCATTAACTTCAATGGATGCAGAATCAAGGCTAAGTGCATAACTCCGATTGGCTTCAGTGAGCACAAAGCAGGAGAATGCCCTCTATTACATACATCTGGAACATAATCCAAAGCCCACTGAAGTCAGAGAGCCTTCCAATTAACTTCAATAGTCTTTGGCTCACACCCCAAGTTAGAATTATTACATGCATCTAAAGCTGATTTGTGCTGAAAACCATGCAGCTAGATGGCCTGTTGGACAAAAATTAGAAGGAAATACAAAGTACCGCATATTATAATAGTCTTTAGTTTGATTAATACCACCTGTGCAGTTTCTTTGTCCAGTGTTTGAATAGCTGGTGCTCATTTTCCATAATATTTTTAATAACTTTCTGAACCATATTTTACTTTGATGTTTCTGTGTCATATAAAAACAGTTTAAATGATTCACTGGCTTATTTTTATGTTAAATATTTTAACAAGTGTGATTTGCTTGGACATCCGGGAGTCAGCCAGACCTAATGGAGTTCTGCTAACAAGCATCATACAAATAAAAAGAAAGAAAACTAGAGAAAGCTGAAACTCACAATAATTTCACTAGTTAAAAAAACAAACCGACAAACATAACATTTGACTAAAAGGGAACTAGATTCCCAGTTAAGGATGAAACACTAGCCTTAACTCACATAATTGTACAGCACTTAGGAACTGGTGAACATGTCATGGAAATGTATTATGGTGCCTTGAGGGTAACTCTGTTTGTATTACATGCTGTCTCATGAGGAGTTATGGCTTCAAGTGATGGCTTACAAAGCAACACTGAACAGCTTTACCCTGGACAGCCTGACCTTTTCATTACTTGTATAATTGATTGTGTTATTAGTATAGTTTGTAGAAATAATGGTGATTTAGTGATGCATTTTGGAACTTAAATCCTTATAAGTCTGGAGTAGTCCCATAGGCCCTGCAGTTGAGGATCTAAGGGAGTGTGGGAAGAGAAATGCTTCCATCCAAGTCATGCAGATTTTTTTTTTTTTAACACACGAAGTAGGAGGATGCTGAAAAGAATTTGTGTTTGGTTTGGCTGAGTTTGTACCTCCACTCTGCTGAGTTCACCATCTGTCAGATGAAAGTTTGTTTTGTTCTAATGGGAGGTAGTATATTTGGAACTTTTAAAACAAGTGCAGCAGGGAGCACTCCTGCACTGGACTGGAAGACTTAAGTATTAGTACTCTGGTTTCTCTTCAGATCGCATAAATCTTTCGCCTTTTACTATTATTTATTATTTGTATTGCAGTAGTAGCCAGAAGCCCTGATCAGGACCAGGGCCCCATTGTGCTGTGCACTGGACAAACACGTGAGAAGAGACAGTTCTCGCCCTGAAGACCTTGCTATTAAGAAATAAGTGTTTTCCATCTCTGCTTCCTATGAAATAACAGGACAAACAAAATAAACCAACAATGCAGAGAATGAAGACACACTCATCTACCACTAAACTTGCGATAAAGCCACATGCTCTTTTTTGCTTTGGAATTCCCACTCACTAATCTCTGAACTACAGTGACATCTATATGCCTCAAATGAGATTAGAGACCCACTGAGCCAAACATTGTACAAACACAAAGTGGGGGATAAAGTGTACAGTCTAATCAGCATGGGAAGAGAAAAAGGCATAGCCCAACATCACTCCCCTAATACAGGTGAGACTAGCACCCGTTCTTTGATTTCTGGTATAGTGCCCTACCCTCTACACCACACTGTGTTCTAGCAACAACCTCTCTTCAACCACTCACCTCCACCTCTCTCTGGCAGCTCCAGGAGACAAGCCTCTACTACCGAGTTGAGTGAACAACTTCATTTCTCCCTAGAGAGTTAGACCATCATCGCTTTGATGCTTTCACCCTTGAGTCTCCCACACAGCAGCACCAGCTTAGCGTTTAATTTTGTTTTATTAGAAGATAATTATTTTTTAATTATATTTCATTATTTCTCTTAATATCTTCAAGCTTGACACTGATGGAGGCTTAGCAAAATTCAATCCTTTTTTCATTAGATAGCGTAGATTTGCATTCACTTCACATCTGCATTAGAGGGCATCACTGCTTCATGTGCAGCGATAATGTCCTAGAGAGGTGCTCTCATAAATATCCACCTCATGACTACAGACAATGGGCCACTCATGCTGAAATCATTTGTACTGCAAGACCCCTACAGTCTACAGAGTCAATGGATGTTCATGGTGGGTTAAACACTACCTTCCTTCCTCTTGCACATCTCCCAGCGTTGCCTTGGTAAGGACTGAGAAAAGGTGGCAGGAGTCAGTCCTCTGAGCATAGCTTCAATTTGCACAATGTAAGGCACTAAAATTAACTTAAGAATTTTCTGCTTCACATTCTACAGGCAGAATAAGGAATTTCCCTATACCATTGTGTAGCCTGTCTATGGGCCTGGGAATTGCAGAATTCCAGTGCCTGGGTACAGTGTCCCAACTCCCAAAGGGACTGAGGGAAGGGATGGAGCCAGGTTCCCACTTCCCCACCCCTTGCTGGGAGAGGCGTATGGTGTACCTTGTTAGCGGGCGTGCCCTTCACCGTCTCCCCTGGTTCTAGTCACACAGACGGAAAGCAGAAAACCAGAAGTCCAAGGTGCAGGCAATGCGATATTTACTGGGGATAGTTTCCAGCAAGCATGTGTACCAGAACTCTGACGCTGCAGTGTCCCATCCCCCGTTCCTTAGCAGGTGTATTATACCCGAAATGCAAACCCTCTGTCCCACCCTGTCATAAACAGATAGCTAAGGGTTAATGTTTCTTTTACCTGTAAAGGGTTAACAAAGGGAACCAAAGACCTGACCAGAGGACCAATCAGGAAACAAGATTTTTAAAAGCTCAGGGAGGGAAGTTTTGGGTGTGTGTTCTTTGTCTGTGTCTCTAGTGCTCTCTCGGCTCTGAGAGAGTTTCTCTCTACCTTCAGGCTTTCTAATCTTCTGTTTCCCAGTTGTAAGTACAGGTATAAGACAAGATAGGTTTTTATATTGTTTTTGTATTTACATGTGTGTAGTTTGCTGGAATGTTTTAAATTGTATTTCTTTTTAAATAAGTCTGTTTATTCATTTTGTTTTCTTTTAAGCCAATGACCCTGTATATTGTCACCTTGATACAGAGACCATTTTTATGTCTTTTACTTTCTTTTTATATAAAGCTTTCTTTTTAAAACTTGTTGGATTTTCTTTTCTAGTTGAGGCTCAAGGGGATAGGAATCTCTGTGCCAGGATTACGGTCTCTCTCAGGGAAAGACTGGGAGGGGGAAAAAGAAGGAGGGGGGAAGGTGAATGGTCCTCTCTGTTTTGTCTTTCAAGGAATTGAAATAGGGTGATCGTCCCGGGCCATCCAGGGAGGGGAAGCCTGGGAGGAGGTAAAGAGGAGACAAGGGGAGGAGGGGTATTTCCCTTTGTTGTAAGACTCAGGGCATCTGAGTCTTGGGGTCCCCCAGGGAAAGTTTTGGGGAGACCAGAGTGAGCCAAACACTGGAATTTTTGGCTGGTGGCAGCGCTATCAGATCTAAGCTGGTAAATAATCTTAGAGGAATTTATGCTAGTACCTCATATTTGAACTTTAAGGTTCAGATTGAGGAATTATACTATGACACACCCCTTACAATTCATGTTCCATTTTGTGGGGGTCGTGAGTCTGGGGTCTTTGTCCCACCTCTTTTGTATCCCATGGGGTGAGGAGTGAGGTTGTGCTAGGGTCAGGGACAGGAATTTCATTTGCCTTTTATTGTTTTATACCTTCCCCACAATCCCCCTTACCCCTCCCGACTGGTTGCTTGACCTTGCCCTGAGGTAGGAGTTGAGGCAGTCTTCAAGTGTGTGCTCGTATATTATACTCCCACCATGCCCAGTAACACTTTAACTGCTTTCATCTGTTCCCATTATACTAACAAACCCATCTGGCTAGGCAGAAGCAACACACACATGGTCTTTGTCCTCTGTTTACACATATTAGTAAGGATCCTTTTGTTTGCACATATTAGAAAGAATGTAAGTGTATCAAAAATCAAGCAAGACCCAAAATTCTGTCTCAGGCAAAAATACAGGCCTGAATCCTACAGTGTCACTAGCATTCCTAACATACCTCATGAAGAGGTGTACCAGTGCACACACAACCCTGCACTCCAGAGAGCTCTGGGCACTTCCACAATGCACACTGGTGTTCCTTACCTCTTTGCTGCTTCACATCGCCATGGGCTATGTGCAGTTTGCAAATGCTGGTGCTCTCATTTTTCACTACAATAGTAACCACAACAAAATTCTCACTCAGCATCAAAAGGGTGAAATGGAAAAGACTTTGCCAAACAAAATGTCTCCAGTGGCCATGAAGACAAAAAAGCAGCTCATGAGTTAGGGCAGGGGATAAGCATGAGGATTCCACCCTGATTCAAAAATGGCTGCCTTTCAATTTTGAGTAGAGTAATTCTGATGCATAAATGATCTAAAGCACTTTACTCTCCTTTGGGAGGATAGGAACTATTGTGACATAATATATTATAAGTACTGGGCCAAATTCTGAAGTTTTTATGAGTGTGAGGTATGTGTGAGAGAGGGCTAAGTAAAATATTGAATAAGGACTAGCTCTTTCCCCTGAATGTATCTCATTCACCCTTGATGTCTCACATTTCTATATCTAGTGCAACTTCATGTGCTGTACATTTCAACAGCTGATTGTAAGATACAAATTCATCTGAGTCAGTGTTTCATGTTAAAAGGCACACAGGGATATAGATCCCAGGCAGACGGGACTTTGGTCTTGCTAAGGAGTGTATTCAGTCACTGGGCCAGTACGGTAAGAACTCTCTATGAGAAATTCTTCAGCGCTCTTTGTATAATAGCTATGACTGGAGCTCGCTACCTTCTGTACACTTGCAACAGAAGGTAAACAGGAACGATATGCACACTGGGAACTGGAGCTTGTTTTAAAAGCAGTTGATTTCTATGTTGAGAACACCGGCTTGTGAACACATCTGTGCTTATTAGCACAGGGACGGCCAACGGGTTGAATCATTCTTGGAGCAAAGGAAAAGAAAGAACAGCAATGCACTTCCCTCCCACTGCCAAAATTCCTCCCCCATTTCCCCTCCCCTGCACATACACACACCCACACTGAAAAACAAGCATCAGTGCCCAAAATAACATCACTGCAGCACTGAGGGATTTTTTTTATTTATTTTTACTGCATGTTATTCTGCAGCACTGTTTCTTCATTAACAGTTGAGCCAGGAGACAACCGACATAAAATCAGAAGAATATTAAATTCATAGTGTGCTGTTGCCTTGTAGAACTCTACATGGCTTTGACTAGTTTGACAATGGTTGAACAATAAGGACCATCAAATTTAATTTGTAATAATTATACACCAGAACAGTTGAATCAAAAGGCGAATGCTATAATTTGTATTGTGACAGTAGCTTTCAAATAAAACTCATTTTGATCTCTTGGAGGACTTTGATCCAAATTCAGGGTTTATTGCACCTTAGAATTTAATCAAGCATTCCAGAATCAAGAGAGGTATCTCCGTATCTTCAGGTTATTCTGTAACTGCTGTGGGAACCTTATAATCTTGCACAACATTGATTGATTTCAGAGAGAACCACGAAGATACCAGGCAGGAGTGAGGCCTTTAAAACTGAAATAAACAGGGGGGCTTGCACTAGGTCCTACTGACCACACTCATATAAGCGAACTAACAGCATCACAATTGGCACTGACTGGCAGACTGATAAACAACCTCCATAGGAAGCCTCAGGGCTGAATGGCCAGGGAAGAGATGATATCCTTCAGAAAAGCACTTACCAGGTGCTTAACTTTAAGCATGTGCTTAAATGATAATGGGACTGAAGTGTATGCTTAGCTACTTTCTCAAATACAGATGGGTAACTGAATCAGGGCCTGCTAGAGGTGATCCCTCCCAGTCAATTATATTGGTTAGGGGCATATCAGCAAGCTTGAACTCCTTCTGCCTGCAATGTACAGGTACCTGCTTTGTGGCTAAATTTGACTCTGATCTCCAGGGCTGTCAAACTAGTACCTTTTGCCAGAATATAACTCAGTTTTACAACACATCTGGAACTGATTCACCATAATGTGTTTCCTTTTAAAACAACTGGCAGGAATTTTCTCTCACATTGTCATTCATATAGAAAAACCTTTGACATCAGTGGAGAGTTTCTAGCCATGCTCGAGGGCAGAATCAAGTTAGATTCAAAATGCGACTTCTCTAATAGAGCCAATCAAAGTCTTGTATTGGGATAAATAAGAAGAAATAGAAAAAAAAATCAGTAAGGCTTTCAAAATTGCCATAGATAATTCCGCATCTATAATACACCGCAAGTGCTTTTTCATGTTAACTGGGGCATAATTCCTCACAATCCAGGTATGAGATATTCCCACTCTGAAGAAACAACTAGTCAAAAAGCAGTTTTCCTGCCTGGAATCTACTTGTTTCTATGCTAAAGAAAACATCTGTGCTGTATAACCTTTCCCTTTCAAGGTTATGTGCATTTGATCCCGATTGAGAAGCTGTAGTAACACGATGTGAGGTGAGCGAGTGGTGTGATAATACATAATGCACTGAAACCTTGTTTCCATTATATTCAGTGACTTGGTGACACTTATTATGTAAAGAAACCCCGCGAAGCTGAGAATCTGGATGGGTTTTTGTGTAATTATCCTGCTGTACAGTACAATAAAAAAGGTTCTTTTTTTAAAAAAAAAAACACCACCATCTGAATAAATGATGATTTCAAATATAGTCCTTTAATCATCTTTCAGGATGTTTGGGGCCTTGATGAAAAAAACTCTGACATTGACATCAGTGGTGTTGGGTCAGTCCCTAACAGCTTGATCCTGCATCTCCTGCAGTCAGTGGTAAAGCTCTCTTCAGCATACGTAGTCTCCTGTGACATGCAGGACTGGGTCCCAAATACCTATTTACTATCCATGAGGGCACTGATTCAGTAAAGCTCTTTATGCATATGATTTAAGCATATCTATCAGTATTTTGCTGAATCCGGGCCTAGCAGTGGCCAGTTTTTTAAATGAAATAGAACACCTTCCCCAACCTCTCCCCTCCCTCCTCCATATACATATATATTTATCTCTTTGCAGTTGGGTGTCATTCAGATATTGATCCGGGAAGGTTATTTTCCCCATCTGGCTGCATATTTCTCTCCTTATTCAACTCTTTAGGTAGCATGGTTGTTTATTTGGCAATTACAGCTGTTTTCTGTTATGTTCTTGTTGCACTGTTTTGGCTACTCTGTCCACCTTGCATAATCCTCTCTGTACTAACAAGATTCATCACAAGACACGGCATGTTTTCATCTGTTTCGGATTAAGCTTTTATGCAATGCCAGCCTTTGTTACACTAAAACCCTGTTATGAAGGGTTGTTAGGTAAATGTTACTCGGGATCAAATTCAGCCAGCAGAATAACGAGGCTAAGGAAGACCCCAAAGAAGAAAAGCACAGAGGATGAGTGGCTCTGCAGAGTTTTCTTCATGCTGCACCCACTGTGCTTTGTAAATTGGGCTTCATGTCAGTTTCAAATAGGCCAACATGGAAAGGAGAGGGGACTCAAGGGATGGGAAAGCGGCCACTGTGTTCAGAATTAGGCATTCCCAGTGGGCAAAACTGACTGTTTAGACATTACACTAGGGGTAGGGTGACCAGATAGCAAGCGTGAAAAATTGGGATGGGGTTGGGAGTAATTGGCACCTATATAGGAAAAAGCCCCAAATATCAGGACTGCCCCTATAAAATCGGGACATCTGGTCATCCTAACTAGGGATCATCATGAGAGCTGAGCAAATATTGATTTTTCGGTTCAGCGGCCAAAACCAAAACCCAGGGGGGAAAAAAACCATTTTTGATCAAAAAACATTTGAAACAAAAAGGAAAAGATTTTTTTCAGGGGGGTTGTATTCTCTGTGAATGTTTTCCACCCTTTGGGGAGGGGCTTCAATAAATACAACTATATTTTGAAACCAAATGTTGTTTGAAATGGTGACAATGAACCATTTGACTTTTTCCCCAGTAAATAAATAAATAAATAAATACATAAAATAAAAGCAATCCATTACATTTCCAGCTAAACTCTTTGCTGAATTCACAAATAGTTTCAGAGCCCTGAAAAAAATGCATTTTCCAATTAATTTACTGTTCATTAAACAAAATTCACCAAGCTCTAGTCATCATTGTGATCCATAATTCATCAGAGAGGCTGGAGAGATGGCTGTGGAAGGGGCAATCGAACATGCAGGGGCGGCAAGCCACGGGTGGCGCTCTGCCGGTCACCACAAGGGTGGCAGGCAGGTTGCCTTCTGCGGCATGCCTGCAGAGGGTCCGCTGGTCCCGCGGCTTCGGTGGACCTCCCGCAGACATGCCACCGAATCCTCTGGACCGGGGACTTCCCGTAGACATGCCGCAGAAGGCAGCCTGCCTGCCGCGCTTGGGGCGGCAAAATACCTAGAGCCGCCCCGGCCAACACCCTGCCTGTAAGCCAGGAGTTGGATTCCTTTTCCTCAAATCTGCATGAACCCTGTATACTTCAGCTTCATGTGTGTGTTTGTGTAAGAATGTAACCTTGGTGAAAATCCCACATGTGCAGTGAATTTCCTGTGTGACTTGGGGGGACACAATGCTCTTTCATAGCATTAAAGCAGATGCAGGCTAACATTTGTATTTGCAAGAACTGGTTTATGACTAAGGCTCCTAGAAAGATGCTTTTCACATTCAGCTGTTTTTTACTTACTGCTTTATTTTTTTTCTTTACCAAAACCAAAATTGCTAAATAGACAAGAACTAACATTTCAAAAACATCAGCGCTTTCCATGAGCCTTATTGCTACCTGAAAACATCAGCATCAAATGCATCCTGCACCAAACAATAATTAAAAAAATAAAAATAGAAGAAAACAAAAATCTGACTTTGACATTTCCATGAAAATTGAATGTTCCCATTATACAAACATAGATGACTGGTTTCATTACTGAATGCCAGGGGGGTCATGCATCTATAAAATACCAAAAGATTCTGCATGTCACTCAATCTCAGTGCCAGTATTTCTCCAACAGGAACTTGCTTTTTATAGAGGGAAAAATGTTTTATTGGAGCTGGATGTAATGTTAAGTGAGCAATGAGCAGGCAGGCCAGTTGGAAAGGAGGTGCAACCCTTATTAACTGCATGAGTAACCAGCTCCAACCAAGACTGCTCAGGATTCAGAAAAACATCTGGGTACAGATTCCCAAAAGAATTTGGCTTCTATTTAGACACCTAAAAACAATGTTCAGAGTTTCAAAAGTCCTCAGCTTCTGTTGCTTTCATAAGCACATTAGCATAGCTACTCATGATAACCTATGGTTCTGAAGATAGGACACTGTACCAGGAGACAGGTGTCTTCAGAAGTGTGGCCAATGTTTACTATTTTATCTTGACCACTGGTGCTTTTTAGAAGCCCCTGCTCCTGGAGTCCTGTGATAACATGAAAATCTCAGTTTTCATTTCTATAACAAATTTCTAGCCCTCGTGGTTGTGGAGAAAATTTTAGAAACATGAACCCTAAAGGTTCAGAAATCAGAAGACAAATAAAAAACACATTAAAAAAATTCTCATGATTTTTAAGTCATGTAGTGCTTGGGGGGTGGGGGGTCTTAACTCATTATTTTTGATCCCTGGGGTTTTCACTACAGCCTCAGTTCTATCCCCAGCTCTGCCCCTGACTTGCTGTGTGATCTTAGATAAGTCAGCTCTCTGTGAACTGTTTCTCTATCTGTAAAATCCAGTTAATTATACTTGCCTTCCTTTGTAGAGAATTTTGAGATGAATGAAATGAAAAATGCTCTCTAAAGTCTTATCCTTTTTATGTTATTTTTACTTCTCCCTTTATCATCTCAAAATTTAACTTTGAAATAATATAACCTATAATGAGGTCAAAAGACTTTGAAACACTTTTCGAAGTCACTACATTAGTTAATTATAGTCTATTGTAGCCTTGCATGCATGGAGCAGGTTTTCTCAAAACACAGTGGCTAACATGACTCATTACAGCTTGATGATGTAGTTTCAAAGTCCTCTTGAGCCTGGCAGTTCTGGTGAGGCTAGCATCTGCATTGACTCTGCTGACGCAGACTTTCTCTGTTCCTTAAGGAATTGAATTTTCACATTTTTCTCCTGTATCAAGGTATTTGAGATTTTTCTAAGATTTTCAAATGAATCTCAGTAATTTACCTTAAGCCTCTGACTGTCCATTTCCAGAAACAAGAGCACTGCTTTAGTGCAAGGGGTATGTGTGTTTATTTTATCCTCTTATCTGTGCACTGCCAAATCATCCCTGCTAAAGTGTTAGAAACTGGGCGATAGGCCATCTTGCCTAGTGGTTAAAGCAAGAGTTCAGCCTACGTTGGTTAGAGCAGAGTCCAGGAATGAGTCAGTGCTGGAGGGTCAACCAGAGTTGGAGCTGATGATCAGTACTGGAGAGACAGGAGCTGAAAGGGAACTGGGGCTGGAACAGGGACTGGAATAATGGCATGCAGAGCTGCAGGTCTGGTACGCACTCAATAGTCAGAGAGGTGCTGCTACTGCTGCTGGACTTAAAAGCCAGCCAGCTGCCCTCCCTGATCAATCAGGTGGTCCAGTGAATGAAGCCTGCTGCAGGCCAGCTGTGCTTGTTGGGTTGACAGGAGACTGACTCTGCTGCAGGCTCTGATCCCTGACATAAAAACGACATCCCTTTGGGGCTGTGAAGAACTCTCAGGATATTTTTCAGAAGCACAGGATAAACATTCTGAGCAAATACAGTTAGTATAAATTTGGTTGCCAAGTAGTGCAGTAATTGATCAGAAGTAATAATCAATGAACAGTAAATAGGTTCATCTGTCAAATTCAGAGCATGGGACTGAAACTGAAGTGGTTCCATTGTTTCTACCTAATTCTGTCCCTCTAGACATTCACGCTGCACTTATCACCGTGGTATCTGAGTGCCCAGTGTTGTTTGTATCCTTCTAGCTATGGATGAAGGGCCAGATTCTGCTAGCTTTGTGAGTGGGCTGGTTGACACCAGTAAGACTACTCATAAAGCAAAGGTTCTACCCAAAGTGCTCATTCTTGTAGATCAGTCTTCAGGTTTTGCTGATTTTTGACTTTTCTTGGTGCATCCATGGTCCCTAACAAAGGGAGGTGCAGCTGCTTGGGAACAGCTGCACCCTTATCTTTGTGAGAGGGTCCTAGGAATATCTTTGCACAATGGGAAGTCAATGGGAGCTGCAGGTTTTCAGCATCTCTGCAAATCAGGCCACTTCATTAGGCACCTAATTATGAATTTTTGCTGCCTAATTTGGGGCATTCAAGTTATAAAATTAAACCCTGACTCCACTGCAGTCAATGAGAGCTTATCATTGATTTCAGTGACACCAGGATGTAATCCCAAGGCTTTAATAAATTATCAAAGATCACAGGAGACCCTGTGTGAAGGGGAGTTAGAACTAAGGGCAGTTGTGTCTGACCACTATCCCGGGAGACATAGACCACAATTCTCTCCTGTTACACCTGGGATAAAATAACAAAGATCCATATTTCTAAATGAACCAAACCTAAAACTTTCTAGAAGTTCTATTATTTTTTTAAAGACAATGTGAATAACTTGTATAACTCCCTGTTTCCCCTGGAAGAAGAGGTGTTGAAATACCCCATTCGCAGGTTCCAAGGCCAAAACTGACCATTGTGACCATCCAGTCTGACCTCCTGTATAGCACAAGCCAGAGATCTTCCCCAAAATAATTCCTTTTGAACTAAAGCAGCAGTTCTCAAACTCTGGGTCAGGACCCCAAAGTGGGTCGTGACCCCATTGTAAGAGAGTCACCAGACCTAGCGTTAGACTTGCTGGGGCCCAGGGCTGAAGCTTGAACCCCATGCCCAAGGTGGAAATGAAAGCCTGAGCCCCACTGTCCAGGGCCAAACCTGAAGCCCTGGAGGATGGGATTGAGGCTTTTGCCTTTGGCCTCCCTGCCTGGGAGTCGGGGCTCAGGCTTTGGCCCCTCTGCTAGAGGCAGTGGAGCTCAGGTAGGCTCAGGTTTCAGTCCACCCTCCTGGGGTCATATAGTAATTTTTGTTCTCAGAAGGGGGTCATGCTGCAATGAACTTTAAGAATCCCTGAACTAAAGCATAGCTTTAAAAAAACATCCAGTCTGGATTTTAAAATGTCCATTGATGGAGAATCTACCACAATTCTTGTTAAATTGTTCCAAAGTTTAACTACCTTCACAGTTAAAAATGTACACCTTATCTCCTGTTTGAATTTGTCTAGCTTCAATTTGCAGTCACTGTCTGGTAGAATGAAGAGCTCATTATCAAATGTTTCTTTCCTATGTAGGTACTTAAGTACTGTAATTGAGTCATCCCTTAATGTTTTTCGTTAAGATAATTACATTGAGCACCTAGATCCTATAAACATAAGGCATGTTTTCCAATCCTTTAACCATTCTTGTGGCTCTTCTTTGTATCCTCCTCAGTTCATCAACATCTTGAATTGTTCACACCAGAACTGGAAACAGTATTGCAGAAGAGGTCATATCAGTGCCAAATACAGAGTTAAAATAACTTCTCTACTCCTATTCGAGGTTCTCCTATTTATATCCAAGGATTGCACTGGACGTTTTGGACATTGGGAGTTCATGTTCAGCTGATTATTCACCATTATCCCCAGAGCTTTTTCAGAGCTACTGATTCCCAGGGTAGATTCCCTCATCTTGTAAGTATGGCCTACATTCTTTGTTCTCAGATGTAAACATTTACATTTAGCCACATTGAAACATAGATTATTTGCTTGTGCCCAGTTTACCAAGCGAACCAGATTACTCTGTATCAGTAACCTGTCCTCTTCATTATTTACCAATTTTTGTGTCATCTTCTGACTTTAGTAGTAATTATTTTATTTTCTCTTCCACATAATTGATACAAATGTTAATGAGCAAATGGGCAAGAACTGATCTCTGTGGAAGGCCACAAGAAATACACCCATTTGATGGTGATTCCCCATGTACAATTACATTCTGAGACCTATCAGTCAGCCATCTTTTAATCCATTTAATGTGTGCTGTGTTAATTTTGTATTGTTCTAGTTTTTTAATCAAAACGACTTGTGGTACCAAGTCAAACACCTTACACACATCTAAGTATGTTACATCAAAACTATACCTTTATCAATCAAACTTGTAATCTCATCCAAAAAGGATATCCAAGTAAGTTTGACAGGATCTGTTTTCCATATACCTATGTTTATTGGCATTAATTATATTACCCTCCTTTAATTCTTTATTAATGGAGTCCCATATCAACCTCTCCATTATCTTGCCTGGGATTGATGTCAGACTGACAGGATATAATTACCCTTTTAACCTTTTTATATATTGGCACGGCATTAGCTTTCTCCCAGTCTTCTGGAACTTCCCCAGTGTTCCAAGACTTACTGAAAATCAACATTAAAGCAGAAAGCAGCTGGACTTGCAATATATCTAGGCATTGACCTCTGGTGAGAATTTTTGAGTTCTCAGCTGATTTTCACACTGGAGAGGTGTGGATGTGATTATACATGCTTGAGATGACCATAACAACTTTTGGATATCTGTCTGAACTGAAACCGAGAGCTCCAATCCTTTTGGCATTCACTCACCACCACTAGTAATGGCTACCTTAATGAAACACGATATTAATCTCTCCTTATCTTACTAAATATATGTCTTTTGTTTATAGTATTGTGGTAACAGCATGAAAGTTTCCATGACCTAAATAGTAAAGACAAGTTTCCTGATTTAAAAGAAAACAATCTTATAATCACGTAAACCTGATTTATATCCTAGTTTAAAACTGGAGATTAAGGGCAAAGTTTCAGATAAGATCAGAACCCATGTGGGGACCTAACCAAAGTAGTCAGATTCTCAAGAGTGCTCAGATGATAACAGCTCACATTGAGCATTCTGTTGCATAAATTGGAACAGTGGGGTCCTGAGCTCTCTTGAAAATCTGGTCAGAAGTCTTGACATAATCAGGTAACTTGACTGTAATAACAGATTCTTTTAAGCACTTTATTTTATCTCATAGAAGTCATTATGAATAAAAAATTGAAACTATATCTGGTATATTTTTCCTCCCCCTCGCCAAATATGCCAATATAGTTTTATACATGAAGCTTCTCTTTTCCAATATCAGCAGTTTTTAAATGCAAGTAACTATATTGGCCATTCCATAAAACTAGATAGAGTATAATGGGCAGAAAGTGGTAGCACGAGCCAGTATAATGATTAGCAGATATATGACTAATCAAACCACGGAGGACGGCAGCCTCCCAAACTCTTGGCTCCCTGCTCCCGGCAGAGAGCACCAGGCCTGGAGCCTGGGCAGCTACTGGGCTCCCAGTGGGGAGCAGGAAGCCTCAGAGCAGCTAAGTTCCTGACAGGGAGCGTGAGATGGGCAGGCAAAGCCCAGCTTGGAGCAGGGAGCCCTGGGCAGCAGCCCAGCTGGGACGAGGGAGCCAGGACCCTAGGCAGCAGTCTGGCTCCCCACTTGGAACCAAGATGTCCCTAGGGTCCCAACTCCCTGCCCCCAGCTGGGCTACTGCCCAAGCTCTCAGCTCCCCCACTCCATGCTGAAAGCCTGGCTACACTGAGCCTCCCTGCTCCTCACTGGGAACCCGGCAGCCACCCAGGCTCCGAATGTGGAGCTCCCCACGAGGATCCCAAGTGATCCTGGTGAGGAGTGAGGAGCCAAGAGCATGGGGCGGGCAGCCATGCTCCGTGTGGGGAGCAGGTAGCCGAGAGCCTGGGAGGGGACAGCCATGCTCCCGGCGGGGAGCTTCTTGGAGCTGAGAGCCTGGGCTCTCAGCGCCCCACACTGCCCCTTAGAAGTTGGTGGAAGCACACCTACTGAAGATGTGCACCACCGACAGAAGGAGAGCAGTCTGGACATGAACCACCACAGTAATCAGGGCCGGCACCAGCTGAGCAAGCTCATGCTTAGGGCGCGGATTCTACAGGGGCGGCTTCCACCCAAACCTAGGGCGGCACGGCTGCTTTTTTTTTTTTGTTCGCTGCTCTGGCAGCCCTTTAGGGGGCGGTGGGGCGGAGGAGGGGAGCGCCTTGCAGCAAACTCGTCAGGGCAGCCCACGTCCTTCCCTCCCCGCTGACCAGAGCGGCGCGGAGCTGTCCCGGCAGGCGGCGTGGCGGTCAGGGCCGTGTGGTGAGCCACTGAAGCGCTGGCCGCCCCCCTTCTCTCGTTCCCCCCTGCTCCCTCCCCTCCCCCCTCATTAGACGGGGCACGCACTCTGCAGCACAGGGAGTCCCCTGGCTCCGTTCAGCCTGTAGGGTTTTTTGTTTTGTTTTTCTCCTTCTTTGCCGGCCGCACCGTTGTTTCTCCCCTCGTCACCCTGCTTTGCTGCTCCAGCCCCGCCGTTTTTGTGTTGTTACTGCCCCGGTTTTGCTGCTCCAGCCGCGCCCTGTTTTCTCCTTCTCTCCTCCCTCCCTGCTTTGCCATTCCAGCCGCGCCCGTTTTTTCCCCCCCTGTTTTGCTGCTCCAGTGCCCCCTCCCTTTTTTTTTGCTTGAGGCCTCAAAAAAGCCAGAGCCGGCCCTGACAGTAATTACTGCGGTGGCTGTAAGTCAAGCTAACATAGGTAGATTAAAGTTTATAGTGTAGGCATGCCCTGAGTTTCACAGTGCCTAATACTAATGAGGGCATTACAAATGCCTGAAACAGACAGCTATGATAGAGTTTCACCACTAATTTTTTGGCCTCTTTCAAACCTGACATTGCAAATGAAACCCAAGGTGTGTTAAATAACAATCTAACGCCTAAAATGGGCATAAAGTTGTTTTTCTTTCAGTGAAACTTTCAACTTTTCAGCAACTGTAAACTACATATTTTTGGACAGAAACTTGGAGGGTTTTTTTTGTTTGGTTGGTTGGTTGATTTTGTTTTCCAGTGAAATCTTAACATTTTTTTAAGGAAAGCATGACAAAAATTGTTTTGCTGAAAAAGCTAATTTTCTGTTAATAGGTATGGAAATATTCTGACCAGCTTTATTAAAATTATAAAGAAAAATTGAGCAGGTCCATATGTTCTACCACTGCCAAGTTCCACAAAGGTCTAAAGTCACACTAACTCATGAAAGGGTAGTGAGTAGGTCGCAATACAATCAGGGTTCAATTGATGATGATTCTGAGGTGGTGTCTCCTCCCTTCTGGATATTTGTCCTCATCAATTGTTTCAGACAATCTGGGGCATAGAGAGACATACTTGCCCCCAAAACAGGCATCTGGTGGGACAAACAGAGATGTATCCTGTTTGTACCAGGAGAACTTGAATATTCCTAAGCATAAAAATAAAATATCAACCAGAGATGAGGATTTACCAGCTTTAGTGAAGCTTGAAAAAATAGGCCACATGAAATTTCTCACCATTGTGAAATATACATAATTTTGAAGAATGACTTTGCATTTGGGAATCCCTAGCCAGTGCAAAACGAAACATTTCCTGGGAATATTGGGGAGAAGTGCCCAAGCAAGGACTAGAATGATGCTGAACGACACTAGCTGAGTATCTGGCCCAGATTATCTTCTCCTACCTCCTTGACAGTTCAAAACCCACAGATGTGCTGTTTTAGGCTCTTGCTCTTTCAGGGAATCAGCCACCAGCTGCCAAATAGGCTTGATAAGAAAACTGCCAACTTAATCTCTGGAGTAATTCCAGTGACTTTGGCAGTAACACACCAGCAATCAGTATGGCCTCAGGAGATTCTTAGAAGAATGTTTGCAAGCGTATTTGATGGTGTCATAAACAGATAGTTAAGGGTTAATGTCTCTTTTACCTGTAAGGGGTTAACAAACAGTGAACCTGGAACACCTGACCAGAGGACCAATCAGGAGACAAGATACTTTAAAAATCT